>NC_137197.1:32948446-33281678 GCF_960531495.2 Zeus faber | reverse complement strand
TGGGACAAGCTACCACTGCTGGATGCTCCGGTGTGCTCTACCTGCCCCTTCGGCATGGCGATGGGGCCTCATGACGGCCAAGTTCGAGGAGGAGAAAAATAGCAGAGAGACCTCCAGTCATAGATCACCCAGTCATAGATCAGCACACCCCCTAGCATGGAGCTGGATTCAGCTTCAATGATGGCCCGTCTCTCTTCAGCTGGAGTTCAATGCAATCAAGTCATGGACGTCTCAGTTCGTACCGGGACGGTTAGTGGAATCACTTTTGTGCCAGAAACTATTGGGCATAATGGCACCAGCAGCTGCGACGCTGCCCCTTGGCATGTTGTCCTTGAGGTGGCAAGAGAGTATTATCAGTGTAGAGAAGTGCACAGTTCCGTCGTGCAGGGTCTGGGGAGCTTATAATACCGCTCCATCACCCCTGATGCATCCACCATGGGGTGGGAAGCCGTCTACAGTGGTGCGACAGCCAACGGGCGGCAGACTGCGATGTAGGCGAAGCGTCACATGAACGTGTTTGAGCTACAAACAGGGTTATCAGCTCTTTCAACAAGAACAAGGATCTACCTGTTCTAGTGAGGTCAGAACAACACATCGGCAATAGCATCCATCAGTCGCCAGGGTAGGGTCTGGTTCCTCCCCCTGTACCATGACGAATCGCTTACTGCTGCATCTGGTGCGGAACTTCCTCTCCCTCTGAGCGGTCCCCATCTCTGGCAGGGACATCCCTGGAGCGGACCTATTACCAAGGGGGGAACCCCCAGGCAGCAGACTGGTTACTTCACCCCCAAGTGGTGGTGGAGATCTGGAGACAGTTTGGCAAAACGGAGGTGGACCTGTTTACATCACGAGAGATGACACAGTGCCCGTTATGGTTCTCTCTATGGTGTGACCAGCCCCTATTGGGAGTAGACGCGGTGGCCCACCCGTGGCTGGAGGCGCCCCTCTATGCTTTTCCCCCTGTGGCATTCACTGTGGCTGGTGGCTCCCTATTAGCCCAGCCACCCATGGTTCGCTGATCTGGGCGACATGAGTGTGGGTCCTTTGTGGGAACTTCCCCTCCGACGAGACCTACTCATACAGGTGAATGGCCCTCCTACGGCCCTAACTGAGAGGGAGAAGATCCTAGCATCAGGTCCGTCAGATGCGGACTTTGCCACTATACACAGTGCCAGGGTGCCATCAACGCACTCCCAGTACACGCTAAGGTGCCGTATTTTTGCCCAGTGGTGCAAGCAACTGCAGACTGACCTATAGGACCAATATTGGTGTCTCACAGGGACTATTCGCGGAGGGAAAAGCGACAATCTCAGCATGTCATATAGGCTTGGGCGGCTTCACACAAGGCTGTCACCCACTGGCGTCGCGCTTTATGTCAGGTGTGCGGTGTCTGCAGCCAGCCCGAACGTCCTTGATACTTGGGATTTATTGATAGTCTTAGGAGCCCTGTCTGGGCCTGAATTAATGCTGGTCTACTAACGGAACAAACAAACTACTCTAACTAACCGAATAAATCTAAATCTAAAATAATCTAAAATAAAAACACATAGTAGCTGTAACCATCATAATATAGTTTATAAATAGGTTAATAAGGCATTATAAATATGCTAATATAATGTTAATAACATTTTATTACTGTTTCTCTATCCATCAAGGGGTCCTTGGACTGGTTGAAGTTGTTCTGTTCTATATCTTCTACTTTACATATCGCCATTAACATGTCATATATAGATACACCAATGTATAAACAGTGTAAAAACAGTGTTAAGTGTTGTTCGAGAGGACACAATTGAAGTAAAAACTATTTATATGCCTGCATCATTCAATTCACCATGAAAGAATGACATTACAACGTTCAAGAACATAGCGTGTACCTGAAAATACGATGAGTGGATTGTGGTCAAGATTTGAACAGAAGCTATGACGATTGGCCAATTCCGCTGAAGCTATGTGTCACTCCACTGGTGCCGCCAGCTTTAGCGTGTAAGATTTTCCCGTTAAATACTGATACCATGCCCTCTGTTCTCTATAATACTATACTCTCTCTGGTCTCTCTGGTCTCTCACATCAAGGTCTAAGGTTAGGAAACGACTCCGTTTTCATCACCGTAGATCATTTTTAAAGATATCTCAAATTCTTCCTCGTTTAATGTCCAACACCACTCATTTCTGCGGGAGCAGATGTTCCCAAGATACTTTCATTTACTCACTTCCCTCTTAATTACTGCTTTTAATTAGCAAACTGTATATATATGTACACACACACAAACACTCGGACTTTTGATACAAACTCATCATCCATCTGACAATAATGACCATAATATTACAAAAAATTAAAATTAAATTTCAATTTGAATTAGAAATTAAAAAAATTTTTAAATCAAGGTTGTGGTTGTACACAAGAAAAAAAAAATTGGCCAACGAGGTCAGGACAATTTCACTCGAATTTATTTCTATAAACCAGAGAGAGAAAAAATCTTGTGGTAGAAATTATATCATATACTGTATATATATATATATATATATTGAAAAAAATTTGGCAGTATATATCAACAATAAATAAAGAAATAACTTGATTGCACTTTTTAAAGGTCGACTTGAGAAATTAGTTGTAAATAAGCCTTCTTTCTTTGCCTCGTTCTTCTTTTTTTCATTACAATCCACAACTCGGTGACAGATGGAGGGGAAACAAAATGCAGTGAATGAACACAGAGGCCTCAGTGGAGTAAAAGCATACACAGCAGAGGAATTATTATACCACAACATTCACTGTTTTTTTTTCTTGTTTGTTTGTTTGTTTTCCAACTCGCTGGATATCGCGCTCCCCCTCAAGTTTTCTTGAGATTTGTTAATGTTTATTCTCCCTCCCGTCTGTGTACAGAACATCCCTGTTTACACACACGCACACACACACACACACACAAAATCTTTGATTGCGGATAGTCAGCGTAGTATTTAGTACAGCAATGTGAAGTGTTTAGTACAGGGTAGTCCAAACTTTTCGCAAAGAGGGCCAGATTTGGTGAGGTAAAAATGCATGGGGGCCGATCATTCAGCCTGACATTCTTTGAACCATTACCATTGTAAATTAACATGTAAATATGTAACTATATCACTTATACAGTGGGGCAAAAAAGTATTTAGTCAGCCACCAATTGTGCAAGTTCTCCCACTTAAAAAGATGAGAGAGGCCTGTAATTTTCATCATATGTACACTTCGACTATGAGAGACAGAATGGGGGGAAAGAATCCAGGAAATCACATTGTAGGATTTTTAATGAATTAATTGCTAAATTCCTCGGTAAAATAAGTATTTGGTCACCTACAAACAAGCAAGATTTCTGGCTTTCACAGACCTGTAACTTTTTCTTTAAGAGGCTCCTCTGTCCTCCACTCGTTACCTGTATTAATGGAACCTGTTTGAACTCGTTGTCAGTATAAAAGACACCTGTCCACAACCTCAAACAGTCACACTCCAACTCCACTATGGCCAAGACCAAAGAGCTGTCAAAGGACACCAGAAACAAAATTGTAGACCTGCACCAGGCTGGGAAGACTGAATCTGCAATAGGTAAGCAGCTTGTTGTGAAGAAATCAACTGTGGGAGTAATTATTAGAAAATGGAAGACATACAAGACCACTGATAATCTCCCTCGATCTGGGGCTCCACGCAAGATCTCAACCCGTGGGGTCAAAATGATCACAAGAGCGGTGAGCAAACATCCCAGAACCACACGGGGGGACCTAGTGTATGACCTGCAGAGAGCTGGGACCAAAGTAACAAAGGCTACCATCAGTAACACACTACGCCGCCAGGGACTCAAATCCTGCAGTGCCAGACGTGTCCCCCTGCTTAAGCCAGTACATGTCCAGGCCCGTCTGATGTTTGCTAGAGAGCATTTGGATGATCCAGAAGAGGATTGGGAGAAAGTCATATGGTCAGATGAAACCAAAGTATAACTTTTTGGTAAAAACTCAACATGTCGTGTTTGGAGGAGAAAGAAAGCTGAGTTGCAGCCAAAGAACACCATACCTACTGTGAAGCATGAGGGTGGAAACATCATGCTTTGGGGCTGTTTTTCTGCAAAGGGACCAGGACGACTGATCCGTGTAAAGGAAAGAATGAATGGGGCCATGTATTGTGAGATTTTGAGTGAAAACCTCCTTCCATCAGCAAGGGCATTGAAGATGAAATGTGGCTGGGTCTTTCAGCATGACAATGATCCCAAACACACCGCCCGGCCAACGAAGGAGTGGCTTCGTAAGAAGCATTTCAAGGTCCTGGAGTGGCCTATCCAGTCTCCAGATCTCAACCCCATAGAAAATCTTTGGATGGAGTTGAAAGTCCGTGTTGCCCAGCGACAGCCCCAAAACATCACTGCTCTAGAGGAGATCTGCATGGAGGAATGGGCCAAAATACCAGCAACAGTGTGAAAACCTTGTGAAGAATTACAGAAAGTTTGACCTCTGTCATTGCAAACAAAGGGTAACTAACAAAGTATTGAGATTAACTTTTGTTATTGACCAAATACTTATTTTCCACCATAATTTGCAAATAAATTATTTTAAAAATCAGACAATGTGATTATCTGGATTTTTCTTTCTCATTTTGTCTCTCATAGTTGAGGTATACCTATGATGAAAATAACAGGCCTCTCTCATCTTTTTAAGTGGGAAAACTTGCACAATTGGTGGCTGACTAAATACTTTTTTGCCCCACTGTATATGTAACTATCAGTTTGTTGTATACGTGTTTATTTGTATTTGCTTTTATTTTGCTTTGTTTTACTCTGCTGTGTGCAGCTAGGTTGACATTGCAAATGTGAATCTGTTGTCAATTGCCTTATCAGGATAGATAAAGGTTAAAATAATAATAAATGAAATGCAAATGAACTATTTTATGAAATCTGACTTCAACATTTTTTTGAAACATGTATTTATTGATTTTGTTTTAACAAATAACATCAAAGTGCATTTTGACAAAGGATAGTATAGTCAAATTAAATGACTGAAATTTGACAAAAATGTGGTTTTGATCATTACAAAAAATTAATTCACTGAGACTTCAATATTTATTATCCTCAGAAAAAAATAAATAATAATTGACCTACATTAATGTGAAGGGTGATACTGAGATCTCGACTGCAGTAAACAGGGCAGGTCTGGCTCAAAAACAGTGGTTTTGATGCGCAAGATGTCAAGATGTCCAGCCGGCGGTAAAAGTTTACAAGAGGGAGTTGCTGGTGCTGACTGTGACACTCCACGCCACACTGCAGCTCAATGAGCTCCAACTGCAGGTGGGCTGGAGCGTCATTAGGATCCACGGAAAAAGGAGAGGAAAAAAGTGTGATCTCCTTTTCAATAGCTGCAAAATCCCTGAAACGCTGTTGAAACTCCTCAGCCAGAGATGCAATGTTTGCTGCATACCTCCTCATTTGCGCAGTGATGTTTTTTTCTGGAAAACTGGTCATCATTTCCTGCAGCGATGGGAAATGTGTGGTATTGGGCTGCGTTTGCGACAGGTGCCTTTGGAAAAGTAGCAGCTTTGTCCCAAAAGCTTTGATGTGTGAATACAACTGGCTTACCACTGCATTTTCCCTCTGAAGGCTCGTGTTCAGCACGTTCAGATGTTGTGTTATGTCAACTAGAAATCCAAAATCAGCCAGCCAAACAGGATCTGAGAGTTCTGGGATTGGTTGTCTTTTTTGTGCCAAGAATTGTCCGATTTCCTTTCTGAGAGAGTAGAATCGCTGCAGTGCCGACCCCCGACTGAGCCATCTTATGTCATTATGATACACAACATCTCCATCTTCAGCATGGATGTCGATCAGAAACTGTTGAAACTGGCGGTGACACAGGGCTCTGGAGCGAATATAATTAATAGCCTTTATCACCGGTTTCATAACGTGATCATAATTTCAGATGTTTGGCACATAGGACTTGTTGGTGAATAATACAATGGAGTTTTATAGCTTTGCCTCCTTCTTCGCTGACTTTTTTACAGACTAGGGTCGATAGCCCACTTTGCTCACCAACCATGGCAGGTGCGCCGCCCAGTGATTTTATTCCACTGTAGTTTCGTGTCATCTACGGCGGAACAAACAGAAGCAAACAAATGTATTCCTGTCGTTTGGTCCTTAAGGCTTTGGAGTCAGATGCATCCGTGCTTTCGTCGCAGGCTAACGAAAAAAAGTCTCTCTCTCTTTTGCCTCTAACTGTCTCTTGATATCAGATGAAATTTATTTTATCCTCCGTGCCATAGTGCTACGAGCCAGGCAAACATTGGCAAACTCTTGTTTTTTTTCAGGACAAATTTTCTCCACCATTTTCATCACGCAGTCTTTAATAAACTCACCCTCAGAAAAAGTTTGCAGTGCTTGGCAATCAGCATTGCCACCTCGTAGCTCGCCTTTGTAGAATTTTCATTTGAGTCACAGGCTCTTTTGAAAAAGCGCTGCTGTGCCATTAAACCAGCTTCAAGTTGCTTCAGTTTTCCGGTGCGTTTCTTTGCCTTTAGCTTATCGTAGTTAGCATGTTTCGTCTGATAGTGCTGCTTCATATTGAATTCCTGGAAAACAGCCACAGTCTCTTGACAAATTAAGCACACGCAGTTGTTTCGCATGTCAGTGGAAAAATACTCTGATTTCCACTTGTCCTGGAAACGGCGGCCCTTGTTGTCAACTTTCCTTTTTTTAGTTCCAGTTGGCATTTTAGAAATGGGCTAAGAATATACCACAGTGGTAAAAGTTCACACATGGGTCACGCGGCGAGAGTGCGGCCACAAGTCTACTGCCATCCATGGGCCGGATTTGGCCCGGGGGCCGGACTTTGGTCAGCCTGGTTTAGTATGTCTGAAACCATAGTATGCATTAAATACCATGCAGAAACTACCGGGATGGCTGTGATGATTGTTGATAGTTGTGTTTCTGTTTGTTTTATTTACATTGAAATAAATAGTAGCTATCATATTCTTTATTGTTAATTTATTAATACAATTTGTGTTATTTTATAATTTTTGCTATTGTGATGTCTGCTTCTGTATATGCAGTGGAAAATGCAAAATTGGTTTCCAATGAGCAAAAATAATAATCGTTAATATTATCGTCACGTTGTTATTTCTATGTCATTGCTCTGACTAAACATGAATTGATTGAAAGTGGGATCTGTTATGTTTAATGGATGGCCCCCACCTTCTCCCATATGGTTGTGTTTGTGATGTATGACATGTGACGTGGTTAATACAGTGTGTAGACCCGCTCCTAGGCAAATTGGATTAGGTCCCCCGTCGTTCTCTGTGTTTTATTATCCAGCGAGCTGGAGGCGTAATGTGATTACCCTAGTGATGCCCCTTTGTTCGATGCACCGCTCCCCCCGGCGCTGTGACTGTGAGTTCATTAACAGTACATTATGACTTGTTATGCGTAACGACACTGCCACTTGTTCTGCGGCGCACCGCTGAGCCTGCTGACCCCGGTCTTAATCTTGAACCATTCTTGGTGGGCCACTGCATAGTTGAAGTCCCAAAGAAGGACCAATCTCAGAGAGAATAAAAAAAAAATAACTGCCACTTAGGCAGCAGTTTCATTTTGATTTATGAAATAATTTATACATTTCACTAATAATAGGACACAAAATGTTGCATTAGAGAGTGATAAATAAAAAAAAATAGCAGCCATATCTACACTAGTCAAAGTAAAGTTCTCATTTCAGCTTCACAGTAAAGTACTTCGCAGCATTAAGACACTTCTGATTGCTCAGAATTATCACAGGGAGATATATATGTATAATGACTGCTGACACAGAAATCTTTATACAAAATGAATCAAATTCTGGTAAACACATTTGCGCAAACCAGACACACTGCTTTTAATAACAGTGTAACAAAATAACTCAAACTTAAATCCAGATTTGACCCATTCAGGTTTAAGTGAAAATGGCCACTGCCATTGCTTCCCTGTCCCACAAAGCTGTGTTCATGAAAAACGTGCCTGCAATATCAAAGCAGAAGAAAAATTATATAAAAAAGAAAAAAACAACATTCCTCCTGCCGTGCCAGTTGGAGTCACTCAGTCGTTCGTACCTGTGGGCAGGTTCTCTCCTGAGAATTCACTTCCAGATGGGTGAGATGTAACACTGATGTGATATGATGTGCGGTGAAGGTCACAGGAAAGACAAGCTGCAATAATCGAAATAAAGAAACGGACACTGTGATAAAAGCTCCTGTACTCCATGGAAATACTGTCAGTGGGGGAGACGGCTTGACAATTATTGTACTTATCTTTGATGAATCGTCGAGATCTATGTTGAGGCCTTAGGACCCTTGCCACATTTCTTACATTTGATTTGTCACAATTCATTAAAGCACATTGAATAAAATATTATATTTTTATACATGCTGGAGGTCTCAGAATATACTGTGTGTGTGTGTGTGTGTGTGTGTGTGTGTGTGTGTGTGTGTGTATGTATATATATATATATATATATATATATATATATATATATATATATATATATATATATATATATATATATATATATTTATTTATTTTATTTATTTATTTATTTTATTTATTTTTTCTTAACTTCAACCCAGGCATTGCACGTGAACTTGTCGGAGGGCGAAAGAGTGACGTTCAAGGACCTGAGGGCCAGTGAGGCCACCATCCTGGCAAACGAGTCCATACTGATGAGGGGGTTGATAGTGCGAAGCCGGACCAACCAGATTGTTATCTGTCTCAGCAGCCAGAGGCCATGGGCGGGTTCGGTCCGTCTGCACTACAAAGGTAAGAAGACCTAATCCCCAAAAATAGCTAACACAAGGTTTGATTGCTGTCTTAGGTCACTCCACCATTTGTGACAGTGAAGTCTTAAACCCAAATTCAATTAATTCCAATGCAATCTGAGCGCAATCTGCCTTTCTGTCCGACTATTGTTGAAGCAGCAGACTGGGCAGTTCTCTCAGAGGTAAACTGCAACTTAATGATCAAATGCAAATGTTCACATTTGTTTTATTTCTCTTCATTTGTTAATTTTTGATGATGCTTCATTTTGTCTGGTTTATCCTCATTAGTTTTTTCCTTTCAATTCCAGCCAATTGATCAACAACGGTCGATGCAAATTAAGAAAGCGGTTATGTGAAAATCTTTTTATTTTTCAAAAAAACTAATTAATGTTTGGCCAGAGCTGTAGTTAGATATTGATGCAATTTACAATCAGTGCGTTTACATGCACTTGAATAAGCCGGATATCATCGGGGCAATATTCAGACTATTGCAACTGTGCAACACGTAAACACCTTAGCTGGATTTTCTGAATTGAGGTAAACTCGAAATAGGTGCAAGCACTATTAACAGACCTGGATTCATCCTCAATCATTAGATTTATTGTGGCATGTAAACACCCTAACCCGGATATGATCGGGACATTCAAACTGCGCATCTGCCACAAAACCCAGCGATTCCGCCGCATATGTGACAGCATCTGTTGAAAGGCGGACCAAGTCGGCAAACTCGAAGTCCCACAATTCAACATGAAAGGGTTTTTTTAAATGTTTTTGGTCATTTTTCATATTACGAAGGTTGAAATGTTGGACAACCCACTCAATATAACAAACAACAGTTTTAGGATCACTAAATGGCCTAGGAGGAGTTTACAAAAGTACAAAGCATGAAAATGACTAAAAAGTGACTAAAATTACACATTTAATCCAGTATGGCCGACTTCCTGTTAGGTGTAACGTGTGTGCAAAGTTTTGTGAATTTTCGAGTTTCTTAAGACCCACAAAAAGCCGACGCAATTTGGCTGATGAATAAGAAGAAGAACAAGAAAAACAAGAGGAAATGAAAGCTGCAAGCAGCGATAACTGGGTCCTCAAAGTGTCGGTGGGACCCATTAAATCGGATTGGAGGTGTCAATGAAAGTACGGAGCAGGAAAATGACCAAAATGCTACAAAAAAGTCAGGAAAACAGTGACTGTTTTCCAACATGAAATTCAAGGCTGTGCCACGCCCACACTGTGTGACGGCTCCTCTGTCCTCCACTCGTTACCTGTATTAATGGCACCTGTTTGAACTCGTTATCAGTATAAAAGACACCTGTCCACAACCTCAAACAGTCACACTCCAAACTCCACTATGGCCAAGACCAAAGAGCTGTCAAAGGACACCAGAAACAAAATTGTAGACCTGCACCAGGCTGGGGAGACTGAATCTGCAATAGGTAAGCAGCTTGTTGTGAAGAAATCAACTGTGGGAGTAATTATTAGAAAATGGAAGACATACAAGACCACTGATAATCTCCCTCGATCTGGGGCTCCACGCAAGATCTCACCCCGTGGGGTCAAAATGATCACAAGAGCGGTGAGCAAACATCCCAGAACCACACGGGGGGACCTAGTGTATGACCTGCAGAGAGCTGGGACCAAAGTAACAAAGGCTACCATCAGTAACACACTACAACATGAAATTCAAGGCTGTGCCACGCCCACACTGTGTGACGAAAAAATAATATTTTATTAACTTTTAGTGATGAAGTGTCTTGTAGACACTCACCAAGTTTGAAGTCAATCTGATAAATTGTCTAGGAGCAGTTCACAAAAGTACAAAGCATAAAAATTACAAAAAAGTGACTAAAATTGCACCTTTAATCCAATATGGTTAACTTCCTGTTGGTCATGGCGGCAATATATATATATTTTTAGTGTAGTGATGTTATATATTTTTTGCGAATTTCATGAGTTTTTGTGGAAAAAGGTGAATAGGTTTGATTTTTTCTTTTTTTCTAGGGGGCGTAGGTGGCCATTTTGACACAACCATGCACGGGACCCATAGAATATCAAATGACACACAGGAACTGAGTTTTTGAGTTTCTTAAGACACGTATAAACAAAGTGTTTTTTTCAAACATGAAATTCCACATGTTGCCACGCCCACATCATGAGACAAAAACTAAAACTTTTCATAACATTTAATCCCCAAGGTGTCTTAGGTGTCTCCTCCCTAGGAGGAGTTTGCAAAAGTACATAGCATGATAATGACTGGAAAGTGACTAAAATTACACATTCAATCCAATATGGCCGATGCAATTTGGCTGAAGAACAAGAACAAGAACAAGAACAAGAAGAACAAGAACAAGAAGGATTAAAGCTGCAAGCAGCGATGACCGGGCCCCAAAGAGCAAGTGTCGGCGGGACCCAATAAATCGGCTTGGAAGAGTCCGCGAAAGTACAGAGCATGAAAGTGATCAAAAAGTGACAAAGAAGTCATGGAAACAGTGCCATTTTTCCAATATGAAATTCAAGGTTGTGCCACGCCCACACAGTGTGACAAAAAACAGATCTTCGAATTACTTTTAATCGTGAATGTGTCTTGGAGACACTCACCGACTTTGAAGTCAATGGGATTAATCGTCTAGGAGGATTTAGTGAAAGTACAAAGCATGAAAATGACCAAAAACTGACTAAAATCTCACCTCTCACCTTCCATCATGGCCGACTTCCTGTTGTTTCGGTCATAAAAGCAATATATATTTTTTAAGTCTAGTGATTTTCCATATGTGTCCCAAATTTCGTGAGTTTTTGTGTAAAAAAATTTAATAGGTTCGATTTTTTTTTTCTGGGGAGCGTAGGCGGCCATTTTGACACAGCCATACACGGGACTGATAGAATATGAAATGACACATCGGGACTGAAGAGTGTGCATAGTTTTGTTTCTTAAGGCCCCAAAAGTCACGTAAATGCTGTGATTTTTCAAACATGAAATTCAACACGTTGCCTGGGCCATATCGTATGACGAAAAAAAATATTTTCATAACTTTTAATACCCAAGGTGTCTTGTAGACAGTGGCCAAGAGAGTTTTCGAGTTTCTTAAGGCCCCCAAAAAGTCAACACAATTTGGCTGAAGAACAAGAAGAGCAAGAACAAGTAGAATAAACAGAGCAATAACAATAGGATCCTCATCCTACATTCTGTAGATGAGGCTCTAATAAACACCAAGCAGGAAATTTCACTTCTCCGTGAAAACATAATCTCTGTGTTGTTATGGATAATAAGAAGAGGGTGGCAGAAAAACGGCGGGGTGCTCCCAGAAAACACCAATTTCCCACCATTTGCATTCTGGGAATTGTTGTCTGGTGCTTCGAAAAGTGAAAGATCTGAAAAATGCCACTTTCTAAAAAGTATCATTGTTATCAAACAATAAATGCAGGAAATGGGAATGTTTTGAAGTTGCAGAATAATAGAGGGTTCATGCTACTATAATGAGCATGAACTTAAAAAAAAAAAAGAAAACTGAAACTGAAAATGAACTTAAATTAAAGATTAACTACAATTATGCATTTTCCACTATTTTTATAAATTAATAATTTAAATAAATATTAATGAAAACAAATAAATAACATACTTCTCCTCATACTTACCTGCCTCTGAAGTGTGGAAAAACTTCAGGATCTTTGAGGCGCATTTTTCTGCTGGGTGAGATTAGGTGTACCAACATTGAAATAAGCATCTCTTCTTCAAATACAGTATGTTCAGATTTCAATGTATGAGATGTCATTGGAAAGCTTACACCCTACACTTCCATATTCCATAAAAACTGAAAAAATTACCTTGGCCTTCTTGAGAACCACTGTCACTGTCACATATTTGACCTGGATAGGGTTGTTTTGGCATATAAACAACGGACACCATGATAACCGCCGGTAAACAAACGAACAGCACACTTTTGGTCAGAAAGTGAGACAGTTTTTATTTTGAGTTTGAGCTAAATATAGTGAGATATTTGGAAATAGGGACATAGTGTCCGAGAGGATGACAGAGGTTTTTACTTCCTTTCACTTTCTGTCAATAACCGGACTGTAAACTCAGGTTTTTCTGTACAATTATTCGAAATGCATGTCAGCACGTTAATCACATTATTATCTTAACCTGATTATTGAGCTTAATTGGGGTATAGCGTGCCTTTTGAGTGTCTATTTTCTTCAGTCTTGGATTTGTATTTGTATTATGATTTGTATTCTCTGATTGTTGCTAATCTATTAGACAGCCAGGCGTATAGCATTGGATAGCACCCACTGTTTGCACCAGACACAATCATTTAATCACAAGAATGCTGTAACAGATATTCATCCATTAAGGTGTACATGACCATTGAATAGACTCCAGTCCAGAGTTGGAGTTAAAGTAAGCATCTTCTGGGAAATTCCACAAACTTGGTTAAGTTTCACATTCGGATTTGTATTATGATTTGTATTTTCTGATTGTTGTACATTCCCACACACCAGGTTTTTGAATGCAGAGGAATTCCCGTGCTTTACCTGCCTATCCTCCAAAACTTTGTATGGAGAGTAGAGCATACTTATCTTGCAGCACTGCTTGTCATCTGTTAATGAAAAGGACCTTCCTGTCAGGAAGAGAATGATGCTGTTATCAATCAACTGCCTGACTAGATAATAAATTGTTATTAATTGCTGATTATTATACAAGATATATCATGAAGTGAGATATCCTGAAGTGAACAGAGCTTTGTAACCGTGAGGGGAATTAATTAAAAGTCCATCTTGTTGATGATTTTCTTTCATTTTCTTTCAAAACAGATTTGTTGGCAGCTGTGTTATCTTACATCCTCAAGCCTTACAACATCTGTAATCTTGTATTGTTTTCTGCTCTCTCTTGACATGGTTTTTGACTTACACGCAGTTCACACAAAGAATGTTTCTGGCAGCCACTCTGGGTCTCATTCATTCATCCGTCCGTATCACTCTTGTGTGAAATTTCTGTACTGCTGTCTCATTATGTTTCCTTGTTAAAAAATGTTGGACATTTTAAGGCTAGAATTTAACCTTTGAAATCCATTTTGGGTGGATTGTTAAGATGCACATGACGGTCTTGAGCAGGTGTACATTTTCTTTGTACATACAAAACCTATTGTGACGTAGGCGCTAAATGCAATTCAATATTATGTGCATCCCCAAGTTTCTCCAGTCTAACTAAATGCTAGCACAGTGCACAAATTGTGTTTGAGCAAGAGGAAGTGATGGCCCGATCTCCCAATTTATCAACAGGGAGGCTTTGTTAACCATTTGCATTTTTGGAACACAATCAATGAAAAGGAGGGATGAATCGGTGCACATCAAAGAACGAGTCAAAAAACGAAAGTCTCCCACCATACTTATCAGCAAATTGACCGGAAATTGACCAGCATGTGATGAATGTTGCCTAACCACAGCTTATGTACAGACTCATTATGTATAGACTATAGATTACAATAGCTGTTTATCAAACTCACATGTCTACACAAAGTGGTGGACCTCTTAGTTTCAAAGGGTCTTCTTCTTTTTTCGGCTGCTCCCGTTAGGGGTCGCCCCAGCGGATCATCTGCCTCCAATACCTACTGTTCTGCGTATCTTCCTCCCTTACACCAACCGCCTGCATGTCCTCCCTCATATCCATAAACCTTCCCTTTGGTCCTTCTCTTTTCCTCTTGCCTGGTAGCTCCATCCTCAGCATCCTTCTCCCAATGTACAGTAACTCTCATCTCCCCTACAACATGTGTCCAAACCATCTCAATCAGCCTCTCACTTTTTCACCAAAACTTTTTCACTTAGTTTCAAAGGGTCTACATCTAAAGGTTGTAGATTTTTAAGGGATGTGTTCTATCGCTTATGAATTCTCCTTTCTGGATTGTGCTGTTCTCATAAAGCTCCTTGGTGGTGCTTTTTGCTGTTTTTCAATGGTTTCACAAATCCACATCTTTACCCTCTCCACTAGTGGTCAACCGTTATGGTTTTTTTTTTGTTTTGTTTTGTTTTGTTTTTTTGTTTTGTTTTTTTATGGCCGATGCCAATAAGCCACAACATTAAAACCACCACTAATAACCACTATTATTGTGTAGCCCCCCCTCATGCAGCCAAAACAGCTCTGACCCATCGAGGCGTGGGCACCACAAGACCTCTGAAGGTGTCCTGTGGTATCTGGCACCAAGACGTTAGCAGCAGATCCTTTAAGTCCTGTAAATTGGGAGGTGGGGCCAGCATGGATCGGGGCTTGTTGTTCCAGCACATCCCACAAATGCTCGATCGGATTGGACCCTAACTCCGGCCATCCACATGTAGAAGAAAATGTGATTCATCAAACCAGGCCACCTTCTTCCATTGATCCATGCTCCAGTTCTGATGCTCACGTGTCAATTGTAGGTGCTTTCGGAGGTGGACAGGGGTCAGCATGGGCACTCTGACCGGTCTGCCCGCTATGGAGCACTGTGTGTTCTGACACCTTTCTGTCATAGCCAGCATTAACTTTTTAACGAGGTACTAACCACTGCCTACCAGGAACAGCCCACAAGAACTACCGCTTTGGAGATGCTCTGACCCAGTCCTCTAGCCATCACATTTTTGCCCTTGTGAAAGTTGCTCAGATCCTTACGCTTTTCCATTTTTCCTACTTCCAAAAGATCAACTTCAAGACTGACTGTTAACTTGCTTCCTAACATATCTCACCTCTTGACAGGTGCCAATAGAACGAGATGAGAAATTCATCACTATATACTAGATATATATTCACTTCACGTGTATAATACCGATATCATCAATGATGGTTTTTTTTGCACATGATAAAATACAACAATTTAATAAAGTAACAATTGAGACAAAATTGCTGAACTTAAATGAGCATTTTGTTAACACTACTGTTATTGTCTGCATTGTTTCTGCAGTGCACTCATTTCAAATAAAACAATTTATCAAAATTAAATGTCCTCAGGTAATCAGAAAACTATAATTTGTAAAAAAAAAAAAAAAGTTTGAATGAAAAATAAATTATTATAAACGATAAAAAAAAATTATAATAATGAACGGCGTTATATTAAAGTCTGGTCAGGAAATAGTCTCCCGTTACAGAAGTTTTGATTCCAACCATCCAATCGTACTATTGGGGTATATTGGGGTACATTTTACAGCCCACCCCTAGTAACGAGTTTTTTATTTTTATGCGTAGTTTTTTATTTTATTAGTAATTCATTACACTACTTGTTACTGGGAAAAGTACTGTTATTACTATAACGTGTTACTAGTAACACGTTACTGCCCAAAACAGACGACAACCAAGCGGTTCTTTTCTTAACTCCCTCAGAAACATGTGGTATACTCACATTATGATTCCGAAACCTGATAAAATCGCCACTTAACGTGTCATAAGAAACACCTGGATTAACTGTAAAACAACTACTGTAATTTATATGCCGCACCCACTGCCACCTAGACACAATTGTGCACAAAGTTCTAAAAATAATTTCCATTTTCTAACTGTGCCACTAAGCCTTTAACCTTTCTCCTGTAGTTACTATATGACTGCAGATGTAGACTATTTCAAAAAGGTAAATATCTAACTTTGGGAAGAAGAGATCTTTAACTGTTTATAAAAGGGTTTGCACCTTGCATATCTGGTGCTATTTATGGATTGTGCATTCACACCTAGGAACTTTTCTTTGGAAACCGACAAAGTTTTTCTTTTTATATATATTTTTTTAATTTTTAGGTTTTTAATAGCTTACTTCTCTTCCCACTGCAGTAGCCACAGATATATTTATGAAAAAAAGTTCTTGCTTTTGACTACACCACAAACATGACCAGTTGAACAACATACGCCACTTTAGTAGTCCTGCGTGCCTGAGAGGAGTCCAAGAACAGTTGAGGTCCTAACTCGATGTGTGAAATTCAATCTAGTCATTGAAGGATATTTTGTGTGCGTGTGTGTGTGTGTGTGTGTGTGTGTGTGTGTGCGTGTGTGTCCTCTCCAGCTTGACCCTTTACGCCTAATTATTCACAATGGGCCCTGATAAGCTGGGTGTAAATGAATACCCTTCTTGTCATTTTTTTATTATTGATTCCTGGGTGCGCAGAGGGGGTGGCGGGGTGTGGAGGAGGGCGAATGTAATGTATCTATCGGACATCCGTCCATGTAAAATATAGGAGTGTTGTTTGAACTATTCATCTTCTTCTGTAAGGGAAATCATACAGGTACTGCCTTTCCAGTGTTAATGGTTGGAGTTAACTCAATATTATTTTTTGGTCTCAAACACGTTTTTCAATATTTCACAAAAATAATTTTGACATGACTATGACTGATTTGTAGACGCGGAGGACGGACTATGGAAATACAAGTCTGTCAAAGGCAAACTCCAGGCAGTTCAACTTCCTGCTTTCCCTGTTGATTTCACTCTAAAATGCAAGGGCAGTGAGTAATCGAACATAACATTTTGGAAACACCATGGCAACCAGTGATAAACCTGGAAGATTGTCACCAACACTCCCAGCTAGCGTCAATAACGGAAGGTGAAAGCAAACATTGTGTCCGCTCGAAGGATAATTCATTCATCATTTTTGAAGTACTGCTTTAACAAAATTTTGAACCTTTGATGCTAAAGTCTGGCTCAAAGACCACATACATACATTTCTGAAGGTGATGATTTTTGGGGGTTTAAAAGAAGTCCTTATGTATGTTGATGTATTAGCATATTTTCAATAATTCATTTTCATATATCACTCATTGGGATGATTTAATTGCTCTTGATTATTTGGTTCAATGTCTCAATTAGCGAGGTGCTGTTTTGGAAACTGCCCACTTTTGTTGTGGAGTTGGATTGGTATTTGAATTGGAGACTTGCGCATTTGAATATAGCTGGCACAAGAGGGAGATCCATTTACTGTTGGACATTACACCTTTGATATTTGTTTAAATTGAGTAGGTCTGGCAAAGTGTTATACAAAGGGCATATCCCACAGGTATTAAAACATTTACAAAATCAGTCAACCTGCTCACATTTCACTACAAAAGATTCAACCTTCACAAGTCAGAAAATATTGAAAATATACACAAGATCTCTTCTTTAAGTAAAATAAATAACTTTTAAGAGAACAGCAGATCTTTGATGCCCTCGATTCTAAAATAAAATGTTTGAAGACTCCTTTCCTTCATTTAAGAATACAAATAAACTGAGACAAAAAATGGATGAGTGTGGATGAAAGGATAGGTGACTAGACAGATGGATGGATGATGCATGGGTGGGTACATTTTTATTATATATATATATATATATATATATATATATATATATATATATATATATATATATATATATATATATATATATACACACACACACTACTCACAAAAAGTTAGGGATAGTTGGCTTTCGGATGAAATTTATGGAAAATGTAAAAAGTTCACGCTACAGTGATATTATATCATGAAAGTAGAGCATTTAAGTAGAAGCATGCAATGGTGATTTCCTCATCTCAAACAATTTATTGAAACAAAAGCCAACAGCAGTGGGTATACCACAACAAAAAATGTCAATGTCTCAATAACTTGACAACGATGTCTCATGCTGTTCACAAGTCGACTTATTGTCTGCTGAGGCCTGGCACCCCACTCTTCTTGAAGGGCGGCCCTCAGGTCATTGAGGTTCTGGGGTACAGAGTTACGAGCCTCTACACGGCGACTCAGCTGATCTCATAGGTTTTCTATGGGATTCAGGTCTAGAGAAAGTGCAGGCCACTCCATTTGAGGTACCCCAGTGGTGTCCAGAAAAGAGGGGGATTGATACAAAACACAATTGAAACACAGAGAAGGGCATGGGTAAAGCGGAGCCAGCTGTCTGTCCTCCTGATGAAGACCATGGTGCAATGCGGAGTCCCTATTCAAACCTTGCATCAATAAGTACCACCACCGACTCAAAAGGGATGAATTCTATCTTAACCTAACGCATGCGCTCAGTCGCCATTTGACCCAGCTCTGCAATCAAAAAATGCTTCACTTATTGATCAAAAACTTGTGCATGAAATAGGTATATATTTATGCATGCCTAGATAAAATATCCATCAGCATTTTATGTGGCTTCAGTGGACTGTAACTTTGTTTCCGCACAGCCTATGCACCTATTTCAAGACACAGATCTTTGTAATTACATAGCTACAAATTGCTGCTCACTTTATCTGTGCTCACCCAGAAATCATTCCATTCTGTTATAGTTGTTATCAAGAGCATTAGCTTAGTGTTTCTTTGTTGTTAACACATCAACTGTGTAATATATTTCAATGTATTTCATTAATCACCAATCAAAGTAAGGAAGTGCGTCTTTAAAGCGCATATTTTAACATATATGTTTAATTATCGGAGTACCCCCTGCCATACCCTTTTAGGGTACGAGTACCCCCATTTGAGAAACACTGCCCTCTGTTTACCATCCACCCATCTGTCTATCCACCCATACATTCATCCATCCATCCTCCACTCATCCATCCATCCTCCACCCATCCATTCATCCCATCATCTATCCATTTGTCTATCCACTTATCCATCCATCCATCCTCCACCCATCCACATTCCATCCATCCATCCCTCTATCATCCACCCACCTACACATCCGTCCATCATCCATCAGTCTGTCTTGGTACTGCTATTCTTATCAGACCAGAGGCCGGGTGGAAAAAGGTGTTGGCACCTGTCGCTGCAAGCTTAATTCCCTGGTATACAAGTTTCTCTTATTACAGCCCACGTTGCCTTTCGTATGGGCCCACAGTGCAGCAGGCCTTTGCGGAGGAGAGGGCCACTAGCGTGTGATTTGTATGGCGGCTGTGCACTCGCTGCGGTGCGGCAGCTTCCTCCCTACCTCCCTCCGCCCCCTCACCACTTCTGAGCGAAAGCTATTTGAAAGGGAAATGGCAGGGCGATCATGCTGTAACAACGCACCCCTGCGCTGCTCACAAAACTCCCCAGCCACATGCAAGCTGGTATGCTAGGGCCATAATAAAGCACAAACAAAACTGGATTGCAGAAGTGGTGCTGGTGGTAAGTAATGTTGAGGGAGGGGGGCTGCCTTTGAGACCCTCATTTGGCTCATTGCCACTATGTGAACGGGGATGAAGAGAGGACAGGAGGGAAAAAGAGAGAATGAATGAGAGGAACACTTTCATCTAATAAGAGATTAGTCAGCTTTAAATATGTTCCTCTGCTAGTGCAGTTGTATTCTTTGTGTGTGTGTCCTCTGTATGTGTGGCTGTGCGTTTTTGATTGTTGGGTGTATGTGGGTTGCATTTGTGCCTTTTATTTGTGCGTGTGTGTGTGTGTGTGTGTGTGTGTGTGTGTCCGCTTTCTCATATCCTCCTTTCTTCTGGCTATTTATCACAGTAGCATGTCTCTCAGGGGTGGAAAGAATATTATAATATAGTGATATGCCCCCAGTAGATTCTCTTTAGAGTGGAAAGCTCTCTCCGCTCTCCCATCTATTTCTTTCACTCATTCTCTCTCTTTGTCAATCTCCCTCTCTTCCCCAGTTACCCTCTCTCTTCCATTTTTCTTTGTGGGTTTTTGCCAACGTCGCTGTCACAGGTTTCCCAGCAGGGGCAGGCTCAAAAATCTGTCAATAAATTTCTCCACAGAACACTAAAGATCCGTCCAAATCTCGGACATTTAAATGGAATGCAAATCAAGGGACCAAAATTCGCTCCAGGAAA
Organism: Zeus faber; assembly: GCF_960531495.2. Classification (NCBI taxonomy): domain Eukaryota; kingdom Metazoa; phylum Chordata; class Actinopteri; order Zeiformes; family Zeidae; genus Zeus; species Zeus faber. The sequence continues at coordinate 33,261,170 of NC_137197.1, read as the reverse complement.
AGTCGCTTCAATAGCGTGAATTTGTAATTACGGGTTATCCGCATCTGTGCATTACCCAACGTCTGCACTCTCAAACACAGGATTCTGTTACAAGCCGCAAATTAACTCTATAGAGTGTTATAAAAAATCTAACTCCCTCCCTTTTCATTTCAAACTGTAGAACCGCAACTAAGCAACACATTAATGGCGGGCCTTCACTGTCAAATAATCAGCCAAAATAAAAATTCTGTTCAAAGACAGATGGGATATTTCAACCCACTCAATGCCTTGCAAACGTTTTACATCCTATGAGAAATTTGAATTTATTTTCAGAAAAATGGGACAAAGTAAGTTTGTTGAAAAGCTATTGTAGTAGCCTTTTGGGACAAAAGTTAATGCAGCATATGGGAAATACAGTTGAAATGACATCTTTATTCAGTTGCAGTTTTTCAAAGCTTATGCTTCAAAGTTTAAACAGAATATAACAATTTTAAACTTATGATAATTTACAATTGAGGCATAGCTAGTTCTTTCAGGCAGCTCGAACCACACACTTCCACGTTATTGGCCGGCCTATTTAAACTTCCAACCCTCTTGCCCTGCCTGCTTTGCTACCTGCTTGCTGCTGTGTTGATGTGCTCCTTCCACCTCCCCTGCATTCACTCATTGGGCTCTACTCTTCTATCCAGTGGGGTGATTCAAGCTCATCACTCCAATATTTCGAGTTCATTTAAGCCGGGGCCACATTGTGTTTTTTTTCAGTTGTGAACGACAGTGAAAAGATTGAGATGGGCACATTTAACGACTGACATTTGCATATTTCAGTGTCTACTACACACACACCTAGCAATTTCTGTCTTTGAGGAGCACAAATCTAAAGACAGAAGGATGCAGTTTTATGGTACTCCAGAACTCACAAGAATGTGTCTTCCCATGAGATTCTCGCAAGAGGCAAAATATCTTGTGATATTTTGATACTAAAAGAATCATGGATACCATACAGCTTGCCAACATGGTTGTTTGTGCAGCAAACTTGCAGCGCTGACATACACTAATCAGACACTAATGAGTCTGCGACAGTTCAAGATTCAAGAGGTTTATTCGTCACATACATATACATACTTTCATACATATATGCAGTGAAATGTAAGTTCCACCAGTCACTCCGCCATTTTCAGAAATCCACACTCACCCACTTGCCACTTTCTTTGGCTTCCCTATGGTGCAGGTACGTGATCTCACTGGCTGCTGAAAATTGCTGTTGTGATTTGAGGCTTTGACACACACACACCAAATGATTTTGGAAAGACTAGCGCCTATAAATCGAAAATGTTTGATTGGATCGTGACCTGGCCAATTGGGATTGTATTGAGACAGTTTTGAGTCTTTCACTCAAACACACATATATATCAACAGCTCATTAATAGGATAATAGGATGCAGTGCATGCATCCTATTTTATTTGCGACTTGCCGTCTATTTTGGTGGCAATTATCTAATTAGGATTATGAATCTTTTATTTTATCATAATCATAATTTCTTTCGGAACAATATTTCTGCAATAGAAGCACATTATTTTATTGGAACACATATTGATGTTAATCTATTGTGTTTCAATATATAGTATGACAATATATTATTCAGTATGTCCAAAGTAAATTCCTCACTAATTACTATTCTTGAACTTGATCTCGACCATGTTCAGTAGGCACTGGTCTCTGTCCCAAATGACTTGTCTCGAGTACAACTCCCCAAGAAGTCATGACTAAGTGAAGCAGGTCCAGAGTGAGTTATGTGGTTCCAAGGCAATTTGTCTTTGTGAAGGCTCCTACTTAGTTCTACCATTGATCCATGGTCCATGAGCCATGATACCATGATCCCACAATACTCCCGACAATGACTCCTTTATCTATTTTTCATTCCCTCACGAGACCAACAGTCTTTACTAGTTTTGTCTGGCTCCTTTGTTTTAGTTGCAGCTGGCAACTGCAATGTGTTCCTCGGAGAGAGCGAAATGGTTGCTAGCTACACAAGCTGACTATGGTGTGAAGGCTTGAATGTTTTCGCTATAATGAGGAATGCCGCAAAGACGAGGGAGCAGTGTGGCTCCCTTTATCTCTATTTGTTTGAGATGCAGTAGAGTTGGCGAACATCTTGCAGCACTAACAGTGTGTATTACATCCTGTTTGGGTCATAGGTGACTATTTATGGCCTACTTAATCTTCCCCTGCTACATATTTTCTTGCCCAAAGCGCAGTACTGTCCTGAGCAGACAGAATCAATAGGATCGCTTTGCCAAGTGATCCAGAAGTTGACAATAAAACCAGGACAATTACAATGAGATGGATCAGAGCCCTTAGTAGAAATATATATGTGGCCAAATGCCAACAAGCTGGAGGAATGACAGATCACTATCAATAAAAGTGCAGTTTGAAAGCTAGATCACACCTGTTCCTCAGACATCTGGATGTCATTATTGTATGTCAATGTACAGGAGATGATATTAATACGTATATTTTTAAAATCAGGATTGAAGTGTGCATGCAGAGCAGAGTGGATATTTGCCCGTAGACTTTCGTGTAGGTGTTTGTGTGTGCATATATATTGTATGTTTGTGTTCTGTCCCTACAAATGTTGGCGCAGAACGTACATTTTTTGGGTTTATTAATTTCCATTTAACAGGACAGGGTTAATTGAGAATTAACATTTAATTTAGAGAACAGGTCAAACCACACTGTTTTGAGGCACCTTTCTAAGATTGAGGAGGTGTTTTCTCTATCGTGTGTACAAAACTAGATGAAAAAAAGGCACACCTAACCCCTGGGCCAAATCGAGAAGCGACATCGTCAGCAACACAACAGCGTCGCGTCATTTGTCAATCCCTCAACTTCATCTGGGTCCGTCTACAGAGTGTTCGCGTAAACAGCTTCCGTTGTTTGTTTATTTTTCACACAGCCACTTCTGGCTTGAATAATTAATTCCGGCAATAAAACACATTTTATCGCCAGAATTAACAATCTAATAAAGTCGGCTATTAACAGGAGGAATGTGGTGCCGGTTCTTCTTGGTGGGTCCGCGGGAGAAGCCAGGGGCGGCAGCGGTCAGTTTGTCCTATTAACCAGAGGAGGAGGATGCAAGGAGATTTTCACAATGTATATTTGTGTATTTATTGAGCTGTTTCTGTAATAGTGTTTTCAGATTTATTTTTTGTTATCAGTCGTTTCTGGTTAGATTATTAAATGAAGAAAAACATGCAAAATGTAGTTATTCTTTTACATTAGATAAAACATATTACTCTTAAGCTTAGCAATACTTTATAAATAAATGTAGAGATTTCTCTACCATACAAATACTGTATATATAACAAGTCAGTTTGACTAGAGCCCACATGTGGTGACTCCAAGCAGCAAAGAGACGTCCTGCTTACGTGTTGCCGACAGGTACGGTATACCACACAAATAAAGTCTATAAAATACTTCTCAAATATGAAGTAAAATCAAACATTAGCGATGTGTGTGTGTGTGTGTGTGTGTGTGTGTGTGTGTGTGTGTGTGTGTGTGTGTGCGTGTGTGTGTGCGTGTGTGTGTGTGTGTGTGTGCGTGTGTGTGTGTGTGTGTGGTTGATGCATTCCAACCTTGGTTCTTAGTATTTTCACTAAATACATCTTTTGAATGGACCTCTATGGGAATCTAGGCTCCAGTTTGTGCTTTGCGCTCAGAAAAATAGAGCCGAGTCCTTAAAAAAACGTGAGGGGTTTATGAGCCTCGTGTCATGCCACTTTTGCGACGCTGATGCTTCTACTTGGTGTGACCTTCCACATTGATTAACATGGCAGCGTATCTGACGTGTTGCTTCTGGTGTGGCTCAGGGGTTAGTCATGCGCAAACCACACGCAGGGACAGTTCTGACCTCACGTGTTGTAAATCTGTTATTGCTCCAGAGGTATTATTTCTTAATCTCAGATTTCACGACTTGTCAATGAAGTTCTCCTTCATGAACACATACTGTACTATGGGGTTTATTTTCTGTCTTTACCTGAGCTTTAAGGTAATGCCATTTCAATTCCTATCATTTATACATATCAATTTGACATGTATACAATTCCAGTCAACAGCCATATGCTACAAATAAATCTTCTACTTTTTTCTTGCTAGATATACACTCACCGGCCACTTTATTAGGTACATCTTGCTAGTACCAGGTTGGGCCCCCTTTTGCCTTCAGAACTGCCTTAATTCTTTGTGGCATAGATTCACCAAGGTGTGAAACATTCCTCAGAGATTTTTGTCCATATTGACATGATAGCATCACGCAGTTGCTGCAGATTTGTCGCTGCACATCCATGATGCGAATCTCCCGTTCCACCACATCCCAAAGGTGCTCTATTTGGTCGAGATCTGGTGACTGTGGAGGCCATTGGAGTACAGTGAACTCATTGTTATGTTCAAGAAACCAGTTTGAGATGATTTGAGCTTTGTGACATTATCCATTATCCTTCTGGAAGTAGCCATCAGAAGATGGGTACACTGTGGTCATAATGGGATGGACATCGTCAGCAACAATACTCAGGTATACTGTGGCGTTTAAACCATGCTCAATTGGTACTAAGGGGCCCAAACTGTGCCAAGAAAATATCCCCCAAACCATTACGCCACCACCACCAGCCTGAACCACTGATACAAGGCAGGATGGATCCATGCTTTCATATTGTTTACGCCAAATCTGACCCTACCATCTGAATGTCGCAGCTGAAATCGAGACTCATCAGACCAGGCAACGTTTTCCCAATCTTCTATTCCATTTTTGGTGAGCCTGTGCGAATTGTAGCCTCAGTTTCCTGTTCTGAGCTGACAGGAGTGGCACCCCGTGTGGTCTTCTGCTGCTGTAGCCCATTCAAGGTTCGACGTGATGTACATTCAGAGATGGTATTCTGCATACCTTGGTTGTAACGAGTGGTTATTTGAGTTATTGTTGCCTTTCTATCATCTCGAACCAGTCTGCCCATTCTACTCTGACCTCTGACATCAACAAGGCATTTTTGTCCACACAACTGCCGCTCACTGGGTATTTTCTCTCTTTCGGACCATTCTCTGTAAACCCTAGAGATGGTTGTGTGTGAAAATCCCAGTAGGTCAGCAGTTTCTGAAATACTCAGACCAGCCCGTCTGGCACCAACAACCATGCCATGTTCAAAGTCACTTTAATCCCCTTTCTTCCCCATTCTGATGCTCGGTTTGAATTTCAGCAAGTCATCCTTACCATGTGTATATGCCTAAATGCAATGAGTTGCACGTGATTGGCTGATGAGCTATTTGTGTTAACAAGCAATTGAACAGGTGTACCTAATAAAGTGGCTGGTGAGTGTATTTTCTGTTGTTATTCTGCTTAAATAAAGACATGGTTCATTGATAGTTATATTGGTGGTGGTAATTATGGATGGAGGGTAGCCCCTGGGCATGTCTGTGCAGCACCAGTGCCAGTAGTTAAGGACATTGCTGTGCATGTACACGTGGAATGGTAGTAGGCTAAAGGTGCCGGACATGGCTATAGAGGAGGAGTTCACTCTTAGGGGTTTGCCTTCTCGAGGTGTAATGGGCCTAATTCAAAGTAACTTCTGCGACAGACGGTGCCAACTTGGTAATCTTAGTGAAATACTTGCCAAATACTTGTGATGGTTGTTGCAGCTTGGTAGCCAATGAAGCCATTATGAACTGGGTTTATGGAGCTTTATGCTGCCACTGCCCGGGTACTCTCCTTAAGCATAGAGACAAGTGGAGAGAGAAGTTGTTCGGCTAGACTGGGCTTCTGCGTGAAGCTTCCTTATCATCAGAACAGGGGATTTAACATCAGATCAGTGTATTGTTTTATGACCCCGGACTGTGTGTAAAAAAATATGTTGATTGCTTGAGGAACGAGGGTAGCGGGGGTTAATGTTTGATTAACAAAGGAGGCCAATGAGGATTTCTCTAAGTAAGGATGGATGTCTTTCTTTCTGTGTGAAGCGAAAAGTGACAAGGTTAATTCTTTCGCCCTCAAGCCATGAAACACAGCTCCCAAAGAAGGTGTGGTGGCGTAGTAGGGAGGTGAGGGTTCTTGCCTTCAGTTCTGGGCCAATTGTGGAAATTTAAGAATGAGTTCAAAACATCACTCATCTCTCTCCATCTCGTTCCATTCTGCCTTTCCCCACAGTGTTTGAGTTGGGTTGTACCTTCCCCAAGCAGCCAGCCTACGGGGTGGTATCTGTGAGTAGTCTCCACGTCGGGGGAGAAGCCTACTTCTACTGTCGGACAGGCTACCAGCTTCAAGGTCCCACAACGCTCAGCTGCTGCAACGCCAGTCGCCCCTACTGGAGTGGCAATGAACCACAGTGCCTGGGTATGGTTGAATGCATTACTTTACGTCATTCACGTAATTTAGCAGACACTTTTGTCCACAGCGACTTAAGTACATTTGTTGGTAGTAAGCGAACCCAACGGAATATACCAATTGGTTTCACGACTTCTGATAATGTGCAAAATGTACCTATTGTATGGTGCTTTGCAAAAGCTATCCATCGATAGTTGTTATACGTAACAACTGTTAACAATTCTCTCTCTCTCTCTCTCTCTCTCTCTCTCTCTCTGTGTGGTTGGAGGTGTGAGTGAGCGGAGCGTGTGAGTGTTTGGTGGAGTGAGTGACTTCTTTCTCTAACTTTTCAATGAAATTGTATGTTTATAATTATTTGTTGGTGACAGTTTTGTTTCTACTGGTTGTAGTGTGTGCACACAGCGGGCTAACGAGGAAGCACGGCATGGCAAGTTGCTTGTGTCTTCTTCCATCTCGGTGGAGGACTGCAGCCTGGCTGTGGGACAGGCTGTTGGCTACAGCAGCATCATGTCCGCAGGGCGGATGAACAGCGCTGTGGTCATTTTTCTAGATAGTGTGGAAAGACTGAACGCCATGGTGGCAAGTGGTGTCACAGTGAACGGAATGTTTGTTCCCGTCCTGCCTCTCTCCACACCGGCTAAGAGGGTCAATTTGGCGAACGTTCCGCCTTTTATCAAGGATGAGACCTTAACTAGGGAACTTTCGAGGCACGGGAAGGTGGTGTCGCCAGTTAAGAAAGTCCTGCCAGCATGTAAGTCGCCGCTGCTGAAGCATGTGGTGTCGCACAGGAGACACGTCCTGATGATCCTGAAAAACAGGGCTGTGGAACTGAGCGTCGCCTTTTAAAATCAGGGCAGATGAATTTGACTATGTGGTGTTTGTCAACTCTGACAACACCAAGTGCTTTGGGTGTGGTGGGGAGGGACATCAGGTCAGGGCATGCTCAGAAAGGAACTCAAACAGCAAGACAGGTGAGGGGAAAAAGGATGGACAGACAAATGAGGGAGCGCAGGAAGGGACAGGTGAGGGTCAAGAACAGGAAAAGCAGGTGAAGGAGGGGGCACAGGATGAGACACATGAGGGCCAAAAAGAAAAAGGGGAAAAACAGGTGAAGGTGGGGGCACAGGAGGGGACAGGTGAGGGTCAGAAAAGGAGAAAACAGGTGAACAGGGAAGCACAGGAGAAGACAGGTGGAGGTCAGAAAGAAAAAGGGAAGAACAGGTGAAGGTGGGGGCACAGGAGGAGACAGGTAAGGGGCAGAAAAAGGAAAAACAGGTGAACAAGGGAGCACAGGAGGGGACAGGCGAAGGTCAAAAAAAAAAAGGGGGGGAAACAGGTGAATGTGGAGCCACAGGAGGGAACGGGTGAAGGTCAACAGCACATTCAGGTGAGCATGGAGACACGGGGGGAGACAGGTGAGGGTCTGGACGGCAGGCAGGTAAAGGTGGGAAGACAGGAGGAGAAGGGTGAGGGTCCAGAAGATAGGCAGGTGAGTGTGGTGGGACAGGAGGGGACAGGTGAAGGAGAGAAAGACGCAGTACAAAAAGAAAAGAGTGCAGGCAACAGAGCTAGGGAGGAAGAAGCGTTGGAAGGGAGCGATTTTGATATGAGGGATGAGGACGATCTTTTGACAGTTCCTCATCTAAAAAGAAAGTCAAATTAAATCGGAGGAGACTCAGGCGGAGAGAGGGACAGCAAGCCAGGGAAAGTCCTGGATGGAGGAAAACTCTGCTGCAGATAGTGACGGCCAGGTTTTTCTAGCCGTCAAAAAGAAAAAGGGCAAAAAAAGTTAGTGAGGGGAAAATAAAAGCGTACCTAGACAGAATTCAGAACTTAAAAGGGATAAGGGTGGAGGACTACTTCTCAGACAAGGAGCTGTTGACAAACGCTGCCCAGCAACAAATGAGGAGTAAGGGGAGAGGAGGGTTTACGGACCAAGAAGTGTACAGGCTCAAGAAGATGTCTTGTTGTCTCTCCTTACCCGCTTGTCTCCTCTCGTCGACCAAGGCTCTCCGTCCATCTCCATCCAGCCTGGTTCCCCGTCTCCCCACCCGGATCCTGGACTCCATCTCCTGGTCATCATCATCCCTGCCCTGCCCTGCTCCATCCCCACCCGACCGGGTCCCCCCGGCCAGCTCCACCGTCCCGGCTAATAAACATCCCTTGCCTGCCTCCCGTCTCCCTGTGTCGTGCTTTTGTGTCCCTCCCAGTTCTGGTTGTGACAGTACGGTCTGGCCAGGAAAACATGGACCCAGCCGACACAGAAGGGCTCCGCCGCGCACTCTGGGACCAAGGAGTGTTGCTTGGGCATCATGACCAGGCCCTCCGGGACATCGCGGAACACCTCCGGACCATCTCGGCGGCCGACAGCAGCCTGCAGGGTCCTCCAGCCCCCGTGGCCCCCCCTGCTCCTCCAACCCGCCCTCCTTCCCCCACCAGGGCTCCCAGCGCCTCTCTCGTCCCCCCTGAGCCCCAAGTTCCGGCTCCAGCGCCTTACGACGGCGATTTCGGCACCTGCAGCGCCTTCCTTGTGCAGTGCGCGGTGGTTTTCCAACAGCGTGCCGGCAGGGGTCCCCAAGAGCCCTGACCTGCCCTCGGTTCCATCGCAATATCTGGACCTGGCCCCGGTCTTCAGCAAGAAGGGGGCGCTATCCTTACCACCTCATCGCCCCTACAACTGCGCAATCAACCTCCTGCCAGGCGCCCCCCTCCCCTGCAGTTGCCTGTATAACGTCCCCTGGCCCGAACAGGAGGCCATGGAGACTTACATCTGCGACTCTCTCGCTGCCGGGATTATTCGCCCCTCGTCTTCTCCGCTAGGCGCAGGGTTCTTCTTCTTCGGAAGGACAAGACCCTCCGTCCTTGCATTGATTTCAGGGGACTGAACGACATCACGATCAAAGACAAGTACCCCTTGCCCCTGATGGAATCAGTCTTCGTCCCCATCCAGGGTGCCACCCACTTTTCCAAGCTCGACCTCCGCAACGCTTACCACCTGGTCCGCATCCGTGAAGGGGACGAGTGGAAGACCGCATTCAACACCCCACTCGGACACTTTGAGTATCTTGTTATGCCCTTTGGTCTGTCAAATGCCCCAGCGGTCTTGCAGGCCCTAATTAACGATGTCCTCCGGGACATGCTCAACTCATTTATCTTTGTTTACCTCAACGACATCTTGATTTTCTCCAAATCCCTCTCCGACCACGTAAAGCATGTACGCCTGGTGCCTCCTGGAACACCCTCTGTTCGTTAAGGCCGAGAAGTGTGTCTTCCATGTTCCATCCATTTCCTTCCTAGGGTTCATCATTGGCCGAGGGAGGCTGGAGATGGACCCCAAGAAGGTGGCCGCCGTGGTGGAGTGGCCAACCCCAGCCAATAGGAAGCAGCTCCAACGGTTCCTCGGGTTTGCAAACTTCTACCAGCGCTTCATCCGTAACTTCAGTCGCATCGCTGCTCCCCTCTCAGCCCTTACCTCCACCGCAGTGGCCTTCCAGTGGACCCCCGCGGCCGAGGCCGGGTTCCTCGACCTCAGGACCCGGTTTTCTTCTGCCCCAGTCCTGGCCCAGCCCCAACGCCAACCTCCAGTTCGTGGTAGAGGTGGACGCTTCAGACACGGGGGTAGGAGCAGTACTTTCTCAGCGCTCCCCAACCGATGGTTAGCTCCACCCCTGTGCCTTTCTGTCCCGCAGGCTCACACCACCCCAACGCAACTATGACGTGGGTAACCGGGAAGTACTGGCTGTCAAACTAGCCCTGGAGGAATGGCGCCACTGGCTTGAGGGAGCAATCCACTCCTTCATCGTCTGGACCGATCATAAGAACTTGGCCTATATCCGGACGGCGAAGCGGCTCAACTCCTGGCAGGCCAGGTGGGCGTTATTTTTTGGCCGGTTTAACTTCTCCCTATCCTACCGCCCAGGAACCAAGAACACCAAACCTGACGCCCTGTCCCGTGTGTTCGTGCCAGAGGAGAAGACAGGGGATCCTGAACCCATCCTCCACCCCTGTGCCTTGCCGCCACACACACCTGGGAGATTGAGTCCCTCGTCACCCAAGCGCAGGAGCACCAGCCCGACCCAGGTACCGGACCCCCTAACCGCCTGTTCGTCCCTGACTCCGCACGCTCCCAGGTTCTGCAGTGGGCCCATGCCTCCCGCCTCAGCTGCCATCCCAGGATCACCCGCACCCTGGCCGTCGTCCGCCAACACTTCTGGTGGCCGACCCTGCTCCCTGACACCCGGTCCTTCGTCTCGGCCTGTCCCACCTGCGCCCGGTCCAAGACCTCCAACCGACCCCGCTCCGGCCTCCTCCGCCCATTACCCATCCCGACTCGTCCTTGGTCCCACATCGCCCTGGACTTCGTCACCGGTCTTCCACTATCCCGGGGCAACACTACCATCCTCACGGTGGTGGACCGCTTTTCTAAGGCGGCCCACTTCCTCGCCCTGCCCAAGCTATCATCGGTGAGGGAGACTGCAGACCTGCTGGTGGCCGAGGTGTTCCGCCGCCATGGCATCCCGGCAGACGTGGTGTCGGACAGAGGACCCCAGTTCACCTCCAAGGTCTGGCGCGCCTTCTGCTCGGCCCTGGGGGCACAGGTCAGTCTCTCCTCCGGTTTCCAGCCCCAGACCAACGGCCAGACGGAGCAGGCGAACCAGGAGGTGGAGGCAATGCTCCGCTGCCTGACGACCACCAGCCCCACCTCCTGGAGCGACCAGCTGCCATGGGCCGAGTACGCCCACAACACCCTGGTGAACGCCTCCTCCGGCCTGTCGCCCTTCCAATGCTCTCTGGGCTACCAACCCCCGCTGTTCCCTGCCCAGGAGGCTGAGATTGCTGTACCCTCCGTCCAGACGTGGAGGAGGGCCCGCTCTGCCCTACTCCGGGCCTCTGCCAGGTCCCAGCGGCAGGCGAATCGGCACAGTGTGTCCGCACCTACCTACATCCCCGGACAGATGGTATGGCTCTCCACAAAGGACTTGCGGTATGTTGGCCCCTTTCCCATTGAGTCAATCGTCAACCCCTGTGCTGTACCCCTCCGTCTCCCTCCCTCCCTCCGTGTCCACCCTACCTTCCATGTATCCCTGCTCAAGCCAGTGGTTTCCAGCCCTCTCTCCCTCCCCGCCGAGGCCCCACCACCCCCCCGCTCCATCGAAGGCCACCCGACCTACACAGTGCGGCGCCTGCTGGATGTGCGGCGCCGGGGGAGGGGCTTCCAGTACCTCGTGGACTGGGAGGGATACGGCCCGGAGGAACGCTCCTGGGTCCCCCGGAGACAGATCCTGGATGCCTCCCCAAGTTCCTATTCCTAGTTCCTAGTTCCTAGTTTATGTCTTGTTGTCTCTCCTTACCCGCTTGTCTCCTCTCGTCGACCCAGTCTGTCTCTCCAAGTCCAGCCAGCCCGGTTTACCTGCCTGTCTCCGCTCGTCGACCAAGGCTCTCCGTCCATCTCCATCCAGCCTGGTTCCCCGTCTCCCCACCCGGATCCTGGACTCCATCTCCTGGTCATCATCATCCCTGCCCTGCCGTGCTCCATCCCCACCCGACCGGGTCCCCCCGGCCAGCTCCACCATCCCGGCTAATAAACATCCCTTGCCTGCCTCCCGTCCCGTCTCCCTGTGTCGTGCGTTTGGGTCCCTCCCAGTTCTGGTCGTGACAGGTGGGACTATGGGAAGAAGGAGATAAGGCAGCTCTGTCAACAGTTCACTCTCAGTGTCACATAGGACATCACCAGATCTATGAAGGATCTGGAGACTGACATTGTGGAGTGGAATCCACTGGAAATCGAGAGCATATTAAGAATGTCAAGCTAAAAGAGCTGCTCTCACAGACTTACTAGGCACTAAGGCGCAGGAGGCGGTGGTCCGCTCTCGCTTCCAGAGCGCAGAGCTGATGAACGACCATCTTCTTTAGTTCCTTTTTAGCCTGGAGAAGAGGAACGGGCAGAGCAGATTCATTCACGCCCTGAGATCTCCAATCGCCAATCTCTTAGGACCGACTGACCCATGTTCAACTGCTGTTCACATGGAACCCTTCTCCACTTCGGCCTTCAAAGTTCTCGTTTGAATATTTGCTACTACCACCAAGATCTGCACCCGCGGGGGCTCCACCCGCGCCCGCGCCCTAGGCTTCCGTGCTCACCGCGGCGGCCCTCCTACTCATCACGGCGTAGCCCCCGTGGCTGTCCTCGCCGGGACAGCCACGGGGATATTTTGGACATCTCTAGTTCTTTGGGTATTGAAACTGGGCTCATTTTGTTAGACCAGGAAAAGGCTTTTAACCAGGTTGAGCACCTTTACCTCTGGAAAACTCTGGAGGCTTTCCGCCTCAGCCCAGGTCTAATAGCCATGATCCAGGTTTTGACATTGAGAGTGTACTGAAGATCAATGGAGCATTGAGCGGCCCTTTTAAAGTGTGTAGAGGGTGAGACAGGGCTGCTCCCTCTCAGGGATGCTGTACTCTCTGGCCATCAAACCATTGTTGTGTAAATTAAGGACAACATTTGAGGGTGTGTTCTTAAACGGTCTTAAAAGAAGTCACATTTTATCAGCTATGCAGACGATGTCATTGTTTTAATAAAAAAGCAGGATGAAGTCAACAAACTGGAGGGGATCGTTGAGGATTTTGGGCTGATATCAGCAGCAAAAATCAACTGGGACAAAAGCGAAGCGTTGGCTGTGGGCAGATGGAGGGGGGGGGCTTCTAAAACTGCCAGGAGGCTTACAGTGGAGAAGAGATGGCTTTAAGTGTTTTTAGGGAATTAAAGTATGATGGGGAAGAATTGGGAAGGGCTTTTAGGAAAAATACAGGGCAAACTAAAAAAATGGAGGTGGGCACTGCCACAGCTGTCCTTCAGGGGCAGAACGCTGATCATCAATAACCTGGTGGCCTCACATCTGTGGCACAGAGTGGCCTCTATCCAACCACCAGACTTATTAATAAGGAAAATACAGGCTAAGTTAATGGACTTTTTTGGGGGGGGGGGGGACTTTCACTGGATTAGGAAGGAAAATGTCTTTTTGCCAAAAGAGGAAGGGGGGCATGGTGTGGTGGACATTAAAAGCAGAGTGGCGACTTTTAGATTACAGTTTTTACAAAAGTTTTTAACAGGATACTTTAATGTTTGGAAGGACGTGGCGGCTTTGATCTTAAAAAGGACTGGGAAGATGGGACTTGACAGCTTGTTGTTTTTAATGGACAAGTCTTTTAAACACATCGGGCTTACCCCGTTTTTATCATGAACTTTTTAAAGCCTGGAGTGTTTTTAAAAAAAGGAAAGGGGAAGCCGCAGATTCCCTCCACTGGCTCCTGGAGGAACCGGTAATCAGAGGATCCAGGCTGGACGTGCAGGACGAGGCCACTCCAGGACTGAGGAGTATGCTGAGGGAGGCAGGGGTCCTGACCCTGAGGCAGGTGGTGGAGCTGGCCCTGCTGAAGGAGTCCGGGGAAGGGGCGGAGGAGCCGAACCCGGAGGATCCCTTCACAGAGATGACTCTGACTCCCAACCTGGAGGGGTCCTCTCCAAAGTGGAGTACTGCACAAGGCACTTTGGACAAAACTGGACCTGCATGCAGCCAGTGGGAAACCTTTTTATAAAGAGTGTGTAGTGGTTTTAAACAGGAAAGGACTGGAAACGTGGCAGGACACTGTCTGGAGGGGACGGCTCCAGATGGCGGGACAGGAGGAGCCGTGTTGGAGGAGCTTTTACAAAGCAGCCTCCAAGAAAAGGACAGGGGATCTCCAATGGAGAGTCCTACATGGAGCCATAGCAGTCAATAGTTTTGTTTCTGTTTTTAATCCCACGGTCAAAAATTTATGTCCATTTTAAAAACTGCCAGAGTCGATTTTTTACTGTTTTTCAGAGTGCAACAGACTTTGAGAGTTTTTTCGTGTTTTAAAGGAAAGTTTTAATCTCTTTAAAGAAGAGTGGCCCAAAAATGCTTTTATTTGTGGGGTTAAATATTACAGAACCAACGTAGGAAAATGGCGACTGTTGAACTTTTTAATAGGGGAAGCAAAGATGGCAATTTACATCACGACAAGAAACAAACCGAAAGGAAAGGAAAGTATGTTAGGAAAAGTGTTTGTGGCATTAGTCAGGGCGTGTTCGCTGGTGGGGGACGACTTCTTCTTCCAGTCTGTTTTTAACGGTTAGGGATTTTTTATTAAACAGATTGTTGTTTTTTTAATGTCTTCAACTGTGAACTGAAGAAAATGTTGAAGATCTCTCTCTCTCTCTCTCTCTCTCTCTCTCTCTCTCTCTCTCTCTCTCACGTTGTGTAGAAAAATAAAATACCGGCCCCCCCCCCCAAAAAAAAAAAATCTAAACAGTTGGGTAGTTTAAAAAAATTCTAATAATCCCTGCGATCACACACACACACACAAACATCACACTGTTTAAGGGGGCAATGGACACCTTTTTTGCTTTTACTTATTATGAAGTTAATGTTGATTGCACAGTGTAATGGCTATAGAATAATGACACCATCAGCGTTTAGATTGATTCCTATAAGCCTCAATTTCACCATGCAATACGGGCTGCCACCAGGTATTTTCTCCCTGGAAAATTAAGGATTGATTTGCGGCACAAACTAAGTGCATCAACCATTGTGGGGCTTTTTTGTGCAGGGCTTATTTTGTTACAATACATACATCGATGAGAATCACAATCAGCTTTATCCTCCAAGTATGTATACATACAAGGAATTTGACTACATCTACAATATTGGTTATTGGATTTGTTTGAAGAAACGGGGAATGAGGAATCCGCTGTCCATCCTCGTTCCCTAGTGTAGCGGGGTCCGGATCGCGGCGTGACGTGCCAGCCAGGGGAAAAGTGCCTGTTGTGTGTGTGTGTGTGTGTGTGTGTGTGTGTGTGTGTGTGTGTGTGTGTGTGTGTGTGTGTGTGTTTTTCTTCCATCACTAGTGGAGATGTAACAGCGGAAGGCGTCGGCGCAGCCAACCGTATTATTATTTCTTCTTTTTTTTTCAAAGGTTAAAATTCTGGGGGAAAAAAAATCAGAGAGGACAGCGGAAAAAAAATGGAGGAAAATCCAGAGAAAAATGGGAGGGTTGACAGCTATTCATTATTTACACAGAACTGGGCAATGAGGAAAATGTAAAGTGATCTGATTGTCTTTGTGACAGTGGCACAAACAATAATACCACTTGGAAACGCTAGGGGGGTCTTGAAAAATTGTCTATTTCCCCTTTAATTTACATACAAGAAAAAAATCAAAACAACAGAAAGTTATGTTGGGTATGGAAACTCCAGTTCATGCATTTTACTTCATAGGTCATGCATGCGTGTTCATTGATTCACTGAAGTTTATTCATTCATATAGTTATCAATAGTTCTCTTACTCTTGTGATCAAAAACATTTATCTGAAGCTTAGGCTGTTCTGTAAAGAGTTTTCTAATAAACAATAAATATAGCAACTTCTGATCAACCCATATCCATTACAGGCTTAAAATAACAACTTCCGGTTAGGCCCCACTCACTTCTGGTTTAAGTCCACCCATTACAAGTACAGATAGGGATACAGATAATTTAGTATACAGAATAGATACAGATAAAGGTGTACTCTGTTCATCCCTAGCACTAAGTCAAGTAGGCAAGGATATAAGTAATACAAGTATATGTGTAAATACTTGACAAACAAAATAAAGTAAACATTTACAGAATAAGCAATTTCTCAAGGTTAATCAACGTCAGCGTGACAAAGTCAAGTCTTCAAAATTCAATTTAGTCAAAAGTTCTCCATTGGATTTAATTTACTATTGTCCCCTTTTTCTGCACAACAGGTATAGAGATAGACCGGCTCCTGCAGGAGTGTTTGGTCCGTGAATCTCATTTCGCCGCCTCGTGAGATTTGCCGATGAATAATAAGTGGCCGTTTTACTCCCGGACGCTCCGATCGGTATTGCTTTTGGAGCACGGGGAGAGTGTGTCTCGGAAAGCAATTTTGAAAGAGATGTTTTTTGTGACTGCGTCTTTCTGTATGGGGGATGGTGGCTCAGGCGGTAGAGCTGGTGGTCTAGTGATCTAAAGGTTGCTGGTTGGATCCCAGGCTCCTCCTGCTAGCATGCTGTAGTGTCCTTGAGCAAGACAATTAACCCCTAATTGCTCCTGATGGCTGCGTCCGTCGGTGTTTGAACAATTGTAAGTCGCTTTGGATAAAAGCGTCTGCTAAATGACGAAATGTATCTCTGCAATCTCGATTGTGTTTGCATTGGTGCCCTGTCCCTGTCTGTCTGCGCATGTGTGTGTCTGTTATAATGGGTGGCATGCCTGATGCACTTGAAGTCACCTTTGAGCCTTAAGCAGGTTTGTCAATGTGTGATTAGTAAAGGCAGGGCAACCTGCCATTGGACACCGTTCCACCGCAATGAAGCTCCGTCTGAAATGATCACCTTGACCCGATCAGTTATGGCATATTTTTATAAATGCTCTTCACCTGTCTTCTGTGACCTGTGTGTGGAAAATAAACATTTTCTAACCTCTAAAATATGTCAGAAATGTCTGTTCCCTCCTCCCCTTCTTTCCTGCCTTGCCTATATTTTTTCCCTTCATATCTCTTCATTTTTTCTGGTATCTAGGCTCTTGGGTGTTTAAATTTCTGTTCTTTCTTTCCCTTGTTCTTCTTTCTTTTGATTGTTCATTCTTTTGCCTTCTTTTCCTCTGTTGTACAGCTGTCTGTGGGGGTTTGATTCAGAATGTCACCGTGGGCCGCATCGTGTCACCAGGTTTCCCTAGCAACTACAGCAACAATCTGACCTGCCATTGGCTGCTGGAGGCACCAGAAGGACAGAGGCTACATGTCCACTTTGAGAAAGTGGCTTTGGCTGAGGACGATGACCGGTAATGGGTCAATTCACCTTTCCCAAGTATAGCCTTTCTGTTGAGTCATGGGGGGAGGCGGGGGTTATCTTTTCTGAGGTTATCTAAAATTGATTCATAAAACATAACATAACATTTTAATTGGATCATTTCTAAAAAAAAAAAAAATAATTTATATATATATATATATATATATATATATATATATATATATATATATGTGTATATATATATATATATATATATATATATATGTATATATTATATATATACACACATATAAATTAAAAAATTATCTCCCTGTTGTAGCATCATTGTCTTTCATATTCTCATTTATAGGTGAAATAACATGTCTGAGCGATATTTCACCTCAAAGCCAAAAAGAAACATCTCCCGCGTTACCTCTTTTAATTGAGCTGAATTCCCAAACTACGCTAAGATAGTTTTCTCAAATTAAAAACTTAAAATTGAAATAAGTCAATTGTCAAAAAT
This sequence comes from Zeus faber, assembly GCF_960531495.2. Lineage (NCBI taxonomy): Eukaryota > Metazoa > Chordata > Actinopteri > Zeiformes > Zeidae > Zeus > Zeus faber. The sequence continues at coordinate 33,243,493 of NC_137197.1, read as the reverse complement.
TCATCAAATTTAACTGAAACTTAAAGGATATGGCAGCCATTTTTCAGCCCAGGCCTCCATTAATAGATTGTATGTATTTATTTTTAACTAGCTGCCTGCCAAGAGAGTACAGACGGAAATTTGCCTCCCTGGCTAACTCACATTTGGCATATTTACAGAAATGTTATCAATGTGCATTGTCCCTGTCAAATAAAATAAATAAATAATTAATAGCTGTTCATCGGACAACCTCGCTGAATGCTGTACTATTGAGAAACTTTCCACTGAGCTCCTCACTGCTCCTCCTCATATATGTGTGTATATACACTACTCACAAAAAGTGAGGGATATTCGGCTTTCGGGTGAAATTTCAGGATGAATCTAAAATGCACTATAACCTTTACAGGTGAACTTAATTTGACCTCCTCTAAACTTTTGAATGCACATGTCCAACTGTTCAATGTTTCAGTACTTTTTGCACAACTTGCTGTTCTCTAACAAGGAACTGAACGGCAAAATTCACAACAGGTGTTTGATCCATGAATAGACCAATACATTTCCTGGTTCAATTAGAATTGGTATTTAAACAGTCCTCTTCATCATGCTGTTCACATTTTGACATTATGAGACCAAGACGACACATATCAACTGATCAACAGTACCTCGCCATTATGAGGCTTCAAACAGGATGTTCTAAGAGGGAAGTGGCCACTGAGCTTAGAGTGTCACAGAGTGTCATCAGCAGGTTGCAACAGAGATACAGAGAGATTGGAAGAGTCACAGAAAGTCATAGAAGTGGACGTCCTTTGGCCACATCCCACACAGATGAGCGCTTCACTGTGAACAGTGCCCTGCAGAACCGTATGATGAATGCTACTCAACTCCAGGCACATTTAAGGGAGGTGAGAGGCACCAAGTGTCACGTCAGACCATTCAAAACCGTTTACATCAGCGTGGTCTGCGTGCTAGATGACCTGCAAGGGTACCTGACCACACCACCAGGCACAGGCATCATCGTCTTGCACGGCATTTAGGCTTGTCCAGCATTTAGGCTGGACAAGGCACCAGTGGGCCTCAATGCTGTTCTCTGATGAAAGTCGATTCACGTTGAGCAGAAATGATGGCCGCCAACGATGTTGGAGACGTCAAGGAGAGCGCTATGCATCAGCCACTGTCACCAGACGAGCCTTTGGTGGTGGTGGTGGTGTTACAGTGTGGGCAGGTGTGTCTAGTCAATACAGAACTGCCCTACACTTTGTGAATGGTACAGTGACAAGCCCATACTACCTGAATAACATCATCAATCCAGTCATTGTGCCCCTGCATGAACAACACAGGCCTAATTTCATCTTCATGGACGACAATGCGCCAGCTCATCGAGGTCCCATCATTAGGGAATGGCTGCTGGAGACTGGGGTACCTCAAATGGAGTGGCCTGCACTTTCTCCAGACCTGAATCCCATAGAAAACCTATGGGATCAGCTGAGTCGCCGTGTAGAGGCTCGTAACTCTGTACCCCAGAACCTCAATGACCTGAGGGCCGCCCTTCAAGAAGAGTGGGGTGCCATGCCTCAGCAGACAATAAGTCCACTTGTGAACAGCATGAGACGTCATTGTCAAGCTGTAATTGATGCTCAAGGGCGCCAGACAAGTTATTGAGACGTTGACATTTTTTATTGTGGTATACCCACCACTGTTGTTGGCTTTTGTTTCAATAAATTGTTTGAGGTGAGGAAATTACCATTGCCTGCTTCTACTTAAATGCCCTACTTTCATGATATAATATCACTGTAGTGTAGTGTCTGTGTGTGTACAATATATATATATATATATATATATATATATATATATATATATATATATATATATATATATATTCATACACACACACAGACACAGACACACACACACACACTCACACACTCACAAAAAGTTAGGGATATTTGGCTTTCGGGTAAAATTTATGGAAAATGTAAAAAGTTCACGCTACAGTGATATTATATCATGAGAGTAGAGCATTTAAGGAGAAGCATGCAATGGTGATTGACAACTACTGCTCTCTTAAAATTGACCAATGATGTATTCTCTTCATTGGACAACAATATGCTTACAGGCACAATATTTATGGATCTTACTAAAGCTTTTGATATGGTTGATCACTACCTGCTCCTTGACAAACTGTATGATATTGGTCTTTCAAAATATTCTTTCCTTTGGTTCAACTCATGTCTTCATCACAGATGTCAGTGTGTCTCTTATCATGGCACTCAGTCAGATTTCATGGTCATGCAAAAGGGTATACATCAAGGTTCATATTTAGGGCTGTTGCTATTTTCCATTTTTATTAATGATCTCCCACAAATCTGTTCTGGTTGTCATATCCAACTATATGCAGATAACGCTGATTTATTCTTCCAATACTGACATCTCAATTCAGTCTACATTAGGGGCTGATTTTGATGCAGCTCAAAAATTTTTGTTTTTTTATTTTTTAACAAACTTCGACTGAATAAGAAGAAGTCCTTTAGTATGCTGTTTGGCACCAGATTATATTTTCTGCTTTTAACCAATAATTGGTCAATTAACTTCTCAGATGGGACACCACTCGAGAAAGTGGAGGAATTTAAATATCTGGGTCTCTTGAGGTCTCCCAAAATATGTTGATTCTCATCATTATTTTAAGGCCCAAATTGACTCATTGATAAAGAAAATAAATTGCAGCCAGGGATTATTACATTGCTCTATCAACTGTTTCAACCTACAGGTTAGGAAAATAATTATCTCACAGTTGATACCACCAGTACTAGATTATTAGAAACAAATCTTCCTCCCAACATCGTCTACAATAGTCTCTGTAGATTTGTTCTGTCCTTATAGAACTCATCGCTGATTTATGTACGAGTCGCTGAATTCCTTAACGCCTTAATCCAGAAGAAATTTTCACTGGTTGCAATTTATTCTGAATTGTATTTTCTCTAATTATCCTTCTTACTTAAAGCAACTTCTAATTCCGTATAGGTCAACATATTGTCCAAGTCGTACTGAGTATCCTTTTTTCTTCTTCCGTAGAATTTCTAAATAAATTGGACGACGAGCCTTTAAAATGTAAAGCTCCATTTGACTGGAACAACCCGCCAATTCCCTTATTGTAGATAAATTACCTCCTTTAATTTCTCTTATTTATCTTCAAACAACCTGCTCTTGCTTCTTGTGATACTTGAGATATGGAAATCATTTTCTAATGTACATGTTTCATGCAATTCATGTTTACAGTGTATATTTACATGTATTGTATGTAATTCTGGAAAATCAGTTGGTGATGGAGGGGCAAGGCCTGGGAGAGCTTTATCTGTGTATGTGTTCTGTATTGTTTCTTTTTTTTGTATTGTGTTTCTGTACATTTGTGTTTAGGACCCCCTCGAAAACGAGACGATTCATCTCTAGGGGTTTATCGCTCTAATAAATAGTTGTGTACTCACGAGGAACCACAGGGCTTACATTGGGCTCAGCCCTTCACAGCCTTGCACAGCAGTTCTCGAAGGACGGGATGTCAAGTTTATTAAATTTTTTTTTTTTTTTTTTAACCTGTGCTGTCAGCATGATGGGCATACAACACACAGTATTTGTATGCCATTGCATCCAGGGCAGAGTTAGTCTGCAAGTGGAGTTCAAGTTCTCAACTTGCAATGCACTTTATTAATTCGTAAATCATCAAGAACTGCTGCAATAACTCTGTCCTGTGGATGCCCTGTAGAATGACAAGAGCACAGTTTTTGGTTATGGAGAACCACTACCAACCCCGCTCTTTGGAGAACTATTCATCATGTTTGGGTTTATAAACATCTGATCACTACTCTCAGAGGGGGAGAATCACCACAGTGAGACAAATAAACATAGAAACAAACAACATTTACACAAAAACTCAACACTGGATGACATGTATTGAAAAACAGTGAATTAGGTCCAGGAAAACTGAAACTACAACTGGTCATGTGGCCTCTTCCTGTCATAATTATGGCAGTAAATGAGGGAGGAAATAGACCAATGCAACCAGGGGGGTCCTGGGGTGCACTTGAAGTGTGTGTGTGTGTGTGTGTGTGTGTGTGTGTGTGTGTGTGTGTGTGTGTGAGAGAGATGTCCACCAGTGAGTGTACATGACTTATCCCCATTGGTACTGGTCAGAATTATGTCACAGTGCCTCCAAGCAGCGGAAAGGGCCCCGAAGCCCCCCCAAGGTCAAGTTGATTTATATAGCCCTTAACCACAGTACAGTCTCAAAGGGCTTGACAGGACCACATTTCACATAGACATCAGTAGCATCCCTGAGTCATCCCTTTGCCCCCACCCGGGCAAGGAAAAACTCCCAGAAACCCATTGTGGGTTGACAGGGCTGCAATGGATGCTAAGTGGGCAACATTAATAGCATTATGTTACAGGTATTAGGCTATGTAATATACACTATGCAGTGTTTAACTAGACAATATGAGAGTCTATTTTACTGCTGCATGGTTGTGCAGGTGAACACTTCCATTATAGATGTGATCAGCACCAGGACCAGTCCAGGAGGTGAAGGTGCGCGTATTCGTGCATCCCACCAAGAGACGAAGCATCTTGCTCAAAGCCAGCACTAAAAGATACTGCTATGCAAGGATTGAAACTGCTGCCCTCATATACAGTAATAGTCCATTTTATCAATATGGATCCATTAATCTATCAATTGTATTTCTGTCCCTATCAATCAATCAATCAATCTCAATTTCCCAATCTTTATAGACCGATCTATCAATCTGTATTTCTAAAACTTTTTATTAACATCTGTGTCTGTCTGTCTATCTATCTGGTCTGTCTATTGCTATCTCAATCTTTTTATCTTGCTGTCTATCTATCTATTTATCTATCTATTGATCTATCTATAAATCTTTCTGTTTGTCTGTTTCTCTGAAGTTAAACAACATATTTCATTGTTCTCTCTTCCAGGTTGCTCATCCGGAATGGAAACAACATCGATGCCGCTGCGCTGTATGACTCCTATGAAGTGGAATACTTGCCTAATGAAGGCCTCCTCAGCACCTCCAGGCATCTCTTCATTGAATTAACCACAGATGCCACTGGCACATCCACTGGCATGGCCATCCGGTATCAAGGTAGGAGCAACAATATGTTACCTCCGCTTATATCCTCCTTTATTAAGTTGAAGGATTCAAACTGGATGTTGTATATCAGTGATCCACAACTGGCTGCCCGCGGGGCATCATGCGACCCGCAAAAGCTTCCCATCCGGCCCACAGAATATTAATGAATTCAGAAAATGTGAGGAGGGAAAAAAAAAATGCGTTCCGGTATTTACAATATCTTGTGGTGCTGACTGATAAATCGTATTTTCATCGTCATCGCGATATGAACATGCACAATGAACACATCGCAAAAGATTGCCTGAAAAGCTATGAATAAGAAAAATCATTTTATTAAATACAATTTTTTTCTGTTTTTATATCCGTCTTCGAGATTGACGCCATCTGCGGTCGATTAACTAATGACCTCTGTTAGAAGACGCGGACACACGGCTCTCCGGTTGAAACCGCTCCAAAAGCTTGAAGTGCTGTTGCTCTCATGGCAACTCGGAAAACTTGGATGTGATGCTGCATTCACGGGAAATCTGAAAACTGTAATTCGTGTTGTTTTGCCCCAGATTTATTTTTATTTTTTCATCCCAAAAGATGTTTTTGTTGAGTTTATTAGAAAATGTAACCTTAATTTAAATAAGACATAACTTTAAGAAATGAATGTTCTGTTTATTTGGTTTGGGTATTCATGTGTAATTTGTTTAATAAAAGCATGTTCGAAATAATTTATTTCATTTCCTTATTCAGAAGGCATAAGTTGTTCAATGATTGGGGTCTATGTTAGCAGTGCACCTATTGAAGCAGGAAGACAGGAACTGTATAGCTAATATACACACTTCTATATTTGTTTATTTATCACAACTCATATCATTACCGCAATATTGAACATTCTTCATTAAAGCTGTGGTTTTCCACGTCAACTTTCCACCTTGGGCTCTTTGAGAGTGACATTTTTGCTTGACTGTCAAACAATTTAAAAAGGTTTTCTTCCTGCAAGCGTTTTTCACAAATCAGGACACTGCATAACAGTGTAAAACCATTGATGGAAACGTCACAGCTCCTGAAAGTGAAGCCAAAATATCTCGATCACCCCCTGGTGGCTGGCTGCAGTATAGGTGTTAGGAGTCTGTTCACACTGATATAGGCTAATAAAATTAACATCAATTTTGTAAAAAAGTGGAAAATATTAACCAATAATAGGCTAATTAGGCCTAAATACATTTTTTTTATGTTTTATTTTAAAGTCCGGCGCCCACAATGTCTGCTTAGAACAATTCTGGCCCTTGAACAAATAGTAGTTGATGTATTTCTTTCCCTCCCAATATTCATTCGGGTGGGAGTACACAGGGCATGCTGATAGTTTCCCTCCTTCCACTCCAGACGTTCAATGTAGAAAATACACCTTCAGCTGTTATGTGGACACCTTCACAACACACAAACGCTGATAATGTTTCATTCCAAGCCATGTTGTGAATAGTATAACAATAAGATTCCAAGGACAGTGTCTCAGGATTCACTGGCTTGTGTGCTCTATCAGCAAAACACGCTCTCCGTGTAATACGTCTGCGCCGTGTAGGTTAACAGGGCTTATTTTCATGCAGGATATTAAGTTATTTGATTCTGCTGTAATGGGCTACAATGATAAATGGACCCCTAGTTGCGTGTTTATCTAAAATTATTCTCAGCACTTAAAAACAGCTCATTCATATGTATGTCTTAATCCCTTATTGAGCAGAAAACCCCTGTTGAGGGCAACTCAACATCCCTTATTAGATATTCAGTCAGTATCCAATAAAATCAATGTAATCCGTTTTGGCCTCCGATTCAACGTGGAAATGGGATTAAGTTCCTTGAGGAGCACTTGTGCATGCATCTAATCGACCTTTTTGTGGCCTTTAATGGAATGAAATGTAATTCAGATCTTCTGCATAACAACTTGGATCGTCTGTCGTTTACCTCCACTTCACTTAAGAAGCATGCCATTCCAACGATGCTAAGTGCAAAGTGCTTTTTTTTTTTTTTCCCCTCACCCTTGAAGTGATTCAATTTGCTACGAATTGAAGTCATCTATTTACAAAATTGTTTGACCAACTATTGCACAGCAATGTTATCAATGAAAACTTAAGCGTATACAAAGAAAATGTTTATTATAACAGAGATAAACCTTTTCTGTAAACTAAATTTCTAAACTCAATGAAGTACATACCATGAACTGCTGCTGTTCATGCTGATCTATTTCAGCGTCCATCAGCAGGGAATTCAAGAAAGTAAATAACATTTCAATCTGGGCTGCTCGACCAACCTTTAGCACATGCAAGACCTTTCCCTTTTGTTCCGTGCTGTCTGCTGGTTGTGTGGCCTTGTTTTAAGAATGTCAGATTCCCATTCCCTTTGTTAAAATTCAGCTAAATTCCAAAACTACACTCAAATATATTTCTAAAATAGAAAACTTTAAATTTGAATGAATCAGGAAAGACAAAAACTAAAGTAGAAACAGTTAAAGGTTTATAAAGCTGAACTGAAATTTAAAGGATAAGTGTCATTTTTCAACCCAGAGCTTGTTAAAATGTTGGTCCCTCTCATTTATTACTTTCCCTAGCACAACCTCACTCCTCACAACCTGTTTTACTACCTAGAGACTTACTGCTCACTTTGCTTAAAGGCAGTCCAGTGGGGAAAAGCTTAAAGCCTCATGCCCTGGCCTCACACTAGTGTCAGGGGTTTCAGGGTCCAGGGACTATTTTGCACTTACTGTTAAGAATCTGTTATTTTGGCTAAATCTTCACTTATGTAAGGGACCAGAAACATGAAGTTGCATTGCTTCATTTTTTTCTCCGCCTGAGAGTGAAAGCACCCTCTTAGAGCCAACATTACACTTTTGATGAAGTGTGGCAAAAGTAAATAGTAGTTTTAAGTAAAAAGTGATATTACTGTTATTGAAAACAAAGAATACACAAATACACAATACACGAACACACATGTGACTACAATGCGAGTTTCCCGTTTTTTTAAAAAGAGACATGGGGACGAATTCACAAAAGGATGAACTGGGATGAACCCCAACGAGGTCTCCGAATGGCTCTCCCAAATCCCAATCTTGATAGGTATTATTGATCGCGCAGCTGCCTTTTTACTTTTATTTTTTTGTCTGCCACCGGCAAATTGCTTTATTTACTTTGCCACATGGATAATTGCGATCAGACGCTGCGGAACAGGGCAAATTGCACTCAGCAGCAAACCTTTATGGGCGTGTTTGCGTGGCATATCATTAGCGCAAGATCTTTTGTTAATCGGGCGCCAAGACGCTGCAGATTGCGGGCGCAAATTGATGCGGAATTCATGGTGTTATTAGCCGTCACAATCCATTCTTTGTGAATTCACCCCCTAATGTGTAAGGCTTTTTAGGTACCTGCAAGAAAGCTGTACATTTCTAAATAGTAAACCATTCAGTGAGCTTGAAGAATAGCAAACCTTTCCTCTATGGAGAAACTATCAGGTTAACTTTTTTTAATGATTTTACAATTTTGGGCTTATGGAGAAGATGGTTTGAAAGAAATAAAAAAAGACAGGTAGCAAGTTTGTTTTAATCAGGAAAGAGAGGTTGCTCACGTCACTGGGCATTATCTCTTGCGAGACAGGGTTCGGCAGTGGGGAGGTGCAGTGGGCCTGCTCCCTGTAGGACAGAGCGGAACAATCTTTTAGTTATGTTCACATTTTTTGTTTGATACAAGTAGGAAACTTGGAAATAAATCTAAAGCTATAATGAAAACACACTCTCAGGCCCAGCCGCAGCGAGTCCAGCTGTAATTCTAGGTAAAGAGAAGAATAATATAACTCTTAAATCTAATTGAAACATCGTTTCCCCACACATTAATTCACTGGGTATCCCAACCTGCAAGTCGCCCTTAAATTGAACATAGTATAAATCAAAGTATGTTTAAGTCTTGAGGTAGTTTACAAAGAAAAACTAATTTGAAATAAATAACTAACCCTTACCTTGTTGAACAGGTATCAATGCTTTAATTTAATAAGCAGGCATGTGTGCTCCAGACTTGGAGGGTCCTTAATTCAATAATTCCCAGAATTCCCATGTTGACGTCATTGATTTTTTATTTTTAATATAATATAATATGCATGTGTTAGCATGAACATTATATATATAATAGGACTTAATGCTTCAAACTATATGGAAGATTCTGCAGCATTTCTTTGAAAATGTATTTCGGTAAACACTCAACCAACAGCCTCGGGTGCCACAGTGAGTTTGTCCTATGGCATATAGTATATCAATTCTATAAGAAGTAAATGTTGAGGAGTACTAGACTATTTCATTATCGCATAAATATGGGAACACTTTGCCCCCCACATTCTGCAGCCTTTGCCGCTGGCCACTGCTACGAGCCATTCGTCAAGTATGGTAACCTGACCAGCAGTGACTCCACGTGGGCAGTGGGCACCATGGTGGAGTTCTCTTGTGACCCCGGCTACACCCAGGAACAGGGCTCCGTCACCATTGAATGCATGGAGCCAAACAACCCCCAGTGGAACGAGACTGAGCCTTCCTGCCGAGGTCTGTCCATGGTTCTCGCACGTGGTGTGTGTGCGTGTGAGAATTAGCGAATTGAGGAGTGAACGTTGTTGAATTGGCTCTTTAAGGTTGGGAATAGTAAATAATGTTTTGATACAATACAAATGTCGATTCAGAAATGAAGTGTGAAGGGGTTTCGATTTCTGGAGTTTTATGTTCGGACCCGTACTCCTGCTTCTGGGTTCCAATATTCCAGTATTATGTGATGTACTATTTTGGTTTCCATTCCCTGAAAAGGCTTTACTTAACTCTTGATCGACATGATCGTCACATGTGTACACCATTTAGAAAAAAAAAAAAATAGATACATTCCAAATGATGACACTGAAAGTTTGACATTTTGATACCCAGCCTAATATGGGGGCCAACAGTGTCAAAATTTGTTTGTGAGAATGTGTGTGTGTGTGTGTGTTCCAGCTGTGTGCAGTGGAGAGATCACAGAATCAGCTGGCGTCGTGCTCTCACCAAACTGGCCCGAGGTTTACGACAAGGGCCAGGACTGCATCTGGGGCATCCACGTGGAAGATGACAAGAGGATTATGCTCGATATCCAAGTGTATGTATTTCCTGTTCCTGTGCGCGGCAGAGCTTTTGTGATAAAGTAGGCAAACCCACCACCTTAATTCAGACGGTAGAGTAGAGAGGTAGAGGGAGGTACTGTAGAGGTGGAGAACAATCAATTTGCCAGAATCTTGACAAACGGTTTGCAATGGTGTTTTGGTAATTTGATGATCGCCATCTACGTGAAGAACAAAAAAAACCCTTGCATTTGGTGATTTGAAGAGCAGTTTGTATTGATGAACGTCATCAACAACCCGCCCTTTTGCTGATTGTTTGTTTGTTTGTTTATTTGATTTTAGTCCCGTCTCGGGCATCGGCCCAGCCCCAATGCTCCTGGATGATCCGTCCCTACGCAAAACCATCGCGTGACGCGTTGTCGAGATTTGGGTTGAGGTGTGGTACGCTGAATGCTTTCTGGGCCTCAGCGTCTTCTGTTCACTTCTCGCTTTTGTCCTTTGATGTCCGAGCACGGCCTCGTTTGAGCCCAAAGGCAACAGGCATCAAAAGGATTAACAACTGAAATAATAGCTATGTCAGCAAGACGGGCGACACACGTTGAAAAAAAATAAAAAAATAAAAAAATGAAAGAGTGCTATGCTTGTGAATGAGACGCATTAGTCGCAGGTAGCACAAAGGTAAATTAGAAGCTAATTATTTTGAGGAAGGCACCCTCCTTCAGTGATCGGTATGTTGGGGGGAGTGGGGAGTGTGTGAAGGAACACTGTTTTCCACGATTACATTGCCCAGGTGAGGAAGACCACCAGCACCGAGTTCACTGTCAATCCCAGATAAGCACTAAGAACGCATTTGCATGGGTGGCCTCTTGAAGTGTTTTGGATTCCTGCTTTCTGTTAATTTTCCCATTTCCCTCTGCTTCTCTCTCTCTGCCTCTCATAATTTTCCCTCCACGCCGCTTGTATAGTGTGCAACACTAATTAACAGTTTTTTTTGTGGTTTTCAAAAAGGAAAGTGCCAACGTAAGTCATTTCCCTGCTTGTTTAGCGAAACGAGGCGATTTAGGGTTAACGTGGAATTTGTGTGCAGTTATGCGTTTTTCTTTTTGTCAACGAGAAGTTTTGCATGTCTTGCCCATTTGAGATTTAGATTGTTGCAATTCTTGTTGAGCAGAACTTTCTTGCATTCATCAAAGGAGACCATCTCTCCATGGGAGGAATTCTCCGTTGCAATTCACAAATAATTATAATGAAATGGATCAAAATGCAAATCAAATGGAAAAATATGAATAATCACTTCAACCCACAAATCCGTAGTAAGATTTTTAAATGCAAACAGCCATAAACAATATATCCCCCCATCCACAAATATAGAATATATTACTTGCATTGTGTAAGCCATTTTTACCAATAAATATAATTTATGTGTGATGAGCTATATTTTCATGTTTCCATCATTTACAACCTTTAAAGGCCTAAACACGCGTTTAAGTTGGATTGGTTTGTATTTGAATATAAGTTTAGTGACAGTGGGTTAAAAAAAAAAAACCAAAAAACACCCTACTTTCTTTTTTTAAACTTAATTACAACTGGACACATTCTTGTAAGGCAATTAGCCACAGCCACCTAGAAAAAGACACACCAAGAAAAATACGGTGTGTTTTTATTTTTGATTTTGATTATTTGTTTCCTACTTTAATAAAACCTGTGCAAGCCTTGCCACGCACATCTCTCCGTTGGTATGGTTTGTATGGTTATGCGAAACAACCTAAAAGGCCTGGGTTGAAAAATATCAAACCTATCCTTTATCCTTTAAGCAGTGGGATTGCATTTGTGAGACATTATTGCGTCAATTCAAGATTCAAGAGGTTTACTCGTCACATACATATACTGTACATACTTTCATACATATATGCAGTGAAATGTAATGCAACGCACCCGGTGATAACATCACAATATGTCCTAGGAAAAAAAAATTCTAATAAACCAACTAACTGACTCCTAAAACGTAATACAGTAAGTCGATTACTTATTGAATAAAGTAAAAATATATAGAATAAAATACAATAAAATACAATAAAATGGAATATGTATATGGAATAGGCAATTATGTATATACAGATATGTGCATTAAAGTGGCATGTGAATAAAGTGAGGTAGTGCTTGGGATAATACAGCACAGTATACAACAGTACGGCGCAGCAATACGGCATCACGAACAACCCTGAACAGTGACACAGTATGCAGTACAGTATGCTACATATAGTACAATAGGTAGTGGAGCCTATGTGTATGGCTCAATGAGGATCAATGGTGAGGTCAGCATTGTCAGTTCTAATGGCGTGCGGGAAAAAACTCCGTCTCAGTCTCTCTGTTCTCGCTGTGTGACTGCGGAGGCGCTTGCCTGACCGCAGCAGCTGGAACAGTCCGTTGTTGGGGTGATGAGGATCCTTCATGATCCTGTGGGCTCTGCTACTACACCTCCTGGTGTATAACTCCTGTAAGGGGGGGAGGGTAGTTCCAGTGGTACATTCAGCTTAACGCACCACCCTCTGCAGGGCCCGCCTGTCCTGAGCAGTACAGCTCCCAAACCAGGCAGTGATGTTGCCTGTCAGGATGCTCTCCACTGCTCCAGAGTAGAAGGACTTGGGGATCCTCACCGAGACCCGGAATTTCCTCAGCTGCCTGAGGTGGTAAAGACGCTGCCTCGCCTTCCTCACCAGATTGTCTGTTTGTAAAGTCCATGTTAAGTCCTCTGTGATGTGGACTCCCAGGTATTTGAAGCTGCTCACCCTGTCAACAGAAATCCCGTTAATCACCAAGGGCACGTGCGTCCTAGATTGTGGTCCTCGCCTAAAGTCCACAATCAGCTCCTTAGTTTTGCTGACGTTCAGGTGGAGGCTGTTGTCCTGGCACCAGAGTGACAGGTCAACAGATCTCTTGAAGCAGGACGGGACCACTGATTCAGCCAGGGAGATGTTGAATATTGTGGTGAACACCGGGGCTAGCTGGTTGGCACAGGTCTTCAGTACTCGCCCAGATATGCCGTCTGGGCCCGCAGCTTTCCTGGTGTTCGGCCGCATCAGAGCCCTCCTGACCTCGTGCACGGACACAGAGTGCGCACTCATCCCCAGCGGTGTAACTCCAATTAGCCGGCGAGCTAGCGGTGTTGTTGCCAGACTCGAACGGCGCATAAAAGGAGTTCGGTTCGTTGGCTAGGGAGGCGTCCACACTCGTGGCTGGGGAGGGGCTGCTCTTGTAGTTCGTGATCGTTCGCAGCCCCTCCCACAAGCGTCTCGTGTCCCCCCGCTCCATCTTTAGCTCCACGGTCTCTCTGTACGCCCGTTTAGCATCCTTCACCGCCCTCCGCAGATTGTACGACGCCGCTTTGTAATTGTCCATTTTTCTAGATACAAGACCGTCGTTGTAAGCGGCCGTGCGAGCATTCAGAGCGCAGCCGATGGATTTATCAATCCACAGTTTCTGGTTTGGAAATATCCAAACTTTCACCGTGGGAATGATGCTATCTGCTAGCGTAGTCACAAAACTTACTGCCACCGCCGTAAACTCGCTGACGTCACTTGAACTTGTTTGGAACATGTCCCAGTCAGTCAGAGCGTCCTGAAGCACAGCCTCTGGTTGGTCCGTTCACCGCTTCGCTTCCCTTGTCACCACCAGTTCTCGCGCGATCAGAGGCCTGTAAACGGGAACCAGCGAGATCGTGGCGTGATCTGATTCCCGAAAGCAGGGAGCGAGCCGGTTTTGTATCCGTTCTTGTACGATGTGAAACAATGGTCCAGAGTTCTATCTCCCCTGGTGGCACACGTGATGTGTTGGTGGAAATTAGGCAGAACTTTTTTAAGGTTCGCCCTGTTAAAGTCCCCAGTCACCACCACAGCCGCGTCGGGATGTTTGTTTTTAAATCCGCACAACACATCGTACAGGACCGACAGAGCTGCGTCGGTGTCTGCTTGTGGTGGGATATAAACGGCTGTAATGATGACCGGGCTAAATTCCCAGGGGAGATAAAATGGACGGCATAGGATGGTCAGCTGTTCCAGGTTCGGTGAGCAGGAGTGGGAGAGAAATTTGGTGATTTTGGGGTTACACCAGCGGTTGTTTACCATGAGGCAGACGCCTCCACCTTTGGATTTCCCCAACTCGCCCGTTCTGTCGCCGCGGAACACGGAGAAGGACTCGGCTGGACGTATGGCTTCATCAGGCACCAGTGGGTTCAGCCATGTTTCCGTCAGGCAGAGGACGCAACAGTTCCTCGTGTCTCGCTGGAATTTAATCCTCGCTCGAATTCATCCATCTTGTTCTCCAGGGACTGGACGTTGGCAAGAAGGATGCTTGGCAGAGGTGGACGGTAAGGTTGCATCCTCATTCTGACCCGAATGCCGCCTCGTTTACCTCGGTGCGTCCTCTGTGGGCCCGCTCGTGGAACAGCGGCTCGATTTTTGTTGTTGTTTAGAGTGTTCCCGCGTAGGATTTTCGCCGGCCACTCTGCTTCCACGGATAAAAAGTCCCAAAGTTGTTCATTTAGGGAAATTTTTCTATCCATGAGTGCATTGCGGTCGTATAAGGTAACTGCCGATGCTTTTTTGGCACATTATGATGAAAATGGAAAAAAATACTAAAATGTGCAAAAGTCAACCGGAGCACCAGCGCAGGCGACCACAGGGGGTGGCGCCACAATCGCCTTTAACAATTTAACAAGAGACCATCTCGTTAAGACTATCTTGACTATCTAGACAAATTTAACAAGACTGGGACTGTGAACATTCCTTTACAGGTTATAGTCCTTCTGAAACAATCCTTAATTACTGATACTACATGAGATATTACAGGGACTATAGATATAGAATTCATAAAGTACATATTCAATATCTATACACCCGTACTTTAGGGTCATTTGGCGGTTTCCAAACAAGGTGACACTTTGCAAATCAAGTAAATATTTTTAAAGCTATGACAAGGGTGTTGCAAACTGTGATTCTGAGATAATCACCTCCAAGGTTTTACCCACACCAGGTTCATTCAGCCAGCTCCCAGAATGCAAATGGAGTTGGCGGACAAACAAAGCCTCATAGCTAATTAACATACAGCTGAATGGGCCAATCGCGAACAGCTCAACAACACACAACTAATATAGCTTTTTAAAAAAAAGCTTTTATTTAATAGTAAGAATATACATGTTTTATAAAAGTGGAATTATTTTGGAGTTAAAAGTACGGACAACACAACAAAATTCAAGATTCAAAAGGTTTATTCGTCACATACGTAGATATACATACTTTAGTACATAGATGCAGTGAAATCTCAATGCAATGCACCCGGTGATTACACACAGTATGTCCTAGACTGAACACAGTAGCTACCTAAGAGAATAAGTAAAGTAGAAATACTTTACTAACTTACTGCATTACATTTTAGGAATCAGTAAGTCGAATACTATAAAATAAAATATATAGAATAAAATAAAATAAGAACTCAAGGGTAATGCAGGGTCGGGGTACAAAATAGATAAAGGGAATAAGCTTATGTATATGGGATAGGCTATTTATGTATATACAGATATGTGCATTAAAGTGGCATGTGAATAAAGTGAGGTAGTGTTTGTGAGATATACAACAGTACGGCACAGGAATACGGTAACACCGAACAACCCAGAACAGTGACACAGTATGCGGTACAGTATGCCACATACAGTAAGGTAGTGGAGCCTGGCTGTGTGGCTCAGTGAGGACCCCTGGTGAGGTCAGCATTGACAGTTCTTATGGCTTGCGGGAAGAAACTCCGTCTCAGTCTCTCTGTTCTCGCTATATGACTATGGAGGCACTTGCCTGACCGTAGCAGCTGGAACAGTCCATTGTTGGGGGGATGAGGGTCCTTCATGATCCTGCGGGCTCTGCAACTACACCTCCTGGTGTATAAGTCCTGCAAGAAGGGGAGGGTAGTTCCAGTGGTACGTTCAGCTGAACGCACCACCCTCTGCAGGGCCTGTCTGTCCTGAGCAGTACAGTTCCCAAACCAGGCAGTGATGTTTCCTGCCAGGATGCTCTCCACTGCTCAAGAGTAGAAGGACTTGAGGATCCTCACCGAGGCCCGGAATTTCCTCAGCTGCCTGAGGTGGTAAAGACGCTGCCTCGCCTTCCTCACCTGAGTGTCTGTAAAGTTCATGTTAAATCCTCTGTGATGTGGACTCCCAGGTACTTGAAGCTGCTCACCCTGTCGACAGAAGTCCCATTAATCACCAAGGGCACGTGCGTCCTCGGTTGTAATCCTCTCCTAAAGTCCACAATCAGCTCCTTAGTTTTGCTGATGTTCAAGAGGAGGCTGTTGTCCTGGCACCAGAGTGACAGGTCAGTCACCTCCTCGCTGTAGGCCTCCTCATTGCCGTCGGTGATCAGGCCCATGACAATGGTGTCTTCCGCAAACTTGATGATGGTGTTGACCTTGACCTGGCCGCACAGTCATGTGTGTACAGGTAGTACAGTAGGGGATGAGGACGCAGCCCTGGGGGGATCCTGTGTTCAGAGTGAGGGAGCTGGACATGTTCTTCCCCACCCCAACCACCTGGGGCCGGGCTGAGAGGAAGTCTAGGATCCAGGCACACAGCAAAGTATTCAGTCCGAGCTCCTTCAGCTTGACAGCCAGTCTGGTGGGGACTATGGTGTTGAAAGCTGAACTATAATCGATGAACAGCAATCTCACATAGGCCCCCTTCCGGCCATCTAGGTGTGTGATCGTGATGTGCAATACCTGGGAAACCGCGTCATCTGTGGATCTGTTCTGCTGGTACGCAAACTTGCAACGGGTCCAAGGTGCGGGGGAGGGAGGTGCAGATATAATCCTTAATCAGCCTCTCGAAACACTTCATGACCACCGAGGTGAGGGCCACGGGACGGTATTCATTCAGGCAGGCAGGAGAGGCCATCTTCGGGACAGGAACGACGGTGGACCTCTTGAGGCAGGACGGGACCACTTATTCAGCCAGGGAGATGTTGAATATTGTAGTGAGCACCGGGGCTAGCTGGTTAGCACAGGTCTTCAGTACTCGTCCAGATATGCCATCTGGGCCTGCAGCTTTCCTGGTGTTCACCCACATCAGAGCCCTCCTGACGTCATGCTCAGACACAGATTGCGTGCTCATCCCCAGCGGTGTAACTCCAATTAGCCGGAGAGCTAGCGGGGCTGTTGCCAGACTCGCGCATAAAAGGAGTTCAGTTCGTTGGCGAGGGAGGCGTCGAGACTCGTGGCTGGGGAGGAGCTGCTCTTGTCGTTTGTTATATTCTGCAGCCCCTGCCACAAGTGTCTGGTGTCCTGTTGCTCCATCTGTAGCTCCACAGTCTCTCTGTACGTCTGGTTAGCGTCCTTCACCGCCCTCCGCAGATTGTATGACGCCGCTTTGTAATTGTCCATATATCCGGATACAAGACCGTTGTTGTAAGCGGCCATGCGAGCATTCAGAGCGCAGCGGGTGGCTTTATCGACCCACGGCTTTTGGTTTGGAAATATCCGAACTTTCACCGTGGGAACGATGCTGTCCGCTAACGTAGCAATGAAGCTCACTGCTATGGCCGTAAACTCATTTGAACTTGATTGGAACATGTCCCAGTCGACGTCAGTCAGAGTGTCCGGAAGCGCAGCCTCTTATTGGTCCGTCCACCGCTTCACTTCCCTCGTCACCAACAATTCTCACGCGATCAGAGGCCTGTAAACGGGAACCAGCGAAATCGTGGCGTGATCTGATTCCCGAAAGCAGGGAGCGACACGGTCATTTATCTGTTCTTGTAAGGTGTGTTGCAATGGTCCAAAGTTCTATCTCCCCTGGTGGCACATGTGATTTGTTGGTAGAAATTAGGCAGAACTTTTTTAAGGTTCGCCCTGTTAAAGTCCCCAGTCACCACCACAGCCGCATAGAGTACATCAGTAGTGTCTATCATAGAGTCTATCAATATTATGAGTCTCAGAAAACCTGAAAAAACCTCAACGGACTTAATCACATCATCAACTTCTTCCGTTGTAACAACAACGGACGCATCGGTCTCAACCGGTGGTTCTTGAAAATATTCTGTTTCATCGTCACATTAAGTTTGAATTCCGCTGTTTTAAACTCCAAGTCCGGAATAATATAAGATTGGACCTATCACACTGGTCAGATTAAGGTCGGAAATATGATTCAGAGCTTCTGCCACCCACTTCGCGTAATCCATAACGATACGGAGAAGAAAGTTTTCACAGACAAGTGGACCGAAACACCCCCGTGCTGCGCTTTAGCCGTCTGTTTACGGAAATGACGTAGGTGCCGTTTAAAAAATGAAATAAATTAAATTAAATTAATTAAATATGTATATATTATATACATATTTTATAATATACCTATAGCATACACAACAAATAGACAGACAGACGGATACAGGCAGTTAAATGGATAGATGTATGATAGATACAGTAGATAGTTACAGTAGATACAATAGTTAGACACGATAGATAAGCTAGATAGATAAAACACTGAAGACATCTGCAACATTTAAAGACAAATGTCATTTTTGTGATGCAGTTATATACTTGCAATTGAAAAAATGTATTTTCATATAACACCAAGTTAAACTATGCCCCATTCTTTCAAATTGGACGACATCAAACTAGCGTCCCCCCCCCCCCCCCCCCCACTAGATGCACCACTGAGCTACGCAAAGGCTCCTTGTTTCGCTTTATCAGAGCAAATTTGACACCAGCCAACAACATTTCTCTATCTGCCTCCTGAGCGGGATAAAAGCGTCACCCATTTTGAATTGGATATGCTCTAAGAGGCCACACGAGTGCTTGCCTAACTTGGGTGTGAACGAGACCGTTTGAAGAGACCAGCACCTTTTCACACATTTCAGAATTCCTATTTTCTTTCTCAAAACGGGAAAAAGACAACATTTAGGCCTTTCATGGGTTTTGCCGCGTGTCAGTTCATTACATAGCTCGTGATCTCTTGATTTTAGAACGCTCCAGACGTGATTAATAGCTCAATCTCTTGTTCACTAATGAGTTTTATCAGGAGTCGCTGGTGATTAATTAGCGACAGCAAAGAGCATCGCACAGTTTAAGTCATTTCTCACACACACACACACACACACACACACACACACACACACACACACACACACACACACACACACACACACACACACACACACACACACACACACACACACACACACACACACACACACAGTTAATAGCTTTAAAGATTCCTGCGTTCCTCCATGACAGTATAGCTGATGGTTATCCTTGCATTGGTTTTGGTCAATTGGTGCTACAGAGGATCGGTGTAATAACATTTTTGGTGACAAATTTAGGGGTTTTGACATTGGTGTTCTCTTCGTGTGAAGTCAACGCCTTTCATATGTTTTGGAATAAATGAGGGAGTAGTTCTTACAATCATCTCACTTCCATAAGCAAATGTTCATTCTCACATAATTTTCTTTACATATTATTGGGTCAAGGGTGGATTTTCCATACTTGTTGCATTTTTTAATTGCCCACCACCCAGTTACTAAAAAATAATAAAATAAATAAATAAATAATTGGTTCATCCAGTTTTGCACACATGCTATGTGTGATGTAATACAATAGATCAAGTCCAACGCGAAGTCAATATGAAAATGAAATTAGCGCTATCATGTTCATGCATTCTTCTGCTACACATTCCTCATAATTTGGCAGGATAGAAAATAAAATGAACACTAGATCTAGATCCACAAGCATAATCTGCACGTTATGTGCAAAAGCCAAAGTTGTGTTGAATGTGATTAACGCTGCACAAATGTTACACCCTGGTAGAGTACATTCATGCTCGGTGCAAAACAGCTTTTATTCACTCTTAATCAATATCCTAAAAAATGAAGTACTGACAAATATTGTGTGGTTAGGGAGAAAGATGCAGCTGCATACAGCAATATAACTGCATATCTTTGCCACACATACAGTATATGCACAAATGGTTCAATTGATTGGAGTTGCATGGATTCTGATCATTTGGAGTGCAAGGGTGCAAGGAAACACTGGATCGCCAGTGGATGCCATTAGCGAGCAAGTACTTCACAATTTCTGTTTAATCAGGAACACAACAAGAACCACAGCATGGACAAAAAAAGAAAACAGACAGGTTATTTCCATCTACTATATACAGAAGTGAAAGCAGAGCTGTGCAGGTAATCTACTGTATATTCAAAGCACTTTTGTTGCTGGCTCACAAGTGAAGCGCAAGAAAAACGACGAGGCCGAACTAGTCTGGGAAAATCATTGACCTGCAAACAGAGTAGATGCAACACATCTATAGGGAAAGCTATTAAAGCCAGGGTTGGTTGTAAATGGCTGTTCTCAAGCTAACATTTCACAGCCACATAATTGCATTCTTGGATACCTGTACTGCCACAAAATTACCACACCGTAGCTGCTTTTCGTAAATCAGATTTTGCAGTCTTAAAAGCCAATTGCATTCTGTTGTGAGCCAACCAGGTCCTTCGTTGATAGCGTGTCATTAGGCCACGTCCCATGTTTTTACTAATCTTAAATTGATAGTTTGGACACCACATAAAAACATTTCTAGGGCTGCCCCAAAATAGTTGACCAAAGAACAGTCTTAGTCAACCAAGTTTTTCCATTGGTCGGTTAGTTGCAGGAAAAAAAAAAAAAAAAAAAAAAAAAAAAGCTGCGTCTTGGCAAAATGAACCTTAAAACTTATATGGCTGGACCCGTGTATCAAATACTAGAGGGCTTTTAATTTCAAACAAATTTTAACAAAAATAAATGTTTCCGACATTCATAAGAATAATTTCAGCTTTCGATGAGCAATCTTTGCCGGCAATTACAGGTGGCTCACTTCATGTGTGTGCGTCGCATGAAGTCAACTAGTCTAAAAGTCAGAAAAAATATTGCGTATATTATATAAAAAATATTGCGTATATTATAAGGGCCATTTAAGAACAGTTAATCACATTCTTCAATAACAAAGTCATATTTTAAATGCCCCAATGGCGCCGGGGAAGAATCAATACTGATATTGCGATATTTTTCCCCCACAATATTGTATCGATAATTTTTATAACTTTTACATTTTGTGCATTTAGAGGCCATGTCCACCCTAATGCGGATAGAGAGTAACGGAAAAAGTGTAACCCAAAACGCATGGTGCTTGTTTCATTCCATAAAGAGATGTAAAATAAAATAGCCTACATCTAAAATAAAATCCCACTATTATGACGGGGACCTTTCTCCCCGCCACCAAAGGACCGGTGCGTGCACTGGCCGGTGCAGCATGGAGTGCACGTATACTCCATGCTGCCAGTGCTCCATGCTGCTTCTACTGTAGTGTTGGAACGTTCATGAACGATCCGATATCTTTTGAATGGCTCAAAATACTTGTGTTTTTCAGTTTTATGTTGTTGTTTGTTTAAGTTGCTGTCTCCTCTACTGTTTTATTCCCAATCACACTGGAACCATGACACACCTCTTTTCCAGCGTGTTCGTGATGTCGAACGTGATGCACCAGAAAAAAAAAACGCATTTCTCCTGGCAATGGGAAAGGTGTCAATCACCTGTCGCCAAATTTTGATGTGAATGTCACACAATGGAAAGCCAATGGCTTCAATGAGACAAGAACTTTATGTTGCCCCTGGGGAAAATCCCAATCTCTTGCCTTGTGTTTACATTGCTCTGGTAGAATCTGCTTTTCCAACTGTTGAACTGTTGAATGTGTGCAATATCAATTTCCTCGACTTGTTGAATACAGTCTACTCAATAGTAGCTTACCGGTCAATGATAATCTCTCTCCCTGTCTGTTCCACTACAGGTTAAACATTGGGAAAAACGACTTGCTGACCTTCTATGACGGAGACGACTTGACCGCCAAGGTTCTGGGCCAGTACGGTGCCACCCGCTCTCGCTTTAAGCTCTACACCTCCACGGCAGACATCACGATCCAGTTCCAGTCGGACCCTGCCACCAACATCTATGGATATGGAAATGGCTTTGTGGTTCACTTCTTTGGTAAGGCTCACTCTGTCCCTCCACCCAAACTGGGCTCAGTTCAACCTTAAGTAAGGATGGACAAAATGTCCAGGGCATCTGTTTTGGGGGTCCACGCATGCTGTAACACAGGGATTCCCAGAACTTCCTCCAACTAAATATGGACAAAACTGAGGTCATTGTCTTTGGTGTCAAAGAAGAAAGGCTGAACATTATTGCTCACCTTGACTCCCTATCTCTGCATACTAAAAAGCTACATTAACTGAAGATGAATGACATAAGAAGACAAACACATACCCATACCGTTATCTCCTATAGACTGGACTACTGCAACAGTCTTCTGTCAGGTCTCTCCAAAACAGCACTTTCAGAATGCTGCTGCTCTAGTTTTAACAAAACAAGCTGAACATTTTACACCAATTCTCAGGTCTCTGCACTGGCTTACATACTACATCACACAATTGATTTCAAGATACCGCTGATTGTTTACAAATCTCTGAATGGCTTAGAGCAAAATACATCTCTGATTTGCTCCTACAGTATGAATGATTCTGACCTCTTTTCTTTATCTCGGAGTGTTACTAATAGCGTACTAACTGTACCTAGAGAAAAAACTAAACATGGAGAAGCTGCATTAATTAACATGATACACTTGTTGGAAGATCTCAGGCTTCCCTCAACCTCAC
Source organism: Zeus faber (assembly GCF_960531495.2). Taxonomy (NCBI): domain Eukaryota; kingdom Metazoa; phylum Chordata; class Actinopteri; order Zeiformes; family Zeidae; genus Zeus; species Zeus faber. The sequence goes on along the minus strand of NC_137197.1, from coordinate 33,220,575 downwards.
CTGTATATTTGCAACTGCTTTTTGGTGAATAACCAGTATGTTTTAAATTGCACTTTAAACGTTTATATTTTTATTTCTGTCTGTTTTCAGATGTTTATTTCTAAGTTTGTCGTAATAATAGTCCTACTGAGTTTCTAGTTGGGTTGGGTCTCAACAATCAAGTCAGTGAGGGTTTGAGTTCTTGTGTCCTTTGAGTGTTTAGGCCTGTTTTAAATTGATCCCTGCAATTTTATTACACTTTTTTGTCTTTGTATTTCTGTGTTTTTATTCTTCTTGACTTTCATTTGTATTTTCACCGTCTTCGTGTTCCTGCCTCGTCCTGAACTCTGAGCCCATGTCTAATGGAGGGACCCATACGGATTTGCCTTTGTATTTATTATTTTTATTTATTTATTTATTTTTAACCTGTGCTGTCAGCATGCTGGGCATACAACAAAGAGTATTTGTATCTAGGACAGAGTTAGTTTGCAAGTGGAGTTCAAGTTCTCAACCTGCAATGCAACGCTTTATTAATTCTTAAATCATCAAGAATTGCGGCAATAACTCTGTCCACCACCAAGAGAACCAACACCAAAACCCCTCTTTGGAGAACTATTTATCATGTTTGGGTCTATAAACAACTGATCACTACTCCAAGAGGGTGAGACAATTAAACATAGAACCAAAACATTTAGACAAAAACATCAACATTGGACGACAACCTACACTACTCACAAAAATTTAGGGATATTCAGCTTTCGGGTGAAATTTCAGGATGAACCTAAAATGCACTATAACCTTTACAGGTGAACTTAATTTGACCTCCTCTAAACTTTTGAATGCACAACTGTTCAATGTTTCAGTACTTTTTGCACAACTTGCTGTTCTCTAACAAGGAGGTGAAGGGCAAAATTCACAACAGGTGTTTGATCCATGAATCGACCAATACATTTCCTGGTTCAATTAGAATTGGTATTTAAACAGTCCTCTTCATCATGCTGTTCACATTTTGACATCATGAGACCAAGACGACACCTAACAACTGATCAACAGTACCTCGCCATTGCGAGGCTTCAAACAGTATGTTCTCAGAGGGAAGTGGCCACTGAGCTTAGAGTGTCACAGAGTGTCATCAGCAGGTTGCAACAGAGATACAGAGAGACTGGAAGAGTCACAGAAAGGCATAGAAGTGGACGTCACATCCCACACTGATGAGCGCTTCATTGTGAACAGTGCCCTGCGGAACCGGATGATGAATGCCACTCAACTCCAGGCACATTTAAGGGAGGTGAGAGGCACCCAAGTGTCACGTCAGACCATTCGAAACCGTTTACATCAGCGTGGTCTGCGTGCTAGACGACCTGCAAGGGTACCTGACCACACCACCAGGCATAGGCATCATCGTCTTGCACGTGCCAGGGAGCATTGACACTGGACGAGGCACCAGTCAGTGCTGTTCTCTGATGAAAGTCGATTCACGTTGAGCAGAAATGATGGCCGCCAAAGATGTTGGACACGTCAAGGAGAGCGCTATGCATCAGCCACTGGTGTCACCAGATGAGCCTTTGGTGGTGGTGGTGTAACAGTGTGGGCAGGTGTGTCTAGTCAATACAGAACCGCCCTACACTTTATGAATGGTACAGTCACAAGCCCATACTACCTGAATAACATCATTAATCCAGTCATTGTGCCCCTGCATGAACAACACAGGCCGAATTTCATCTTCATGGACAACAATGCTCCAGCTCATCGAGGTCACATCATTAGGGAACGGCTGCTGGAGACTGGGGTACCTCAAATGGAGTGGCCTGCATTTTCTCCAGACCTGAATCCCATAGAAAACCTATGGGATCAGCTGAGTCGCCATGTAGAGGCTGTTGTACCCAGAACCTCAATGACCTGAGGGCCGCCCTTCAAGAAGAGTGGGGTGCCATGCCTCAGCAGACAATAAGTCGACTTGTGAACAGCATGAGACGTGGTTGTCAAGCTGTAATTGATCCTCAAGGGCACATAACAAGTTATTGAGACATGGACATTTTTTGTTGTGGTATACCCACCACTGTTGTTGGCTTTTGTTTCAATAAATTGTTTGAGATGAGGAAATCACCATTGCATGCTTCTACTTAAATGCCCTACTTTCATGATATAATAACCACTGTAGCATGAACCTTTTACATTTTCCATAAATTTCACCCGAAAGCCAAATATCCCTAACTTTTTGTGAGTAGTGTATATTGAAAAACAGTTAATTACGTCCTGGAAAATTGGAACTACAACTGGTCACACGGCCTCTTCCTGTCATAGTTATGGCAGTAAATCAAGGAAGAAAGGAGAGGAACGCAACCAAGAGGGTGCTTGGATGCACTCGAGGCAGGTGTGGTGGTGTGTCCGTGTGTGTGTGTGTGCGCAAGGTGTCCACCAGTGAGTGTACATGACTTCCCAATTGGTTCTGGTGTATAAGGTCGGTGTTAAGTCGTGGCGCCTCCAAGCAGCGGAAAGGGCCCCGAAGCCCCCCCGAGCTCCGCAACCATGTAGACACCCTGCAGCTGCAGGAAAGCCCCGAGCACCCAGCCCTGCGGCTACAGCAGACCCCCGGGCCCCCAGAGAAGCCGGAGGGCCGTGGAGCAACCCACACGCCCAGCCCCGAGGAGAATAACCCAGTCCCAGGGAGCATGAGGAGACCCCGCACCCTAGGGGCGCTCACATACAACCCACCCCCAAGTGCAGGCACAAGACGCAGCCGCAGAATTGGATCCAGGCCTTACCCCACAGGCGAGCTGGCGGGACCCCCATGCCCACCCACACCCCGTGTAAGGGCGAGGCCCGCCCTACAGCAGCCGATTAGGCACCCTACCCGCCATGACAGCAAGTGCCCATCCTCGTAGCAGAGTGTGCTCAGCATGGGTCACCTGGATGTTAGCCGCCCCCCCCGCCGATGCCAGATATACTGGCCCTCCACCACCCGGGGCACCCGCCACAGAGAAGACACACAGCAGAAGCAAATGGCCGACAGCCACCCCTACACCCCAACCCATACCAGCAAGCAGCCCCCGCAGGGGCCCGAGAAGGCGCCCGGCGGCGCTCTCTGCAGCCCCGCCAGGTCACAGCACACCTTAAGCCACCAGGACTCCAGCCCAGCCGGTGGGGGGGGTCCATCCAGCTGCCCCCTTGCCAACCATGCCCCCACACTGACCCACCCCCCCGGAAACCCCCAGTGCTCATTGTGTGCTGTTGGCTATTGCAGTTAAAATTGCGGGGCTGGGGGTGTGAGTCCTTCAGGCAAGTCGAACCAGAATCACTTGCACCCCTCCTGCCCCGCAGACCCTGGTCTGGTGGAGTGTTGTTTGGAGTAGGATTGAACGGATTTGCCTTTTAAAAAATGCGTTTATCTCCTGCAGAGAAATTTCGACCAGCAGATCGAAGCTTTTCCGCGAGCCACCAGGGTTCCAAGCCACTGAGCCGATTGTACTACGTGCGTCCCTGACAAACTAACACTGGCTTCTACGCAACCTGAACTGGGTCTGTCATTCTGGTCTGGTACTGGATTATTCTCACCGCTCTAGTGTGCTCTCCCCACTGATGGATCGATCATTTGAGGTATCTCCTCCTGCCACTGTGGCATCTGACACTAGTTAGTTAGCACAAAATTGCTAATTGGGCTAAGCTCAACTGCCAGCCCCGACCTAACAAGGTGTGTGGACTGAACCCCTCCACCCACTCTGCTGTGCTGTCCCTTTTGACGGATTGGGTATGCATGTCTGCTAAGTGGATCTTTCCCTCATGCCGTGATGTCTTTTCTCTTGTTTCTCTGCCTTGTCGTGGCCTGGAGTTTAGGTGGCTATGCTATCGGCAACCCAGACTCCTTATGGCGGTGCTGCTCACCACAGGTGGTGCGACAACCTCACTGCCTACTGCCCTTGGGTTCTGGAGATCGGTTGTTTTCCGGGTGCCTTTTCCTTTGATGAACTCTACTGCTGCCCTACGCCAGAATATTAACTCCTGTAGTGACTTGATACAAAAAAAAAAAGCAGAAATGCTTTTACTGCTGTCGGGTATCCAGCATAATCCTGGTCCCTGAACTACAACTACTCGCTGGCAGAATTTAAGAATGTTTCTGGGTTGCATTTCATACATATAAACGCTCACTGTCCAGTTATTTGGGTTTTTTACTTTCAATGCCTGCCTAAACTCGACTCGGCACAGAAACCAACAGAGGATGCTGGACAACTCCACACTTCTTTCCTTCTTTAATTAGTAAATCAGAGAATCAAGTGTGTTAGGTTGATAACCTAAAAATAAAAGAAACAAAAGAGAACATACTGTTCCTGTTAGTTAGTCAATAGAAATGGTCACCACATTCTTTCCTTCCCTCTCTTAAAATAATGTAAATTAAATCGGGATGGAAGGGCATTATTTTTAATATATTCATCCTGTCACTGTAAATATTCACCAAATGTATATTTATCATTGATTACTTATTATCATTAGTTATTTTTTAAATTATTAATATAAGATTATTTATTTTAAGAACATTTAAACTGTTTAGCATGTTCCTCTTTATGCCTGTTATTAATACTATTTATCTAAACTTTAAATGACATGAACAATGTTTTGAATCTGAAAGTTTTTAACCTGACCTTTAAATCCTGTTAAACAAATCAAATCAAGCAGTATTTACTTAAACTGGTCACATTACTCCCATGGATCAAACATAAATCACAATATCTAATCACAGATCAAACGCATTATCAAACCAGTGTACATACCAATAGCATCGCCACGGTTACCTAGGCATTGAGGAGCTCATCCATGGGCCTGTTTCGCCCTGCAGGAGCACACCCTACTGCAAACAAAAGGAATCCACACCTGCCCAGCCCTCCTAATCAAAGCTGCTCTCTCTCTCTCTCCCTACCTGCACGCCTGGAGCCCAAGCTGACATGGTGGCTCGATGCTGCCCTCTTGCACTGCTTCAATATTATTATCCTCATTATTAATATTATTAATTAATTAGTGAGAACGAGACTACCTAAATATGAGAGAAAATCAGGAGAAAAATAATAAAATAAAACAAAACCAGTCATAACTTAACACTCACACTCTGCTTCCTAAAATGGATATGATGCAAATTTGGGCAACCGGTGCTGATTTAATTGTTGTTTCCGAGACTTGGCTTTCCAAGTCTATACTGGATAAAGATGTCGCAATTCATGGCTTCAATATTGTTCTGACCGTTCCAGGAAAGGCACTGGAATGGCGATATATATTAGATCCAATCTTGCTGCACAGGTCATGCTCTCCAAATCTGCTATTAAGCAGTTTGACATCTTAGCTCAAAGTATTGATTTGTCTGGTGGTCAGTATTTAACTGTTGTTGGTTGCTATGGACCTCCTTCTGCTACCATGGACACATTACCCTTTTTAGTGCAGCTCTTATTTCAATTACATTTTAAGGAAATCATCCTGGTAGGTGATTTAAATTGGGATTGGCTTTTGTCTTTTAACCTTACACAAATCATTGAAAGCCCCACACATCTTAACACCAGATGTCTAGAAAAATCATCTGTTATTGATCTTTTAGTAACCAATATGCCACATTAACATTCTGAAACAGGGGAATTTGCTAATCAACTCGATCACTATCACTGTGTGGTTGGTGGTATTAGGGACACCAAAATCCCCCGTACTAAGCCCTGTGTTGTTCAGAAAAAAATCGTAAGCACTTAATTGAGCAAGCCTTCCTTCATGATTTACTTCATTTTAAATGGGACCGTATTTTATTGATTGGTGATGTTGACTTGCTTGGAAATATTTTGTTTGTTGTGTGGGGATGGTATGGTTTGAGCAGACACACCTGATCTGGGTCTGGTAATTGGGAGCCCAGGATCAGAGTGGCTGTATACCTGTTGCACGTTGGTTGGTCTAACGAGTAACAAGTAAAACCCCCATCCCCACACACCCTCAGGAGAGGAACCCTTGTCATGACACATCTCCGTCTCCCGGGCGCATTCCAACTAGCCCTCTGTCTACAATAAACTGGTGCGTCTACAACCCAGTCGTCTGTGTCTCTGTGCCAGAGGTCCCTGGAAATGCCACGTGAGTGGCGTGTGGAAGGCCACAGAGTAATTTTATGAACAAACATGCCTATTAGCCAGTTCAGGGTGACGGGCTGTGATAGCCCCTGGTTCACTTCCTAGCTGGCAGGCCTCTTACACAAAAAGGATCAGCTTTGGGCTAATGCGAGGAACTCTGTCTCTGAGGCTGACTGGGTACATTTCCATCAACCATGTATTGCTGCACTGCTTCTATTAAAAAAGCCTAAATCAATTATTATTTATCACAGACAACGGACAGTCTAAATCAGGGGTTCCCAGCCATCAGGCTGTGGACCGGTGCCTGGCCACGAGCTCTTTGCCACAGGGCCATGAGAAAGCGGGCAGGGGGTGGCCAGTTAAGTCTGTGCTTTTTTTTTCTTTTTTTTTGGCAAAGCCCAATCAGAGCGATCTCAAATTGAAAACAAGCGAGCGAACAGGGTGTTTTTATTGTAGATGTATTTATCTATCATCTATAGATAGCTGGGGCAAGGGACAGTCCTGCAGAAGTCACCCAGTGCGGGCCCGGTCTGCACCCCCCATGCTGGAGAGCAACAAATGGAGCAGCAGCGCATGGAGCGAAGCACGGACAAAGCTCATTCACTTGCGTGCACAAAGAGGATGTATGTGGATGTAGCACACAAATAAAAAGAAATATGCCTATTCTAAAATCATGAAATAAATTAATGAGGCAATAAATATATAAATAAATGTAAATATAAATATATAAATGAGTAAATAAACACCCGACGGGCCGGGCGCACCTCCGGCCCGTCAGGGCGGGAAGTTGCATAAATAGATAAAGTCCAATGAAAAAAATATTTCGGGAGACAGTGCACCCAATACTCTTTTATTGTAGATGTATTTAATGTATTTATTTTCCTCCGTGTGTAATGGGGAGTCACCCAGTCACTTCACCCCGGTCTGTGAACAGCCACTCTCTTATTGTGCAAGCACTGTTGCCCTAGCATTTAAAAAATCTGAACATCTGCAGTCTGCATTTGACACTATTTAGTCACACCTCAGACTGGTGTTAAATGCCAACAAAAGTCTTGTCTGTACAATGTCCATGTCTGTACAAGTTACCCCTATTGAGGCTGTGACCACCTACAAATATTTAAGCATCACAATTGATGAAAACCTTTCTTTTAAATTTCCTATTGAGCTTTATTGCTTGGAAAAGGCTTGTTGCTGCCACTTTCTTGCCTCTGCTGGACTATCGGGGTGTTTTTTACATCAATGCCTCAGCTCATTCTCTTCATCTGTTGGACACTGTCTATCACGGATCTGTGGGATTCGTAACTGATTATAAACCCCTCACACACCACTGTACTCTGTATTCTTTAGTCAGCTGGTCATCATTATCTATGCGCAGAACTTTGCACTGGTATAACTTCATTTATAAATCTATCTTTGGACTGCTGCCCACCTATTTATCCACTTACATGTCACGTAAACCGTGTTGCTATAGCCTACGCTCCCAGGGCTTCATTACTCTCTCCATCCCCTCAGTTTGTACAGAATTTGTTAAAAAAGGCCTTCTCCTACTCTGCCCCCTCAACCTGGAAGACGCTTGTGGAAGAAATTATTCCGCAATGATCAGTGAGGTTAATCTGCCCGCTACAAGAAAACAAAACTGAGAATATTCAAGATTATTTATTCTGCAGAATAAAGAGCCTAACCCGTAAACCACCGTTCAGTACTTCTCCAAAGCAGTGTTCAGACCAGTCTTATCTTATTTCTGATCAAGAGGTCTTTATACAACAACAGAGGGTGTGGCTTGGGTCAGAGGTCCCTTACAAGTCTGCGCCCCCCAACTGTTTCCTTGGGTGCTACCCCCAGACAGTGTATTCACAGGTACTTGCAAACTTGACCTGGCAGATGCAGATTGCACAACAATGCACATCTAGGCTCCTCTGTTGAGTTTCTTCATCTCCATAGAAGGTAAACAGAGCCAAATGTGCTCTGATTCTTTCATGTTACATATTAGACATTGTAGGGAGAAAAACATTTCTCTTTACATAAACTCTGGGGGGTTCCTGGGGAAACGGAGATAAATGTTTTAAAACCCCCTTCTGGAGGTAGAGGCCTTTGTCCTCATTTAAAATAGTTGATCGAATGCATTTTTCTCTCACATTTCCTCCTTTTGTTCCTACTGGAACAACACCATTAGGAAAAATGCAATAATGCTAAAAATTCCATATAATGTAAATTGAATACAATACAATTATACTTCAGAGATATCGTTCAATTCTATCTTATTGGAATCTACTAATAAAATCCACATCTAATACTAAATTTAACTATATGAACTCATAACCACATTCCAGATAAATTCAAGGATATCTCCACCTCAAATTGGCCAAACCTCTCTTCTCACGTTTGGCTTGAGAAACGTAAAAGACCAGTAAGGGTTATCTACTATACTATGACAACACACAGGACAAAAACCCCTGGTCATACAGAGGAAAAATCCTGTGTGGCCATCTTACAATTCTAACTAGAAAAACACACACACAAAAGGAAATTTATCATGAATCACATAATGAAATAAACAAAACAAACATAGAGATTTCACTAATATATAATGCTATGCAGATTAATCAATGTTTATCACTTAATAATGACAACAGCAAAATACATTGTGCACATAATGACTAACACATTCTATAAGTAACGATAAACATGATTAGACAAAAACATCTCCATATTTCAGCATCTCAGCATCTCAACCTGTTCATTATTAAAAGGTGGTTTCCACTCATCTAGTCACCGTATTAGTAATCATCTTACGAAAGATAGGTACTGTACACGCTAGACAGCAAAATAGCATTAAACACATAATCACTACAGGTATCAATATTTTTATGAGCGTAGAAATCCATGGCCCCAGTGCATTTCTTAGCCAAGCAAATGGTCCAAAGTGTTAGCTTGATCTTTCATTAAATCATCACGTAACTCTTTTATAGCTTGTATGGCTAAAAACAAATTTCCTGATTCTACATCATTGGCAGGAATGTATGTACAGCACGACTCACCTATAAAAGCACATACACCTCCTTGAGCGCACTCATTATGTCTAGTACCATGGAGAACCATCAAACGGATCGAAGTTAATTCTTGTTTAACAGCGTCTTCTGCTAGGATAGTTGTATTAATGAACAGTAACAACCTATAATGTATGATATTTATCCCGCAAGGATCGTGATCTCAGTTCACGTCTGATGATTCTCCGTTGTTGTCGTTTATCTAGTCCTCTGGAAGGTTGTAGACTTTCTTGCAATGGGACGTGTGTACCCACGTTAGTCGTTCTGCCACCTTAACTGCCACTGCTGTGGTACGGTCCCAGGAATCTTGCGGAGTTCCAGCTTTTCCTCCGGCAGTCGCTACCCAGGTATCTGGTCGGAGGTGGTGTAGTGGTCCTTCGAGTGGGATGGGTAGGGTTGCTTTGACCTGGGCACATAGACTTAAACACTTGGGTGAGAGGCACACATTTTTACCATTGTTTGGTCTAGGTCCATGAATGTAAAATATGGTACGTGGAATAATTCTGTAATTTCCCAAACAGTTATGTTGAATAACCGACTACAGACTCCGCACAAAGGCTTATGTACCCACCCTAGTGAAACAACAATAATATTATCACAATGTCTAATACGTAGGAGACAATGTCCATAGAATTGCGATTAGGCTACTAAACAACCGACAGTGTGTAAATTATGCTTATCAAATGAACGCTTTTCAAATTTTCCTAGGCCACATTTATCGAATGTTGTCTGTACATAATCCCATCGACACAATCCATTAATAAAGTAAATCTAACAATGATAAATACTAAACTGGACAATGTGATCGCTAGTGGTCTACGTGATGTATTTCATATGTGGCTTTTGTCGACAGAAGACAGACTTAACCGCATTGGTCTCCTGGTCAGCAATTCATGCAGGCACAGTGCTGTCGCACCATGTGATCGTCCTCGCATTCCCATCATCACCAATGACAGGAATAAAAACTCAGCAGAGCTTACCTTTACTGGGATTCCATTCTGACAAACATGTCAATTATCACCAAACAATATTTTAATCATGACAAAGCGTCAGCTTGATAAGTCCATCATGAGGTTCCTGCATTGTTCTAAGCACAATCATTATGTTTACTTAATTCTCTAACTATTTCCCTCCTTTTTGACAAATGGTACCTACCATATGTCAAACAAGTAAAACAATGAAAAAACTTGTGGGAAAGATACAGCTCAGTACATACTGTACCAAGCGGCTCTGCCACTCCAATAATTTAGTGCAGGACACCTTTGAGTAAAGGAAAAAACAATGTATGTCTCATCAATCAGCTACATGACACCGTATCACACTAAACACAAACACAACCGGTTGTACAAAGATAGACAAACACTGTTTTATACAAAAAACAGATGACGGACAAACAAACCAAAACAAAAACCCTCCTTTTGTTGTACTCATGAGTTTAAATCATTGTAGTTGAACTTTTCAAGAACTTCAGTAGCAAAATCTGGGCGGGGCGAAGCCACAAGGGCTATCGCTGTCAAGCAATCATGTGAATCTCCATAAGAGTGAAGAAGAGAAGTTGGAGTAAGCAAAGTGAAAGTTGCACATGTCGATGATGGAGAGGTGATGTCTGAGAAAAACAAACCAGTTTGCTTCGTAGCAAGATAAAGGCTACAGCATGTAATCAACCCAATGACCCCAGCACCAAGTTTCCGAGCATAGTATGCAACAAGACGTAATTCATTTCCATAAGATTGCAACAACACAGCTTACATTAAACCATCTTATTCATCCACAGTTAAAGTAATACAGCAAACCCAACATGGAGCTGGTGCAAAAAACTTGTTCGAAATGCAAGAAAAGGTTCTACCGTGTAATGGCTTGGCAAGCATTGCCTCGTTCCATGATCCAAAAACAACAATAACCACAACAGCCAAAAAAAGGCCATGCCAGGGTGCGACCCTGAGGAGACAAAATTTAAATAAAATAAATGTCATGACTCAAATAATGAACGTTCTTTTGTGCCGGCTGGAGTTATAAGGGAAAAAATAGAAACTGTAAACATCTTGTTCTAAGTATTTTAGGAATTCCTGTGTATCTACAACACAAGTAGATCAATACATCAATCAATACAATCAATACAATATTCTAATAAGTGTGCTGCCATTGATACATTCAAAATCAGTCAATAATTTTCCGTAATGTGGCAGAAGAAAACATTCCCAGAGGCTCCACATAACTTCAACAACGAGTTAAGCAACTAGAGAGGGTAAAGAAAAATGTGATTCACATACTAAAACATTTTAATATTTAGCGCTCAATACTATATTCCCATTTTCCCATTTTTTTATAATTCTTACTTATACCCTTAAAGGTACAATTAATAACTGAAAACAATAAGCCTGAGATGTCAGCAGTCATCAATCTAATAGGAGCCTAACTGGTGTTGATAAATAACATTTGATCAACTATCTTATGGTTAATTTACGTTACTGAACTCCTAAAAATTACATATATTATGTGCTAAGCTTTGAACTGATAGTCTTACCTTTTGGACAGGGAGTATTCAACAATAAGTCCCATCATTCTGAAGTCTGATTAGGAAAAAATGGAGAGGTTATTTGTCATTCCAATCAAGTTAACACCTTTTTAAAACAAATATATATGTATAATGACATTAACAGAGCCAGCATTCAAATTGAGACCATCTAAAACCTAGAAGGGCTATTAATAACATATTTGTCAATTAATGAAACAATCACTTTCATCTATAATCTGTGCCTAAGTATGTCTCTACTTAATTATTGAATTTACAAACTATTCAAAACCCTTTCCTAAAATTTTGGAAAATTATTTAATTTAAATTTGGCAATATTCTTACTAGAATGTAGTTTTTCTTAGAGAACATGAAATAATCTGTGAACTATCAGGATAGACAAATTGATAAAACAATGGCTGAGAAAACACAGAAGCAGTCCTTATGGTAATCACACAGATATCATTTCCAGCAGGACTTCAGGTGCTCAGTCATTCCACAGCTCTCAGCTGGAGAAGAAATTCCAACTGCAGTCATTCAGTTTCATCGTGTCTGATGCAGTGACATCATTGAATCCAGTTCCAAAGAAGCACAGTTGATTAGACTCCTCAACTGTGCACAACATATTTTCCAATTGTGCGTCTGCTGAACTTGGAGGCCAAACACTTCATGTTCGTTGGTGGAGGGAAGGATTCAAGATTCAAGAGGTTTATTCGTCACATACATATACATACTTTCATACATATATGCAGTGAAATGTAATAAGAGAGTGCATTATAGAACCAGAATAATTCTTGATTAGTTCTTATTTTAATATGACATTCTCATTGTCTAGTCTAGTTGTTGAAACAATCTTCAGAAGCTGAGTTAAGGATTACTATGTTAACACTCAGGGACACGGATCAGCAGGAGTCAACGCTTGCATTTGATTTTCCATAACAGAAGCTTTCTCGTTGTTCAGAAAATGTCCCAAGTTATTCAGCCTGATCTTGGCTTAACTGGATCTCGTGTATAAGGTTTTCACAGACCTTCTCAGAAATGCAGGAGTAGGCAAGTCTCTCAGCACGATATCAGGCTTTTGGGCTTGTGTGAAAAAAACCCTAAGGTGCTTAATGTATTGTTTTCATACATTATCATAAGATGAAAGGAAAAGGTCTACCACTGTAAGAAGCAGTGTCATAGAGAGAATCACTCCAGGGTGCTCTGACAACAGTGTCCCTGAGTGTTAACACAGTAATCCTTAACTCAGCTTCCGAAGATTGTTTCAACAACTAGACTAGACAACTAGAATGTCATATTAAAATAAGAACTACTGAAGAATTATTCTGGTTCTATAATGCACTCTATAATATCTGATGCTTTTATACATTTTAACGATTGAGCTCGATATGGGATATAGAGCTAAATCCAATCAAGGTCTCTCCATTTATTTATTTCATGCATATCATCTCAAAATAATTCCAACTGAGCCTATTAAATAATCAAATTTGCAAATCAGTTAAATACAAATAGTAATAACATCAATAATGTACAAGGACCTTTGAATGCTGGACATGTTATGGCCTTACTCAATTGTAGAGCAATTATCTTTGATCTGATCTCTTTGTCAGTCCTCCAAGTCTTCTCAATTAGACGCAGTCACATCTACACAGGTCAAAAGTCAAGATTCCTGCTTAAAACTGCGGAAATAAAACACTGAATCGATGGGTTGGTTTATTCATCAATATATAATTACAACATTAATCGAATCGCAATATATTTTCAAATTTAAACTTGAAATTTTTGAATGTCCAAATTGAAAAAACATATCTAAATGGCCAACGTATTTCACATTCGTTTAAGTGTTTCAGTTTTTAGTAAGCAAACGTACACAATCCATTACCTCTCCTGTATACAAAATAAAGCAATTATTCCTCTTTGTTAAACTACTTGTTAAATTTTATACTGTATATCAACATCTACCTTATACAATGTCAAATCGAAAATTTGTTCTAGAGTAAGACAAAAATAAAAATTCATAGTATTAATAATGTTGTTCGATCAACTTAAACAATCACCAGTCCTACTGGGAAAAACAAAAAAATAACCGGTAAGGATTTGAAACATACAAACACAGTTGTATCTCACATCATGATTTAATGTATAGTGTTCAATCTATACTATTTAGTTATTTATCATATCCTTTGATTTAGAATTACCAATTTACTAATGCTTTGTGCCATTCAATTTGTTAGTGCTGTAACACTGCAGACTATCCCTCCGTGGGATAGATAAAGGATTATCTTATCTCAACCAGCAGAGCACTTTGTCACAAGAACACAAAAGCTGCCTCATAATCGAATGACAGGGGCCATGACACCAGCTAAAGTGACTTCTCAGAATTTTCAAAACCAGAGAATCGACGGCAGAATTCTCCGTGCAGGTCGTCCAGCGATTTACTGTATTTGCTCGCATGTTGGGGGGCTTCTTTCAGCGGAGCTAGTGTGGATAAATGCGCAAATGATTTGTTTGTCATTTGTTTAGAGAACAAAGTCAATTTTACCTTGACGGCTTTCACGTTTGAATACATGTCGTATACAAACTGATCTTTCCCTTGTAGCTTCACGTTCAGCTCATTCATGTGTGCCAGTATGTCCACAGCAACGTTTTTTTGGCAAATCAAACACACAGCCTTTGATCGTAATTCAGTAAAAAAATATTGTGCGATCCAATCTTTGTTGGAAACCTGTCACTCATGTAGTGGAGAAAACCGCATCTAACAATTAAACTGAAGAAGAGAAGTTCAAGAGAGTCGAGGTCTGAAGATATAAGACTTTATTATCACTTACAAGAAGTGACAACAGAATCTGAGTTGGTTTGGCAAAGAACTGCCGAGCCGCTCATGGACTCCTCCTTTTAACCTCTTTCTGTTGGTCGAGAATGTACATCTGTTTACTCAATTAGGATCCCTTACTTCCTCCTATACGGTCAATAGTGCAAAGAAGCCATTTGTCTGCATTCTTTGACATCAGTTACAACAACAAACCTCCCGACACTAGTCCAGGCCACATTTTATGAGGGGATGTTTGCATTCACACACCTTCCCATGTCACATGGCCCACAGTCAACAAAGCACTTATTCATGTCTTTGCTGACCCCTGTCTCACACACACTTACTTCATTCATATAGCATATGGGCAAGATACCGCCATCTGGTGGTACCATTAAGTATTACAGGAAAATAACAGCAAAATTAATACTACAAATGTAAATATATTATAGGATTGTTGTTTTTGTAAATGCCATGGGCCAGATATGGCCCAGGGGCCGTAGTTTGCCTACCCCTGGGTTAAACTGTCAATCAAACACGTCCAAACATGTATCAAATAATGCGAAAAACATTGTTCAAGAGATTGAAGAGGTTTATTGATCACAGAATTACACTATTACTTAATACTATTATTATATAACACTATTATTGTTATTGTTATCATTATTGTTGTTATTATATTTATTATTATTATTATTATTATTATTATTATTATTATTATTTTATTATTATAAGGGGTCCAGCATGTAGGCAATTAGGACCCCTATTTGTATTGTTATTGTTCGGGCGAAAATTGTTGGAATTTTGAAGCCTAAAACTACCTGGAACACCAATTTTGGCATAACACACATATACGGTTTACATCTTGTTTGAACCGTGCTGTCACAAACACCTTGTGTGTGTAGTTTCATCCAATTCAAACCACATATGGAGCAGATATTAGTTAAAAACCAAACAACTTTGACCTGAAATATTCAATTGGTCTTGGTTAACTGACAGGTCACACGTCTCGTTCTGAAATGAACAAGATGAAATTTACAGTAAAGCTTTACGACGTCATCATATTATTTACTATAAATATACAGATTCCGATTGAGAATGTCCAGTTGGACCGGGTCCAGTGTGCAGCCTGGACTCGGTTACTCTGTCTGGTTTCGATGTTACCAAACTATGGATTTCCATGTGTATTTATATAGCTTCTTACCTGGTAGCTATCAGTTGATCTTATAGATTTATATTTTAAATCCGTAGTCCATATTTCTTTGCCAGATTAATGAAAAATACAATAAAAAGTCATCCTTAAAAATTCATCAGCGCGTCCACTCGAAAACACTGTGTCACTGAATGATGTGTTCAAGATCCAGCAAGGCGTCGGAAAAATAAAAGTTGTGCAATGCTTTTACATGGAAACGTAACTTACTGCAAACGTAATCCAAATGGAAAAACTCAACTCAACTTTACAAAGAAATTACGTATAACTCAACAAATAAATGACGTACCCGACACGGCACCAAACTGCTACCCATCACTGAGAGTGCAGCTCTCCTTCCACAGACACAATGGTGAGTTATAACAATGAGAAGTTCTGGTTTGCAGGCAAACATGGACAGTTGTTTTAATGACAGGAGGGTTGTGCTGTGTATGGTGCATAGTGGTTGCTCCGCAAGACGGGCAATAAGTAGACGATTGACCGGGCTGGGCCCCTGCGGCAGTAACATAAACTTGGAAAATCGTGCTGCGTTTCAGAGAACCTGGAAAACTGTACAACGCACCCAACATGACTAAACTGGTCCCCGTGTTTTGCTGCCTGCAGCTATATTTATGATTATTATTTTGTTTTTTATCATTATTATTATACAATTAGTATTTATTTATTATTGTCATGTCTATGTTGAAAATCCATTTAGAATGACGGAAACGATTATTTCACGTACTATATTTAACAAACTTCTTGAAACAACAAGCCAATAAATAAACAAAGAAATTAGTCAAACAAATAAAAGAAAGGAAAGAAAATAGCTAGCTTGCACCCATTGTATAATTTAGCCAAGTGTAGTACAAATAGGGGAGAAAGAGACAGGGAAAGAGAAGATAAAAAATATATGACAATGGTATGTCATCAATCATGCCTTAGAAGCTATGTGAGTTAACAGCTATACAGAAAGTTAAAATACAGATAAAAACCATAATGAAGGTATGGACTATTCCCACCTCTTTCCAGTCGACCTAACAATAAAGATAGTTAAAGTCACTGAGGAACTATAGGCAAGGCAAGTTTATTTATAAAGAACATTTTAACAACAAGGCAATTCTAAGTGCCTGTGTAACCGGTGTGGTTAGGACCCAATTGCAGCACAAAGACAGGCAGGGATATTTAGTAATGTCTTTTATTTGTAGAGAAGACGGAAGACAGGCAGGGGGCAGGCAGGATACGTCGTCGGGGACAGGCAGGTTCGATAACGAGGAGTGCAGACAGAAGACAGGCGGGGGGGCAGGCAGGGTACGTGGTCGAAGCGAGGCAGAGTCGGTAGCGGGGAATCAGTCCGGAGAACGCTGGAGAGTCTGGCGCAAGCATCGAAGACAATCTGGCAATGGGTGACTGGTGAGAGAGGCATATATAGTGGTTAGATTTCAGATCGGGAACAGCTGTGTGTGCAGGTGTATTGAGTTGGATTAATGAGACAGGTAAGGAGAGGGAGGGGAAGGTAGATGAAGGCAGAGATCATGACAGCCTTACAAAAAAGATCAAAAGCATTAAGACAAAGTGCAAAAGAAACACATTATAAAAGGACATGGTATAATGCATAAAGTAAAAAAATAGAATGCATAAAAGTTACAGTGCAGTGCAAGAAATGAATCCAAGAAACCTTGTTTAACTCTTTGTTAACAATTATTTAGCCTATTCCCCGAATAGCGTTTTTACCCTGTCAAGGCGATATCCTAGCCCCAGAGAACCAGTCTGGAGATCTTTTCCATTGCCTATTCCTCGGATAACGATTTTCCTTGTCAAGGCGATATCCTAGTCCCGGGTATCTAGGATATCGACTCCATATCGACTCGAGTCTTGAGATATTTTCTTTGTTAACGATATTTTGCCTATTACCCAAATATCGTTTTACCTTGTCAAGGTGAAATCCTAGCTCCGGAGAACCGGTCTGGAGATCTTTTCCTTCGCTTATTCCCAGAATAGCATTTTATGTGGTCAAAGTGATATCATAGCCCCAGAGAACTGGTCTGGAGATCTTTCAGTTATCTGAAATAGCTGTTTCAGAAAGGACAAAGCTATTATAAGCCAAAGCCACTAGTATTCACATTTCAACAACAAGGCAATTCAAAGTGCTTTACATAAAATCATCAATCATCAGAAGCATTAAGACAACGTCCAAAAGAAACACATTGTAAAGGGAAAGAACACATTAGAAAGTTAAAAAATATAATACATAGAATGCATAAAATCAAGTCATAAAAGTTACAGTGCAGTGGAAGAAATGGAATTAATTATTATCTCAAAGGCTTAATGGGCTGCTCATTGGACTGAGTGAATAAACCACAACTCATTTGATGTGTTTTTCTCCTATTTCCTCTCTTCACACGCACCTTCCCACTCCAGAAGTTGCCCGTAACGACACCTGCCCGGAGCTGCCCGAGATCACCAACGGCTGGATGAGTGCATCCCACCCTGAGCTGGTGCACGGCACCGTGGTGACTTACCAGTGCTACCCTGGGTACCAGGTGGTGGGCACGGAGCTGCTAATGTGCCAGTGGGACCTGACGTGGAGCGGAGACCTACCCAGCTGCGAGAGAGGTGACAACTGGATGGATGGATGGATGGATAGATGGATGGGATAGATTGTAACGGGTGTGGTTAGGACCCAATTGCAGCACAACAACAGGCAGGGATATTTGGTAATGTCTTTTATTTGTAGAGCAGACGGAAGACAGGCAGGGAGCAGGCAGGATACGTCGTCGGGGACAGGCAGGTTCGATAACAAGGAGTGCAGACAGAAGATAGGCGGAGTGGCAGGCAGGATATGTGGTCGGAGCGAGGCAGAGTCGGTAGCGGGGAATCAGTCCGGAGAACGCTGGAGAGTCTGGTGTAAGCATCAAAGACAAACTGGCAATGGGTGACTGGTGAGAGAGGCATATATAGTGGTTAGATTACAGATCGGGAACAGCTGTGTGCGCAGGTGAATGGAGTTGGACTAATGGGACAGGTAAGGAGAGGGAGGGGAAGTAGAAGAAGGCGGAGATCATGACAGAACCCCCCCTCCCCTCAAGGGACGGCTCCTGACGTCCCAAATGAACAAGACAAAAAAAATAAAATAACACCAAAAAGGTCCATGCAGGGTGGGAGGTGGGGGTCCGGAGGAGGGCTAGTACTCAACGGAGACCCCGTCCATCTCCACGTCCTCCGCTAAATGGGCCACGTGATCCTCATCGGAGTAGTTGGAGACCCCGTCCATCTCCTCGTCCTCCGCTAAATGGTTCACGTCCTCATCGCTGGAGGGACCCCCAGGGTCGACATCCTCCGCCTCTGAAACATCGCTGGAGGACGCAGACAAGAGAGGTGGTGGGGTCTGCGGTCGGGAGGGTTGAACCGGTCTGGAGGGCTGGTCAGGATGGCGCTGATGGAACCTCCTGATGAGGGTGTGGTCCAGAATGTACCTCGCAGGGACGCAGGACCTCTCCTCCGGGCCGTAACCCTCCCAATCCACCAGGTACTGCAGGCCTCTCCCACGCCGGCGGGAACGTAGGAGACAGCGGACAGAGAAGGCAGGACCCCCGTCAATGAAGCGCGGAGGAGGCGGGGGAGGTGCCAAGGGGACCAGAGCACTCTCCCGGACTGGCTTGACCTTGGACACGTGGAAGGTGGGAAGGACGCGCATGGACCTGGGGAGCTTGAGCCGCACTGCCACTGGGTTGACAACCTTCTCGATCTTGAATGGGGCGATGAACCGAGGAGCCAGCTTCTTAGAGTCCACCTTCAGGGGGAGGTCCCAGGTGGAGAGCCAGACCTTCTGGCCCGGCTGGTACTCCGGGGCCTGGGAGCGGCGACGGTTGGCGGCAGAGGCGTTGCGGCCAGCGGCTCGGAGGAGGGCGGCCCGGGCCCGGGTCCAGGTCCTGCGGCAGCGGCGAATGAAGGCCTGGACGGACAGGCAGGAAGCCTCCTTCTCAAGGGCTGGGAACAGAGGCGGTTGGAAGACGTAGGCGCACTGGAAGGGGGAGAGGCCTGTGGCCGAACTGGTCAGGGTGTTGTGGGCATATTCCACCCACAAAAGCTGCTCGGACCAGGACGACGGGTGTTGTGATGTCATGCAGCGAAGGGCCGTCTCCATCTTGTGGTTCTTCCGCTCTGTTTGGCCGTTGGACTGGGGGTGGTACCCTGAAGAGAGGCTGACGGTGGCCCCCAGGAGCGCACAGAACTCCCTCCAAAAGACAGAGGCGAACTGGGGACCCCGGTCGGATACAACATCTACCGGGATGCCATGGAGGCGGACGACGTGGTACAATAATAGCCTGGCGGTGCCCTTGGCCGACGGGAGCTTCGGTAGAGGCCGCAGTGAGCCATCTTGCTAAACCAGTCCACCACGGTCAGGATGGTAGTGTTGCCGCTAGACTGTGGCAGACGGGTAACAAAGTCCACGGAGATGTGAGACCAGGGGCGATGAGGAACCGGCAGTGGGTGTAGGAGACCGGCAGGAGCAAGAAGAGAGGGTTTGTGCTGGTTACAGGTGGGGCAGGCATTGACGAACCCTCGGACGTCCTCACCCAGGGAGGGCCACCAGAAGCGACGCTGGACGACCTCCTTCGTCCGCTGGATCCCCGGGTGGCAGGTGAGTCGGGAGTTGGGGGCCCACTGGAGAACCTCGGACCGGAGGTCAGGCGGGACGAACAGACGGTCGGGCGGACATGCGCTGGGTCCAGGTTGGTCCTGGGCGGCGGCTCTGACCCTCTCTTCCACCTCCCAGGTGAGTGTGGCAACTAGACGGGAGGATGGTAGAATGGTGTCAGGGTCAGCAGTGTCTTCCTCCTCCTCCTGGAACTGCCGGGACAGGGCGTCAGGTTTGATATTGCGTGACCCCGGCCCATAGGAGAGGGAGAAATTGAACCTGTTTAGGAAGAGCGCCCAACGGGCCTGACGGGAGTTCAGTCTCCTGGCGGACTGGATATACTCCAGGTTCTTGTGGTCGGTCCACACCAGGAACGGCAGCTGGGTTCCCTCTAGCCAGTGTCGCCACTCCTCCAGGGCCAATTTGACGGCGAGAAGCTCCCTATTCCCGATGTCGTAGTTCCTCTCGGCCGGGGTTAAACGCCTGAAGAAGAAGGCGCAGGGATGAAGCTTCTGGTCGGAGGCGGTTCTCAGGGACAGAACAGCTCCGACTCCCACGTCGGATGTGTGCACTTCAACCACGAACTGCCGTTCGGGGTCAGGCAATACCAGAATGGGGGCTGAAGTGAACCGTGCGGCCAGGAAGGCGTCGTTGGCGGCGGACGACTACCGAAACGGCACCTTGGAGGAAGTTAGGGCTGTGAGGGGGGCAGCCACCATGCTGTAGCCTCGGATGAACCTCCGATAGAAGTTGGCAAAACCGAGGAAGTGCTGGAGTTGTTTGCGGGTGTCGGGGCGGGCCAGGTGGTGACGGCGGAGACCTTAGTGGATCCATCTGGATGGTCCCCCTCCCTACGACGTACCCCAGGAAGGAGACGGACAGGACGTGAAACTCACACTTCTCCGCTTTCACAAAGAGTCAGTTCTCCAGGAGGCGCTGCAGGACCGTCTGGACGTGCTCAGCTTGGGATCGGGAGAAGATCAGGATGTCGTCGAGGTACACGAAGACGAATTTGTTGAGCATGTCCCTGAGCACGTCATTGACCAGGGCCTGGAAGACAGCGGGGGCGCTGGTGAGACCAAAGGGCATCACCAGATATTTGTAGTGACCGGAGGGAGTGTTGAACTAATTGTTACACTAATGTTGTTGTTCACTAATCTCTGTCGCAATGTAGTTTGAATGTTATTCTCCCTTGTAAGTCGCTTTGGATAAAAGCGTCTGCTAAATGACTAAATGTAAATGTAAATGTGAACGCCGTCTTCCATTCGTCCCCCTCTCGAACCCGGACCAGATGGTAGGCGTTGCGTAGGTCGAGCTTGGTGAACACCGTGGCCCCCTCCAGGAGTTCGAAGGCTGATGAGATGAGGGGCAGGGGATAGCGGTTCTTGACCGTAATGTCGTTGAGACCGCGATAGTCAATACAGGGGCGAAGCGACTTGTCCTTCTTCTCCACGAAGAAGAAGCCCGCCCCCGCCGGGGATGAGGAGGGACGGATGATGCCCGCCGCCAGAGCATCATTAATATAGGTGCCCATGGCCTCTCTCTCCGGGGTGGACAGGGAGTACAGGCGGCCTCTGGGGGGGGAGTGGAGCCGGGCTGGAGGTCGATGGCAATATCGTACGGCCTGTGCGGGGGAAGGGATGTCGCCTTGGCCTTGCTGAAGACCTCCCTGAAGTCGAGGTACTCGGCGGGGACCCCCAACATGTCGCGTGCAGAGCTGGAGCTGTTGGATGGCTGAGGTGCAGTGGCTTGCTTCAGGCAGACCTGATGGCACGCAGGACTCCATCCCAGAATAGCCCCTGTGGTCCAGTCGAGGTGTGGGTTGTGACGCCGGAGCCAGGGGAGAGGAGAGGGTGACGAGGTGAGTGCAGGATGCAGAACTGTATCGTCTCGTGGTGGTTGCCGGACAGGAGCATGCGGATGGGCACTGTCTGATGGGTGACTGTCCCCAGGAGGCGGCCATCCAGGGCAGTGGCAGGTACCGGAGAAGACAGGAGAACTCGACCAACACCCAAGATTTTTTTATTCGTCACTTACATATACATACTTTCATACATATATGCAGTGAAATGTAACCCAGCTGCAGTGCTAGGTTATCGTCGATGATGTTTACATCGGAACCTAGAGTCAATAAGTATGGCGAGGGAATGTGAGCCTTGGGGCAGGAGCAGCCGAGCCTGGAAGAGGGGGCGTAGGTTGGAGGGGGATTTGGAGGTGTGGCTCACCAGGACCTCCTCCCTCACTGGCGAGCCTGGCCCTTTTACCGGACACCCGGAAATGTAGTGTCCAACTAGACCGCAGTAGAGGCAAAGGTTCCCCACCCGGCGTCTCTCCTCCTAGGGGTTAGATTACAGATCGGGAACAGCTGTGTGCGCAGGTGAATGGAGTTGGACTAATGGGACAGGTAAGGAGAGGGAGGGGAAGTAGAAGAAGGCGGAGATCATGACATAGATGGATAGCATAGATAGATGGATAGATGGATAGATGGATAGATAGATATGGATAGATAGATAGATAAAGATGGATAGATGGATAGATGGATAGATGGATGGATGGATGGATGTAGATAGATGGATGGATATAGATGGATGGATATAGACAGATGGATAGATGGATGGATAGATAGATATAGATATGGATAGATATAGAGGGATGATAGATAGAGAGGGATGGATAGATGGATGGATGGATGGATGGATGGATGGATGGATGGATAGATGGATGGATGGATGGATGGATGGATAGATGGATAGATAGATGGATAGCGATAGATAGATGGATAGAGATGGATAGATGGAGAGATAGAGATAGCTGGATAGATGGATAGCTGGATAGATAGATAGAGTGTTGGGATCTGAGATCCGATCACTCCCAGGTTGGTTGATCTCGAGAGATTCTTCAATAAGATGGAGACTGATGCGATGCATAATGGATCCTTTATTGGCACAATGACAAAGACCAAGAGACGAGCCCAAAGCAAGAGAGACCCAGCGAGAGAGAGCGAATGTCTTCTCAGACACCCTCTTATATAGTTCCTCCTAGGCAAGTCGTCATAAAGGCTTTTTGGATGAGAGATGTCATCAAGAGATATTTTCTATGTTGGGCGCCATTTTAAGTAAAATGCCCTGTCATTTCTATCAGCCGCCATTTTGTGCACTATACTACATCCAACAATCCCCCTTTTGACCTCATCAAATATGAGGTCACTCTAAAACAGTTATCACAACATATGTTAACCAAGGGGAAGGTAAATAAAACATAAAACCAACGATAAACAATTCTTGACAGTGCATTGGACCAGGAGTGATTGGGTGGAAAAACCCCATTTGTCTTTTAGAGGGAAAACCTACTGGAAAAACTCCATTTGTCTTTAAGCGGGAAAACCTTACCAACATCCGTATTACTCAACGCGAGGATGGCATTCGCTCACCCCCTGGACCATTTTTAATAACAAAATCTTTCAACAAACTGCACCGATCTAACTCTCTCTTACCTTATACTAAACTTATTATTAAACTTTTATTAACCTTATACTAAACTTAAACTTTTATTAACCTAATACTAAACTTAAACATTTATTAACCTTATACTTAACTTTAACTTTTTTTTACACCTTATACTAAACTTAAACATTTATTAACCTTATACTAAACTGAATTTTTTTTTTTTTTTAACTTATACTAAACTTGAACTTTTTTAAACCTTATACTAAACTTAAACATCCTAAATGCGCAAACAAAAAGTACCGGGTCATTTCTTATGGAACTCCTTGGGTGTGATACTGGATCTCACAGCTTTTCTGTTCCTAACCTCATGCGAGGTGTGCTTACTCCGCTGTTTTGATCTTTTTCTCTTGAACCCTGGTCAACTAAATCCAGCGCAAAAATTATACACACAATAAACCATAAACAAATCAGTAGGGGAAACAGCTGAGGTCCCCTCCAGTTGGACAGTCTGCTTCTGGGCGGGGAATGGTGATCGTCCCGCCTCGCTCCTCTATGACCTAGGTTACTAGCACTATCACCCTTGCAGCTAACAGTGAGTGCCCCGAATCTGCGGCTGCCACCCGTTCCTCAGGGGTCGGGCGGTGTCGTGGTGCTGTGAGGATCCGGTCGTTGGCTGCCGTGTTGGAGGCTGCGGCGCACTGACTCCAGTGATACCACGTGTCCCCTTCTCCCTCGAGCCGGACAGCGCGGGAGGTGACCCGATGTGGTCCTGTCCACTTTCGTTTGATGACCCTCAGCAGAACCCACTCAGCCGTGTGGAGCTCGGAGTCACCTGGGTCACCTCGATGGATCAGGAACGTAGATGACCAGCTCCAGGGACTGCATCAGGTGGTCCCCCGCTTCGAAGGAGCAGTTTGCCGCCATGGCCCCTTATCACACTGTTGGAGGTTTCTTTTGTTTATAACAAATGGTAATTATGTTAATGTCGTTTTCAAACAAATTTCTGGAGGTCTTTATTCTTAAAATGGGTCCCGTTGTCGCTTCGGGCTTCGCGCGGGAACCCGTGCTGGGGGATGTACTGATTTATGAGAAACTTGACCACCGTTCCGCTGTCCTCCCTCTTGGTGGGGCATGCTTCTGGCCAGCCGGTCAGAGCATCCACACACACGAGGAGGTACCGCTGTCCCCTCACCGGGACCATCATGTCTGTGTAGTCAATCACGATTTCTCCCCCTGGGCACTCGGGAAGCGGGAACTTTCCCATTTCTGGCAGGATCCCCGGCCGGGGGTTGTACATGGTGCACACCAGGCAGGACCGCACATACTCCTTGATTATGTTGTCCAAATAGGGGTGCCACCAGTGGCAAAGGTTCCGTTTCACCTGAGCCACTCCAACATGTCCCAACCCGTGGGCTTGCCTGCCCTGTGCATTGACGAGCGCACGGAGCGGGCATGTGCAGCCCGTGTAGTCTGGGACATAGGCGCGACTATATCCTGTCAATCCTAAGAATGATAGCATTTGTTTTGTAATATGGCTAAGGAGACATGGGGAACCGCGGTGGGAGCCATTTTATACCAGACCGCCTGCTCGGCCGTGAGGTCCACCGCGGCTGCGACACCTAGGGGGCCGACGTAAATATTGTGAGTGACAATTTCCCACTCAGTATCCTCAATTTCTCTGAACAAATCCGCGTATACTTTGGTTTGGTCTCGATCGTAAAATAATGTGACATGGAGTGGATCGGGGGGAACGAGGTAGGGAGCCAGCAGAGAAATCCAGGGTTTCCACCGGGTAAACTGGGCGAGGATTCCTTCAGGATGTGGTCTGCCGGGGGTAACAATTAAACCCCAGTAGATATCTGCCATCAGGGGTTCGGGGGAGGCCAATAGCCACTGGCACCCTGCTGTCTGGGCATGGCCGCAGGCCAGTTCAGTTCCATCAGTGAGAGTCACAATTAGTCCATCTGGAGAGCACAACACGCTGGCCCCCAATCGTATTAGTAGATCACGGCCCATGAGGTTAACGGGCACTTGGGGAGACATGACGTACGGATGAAGTAGTTTTTGATTCCCCAGTCTTGTTGGTAATGGCTTGGTAACGGGCCGGTGTTGTCCTACCCCAGAGAAACCCACAATGTTCACAGTGTTGCGGGACATATGGTGTGGCGGCAGAGGCCTGTTGAGAGTCGAATTGGTGGCCCCTGTGTCTACCAAGAACGGCAGCGATTCGCCTAGCACTTCCATCGGGAGCATGGGGTCTGCCTGGCCTCCTGCTGTTGGCTTTCTCTGTGGGGTGTGTCACTGCTGGTTCTCAGGGTCTTCCCATCCGTAATCCCGGAGCAGGAAAGCTCCTGCTGCAGTGCCAGGTGCCCGGTGGGGGTTGGGGGCCACTCGATCCCCTTGGTAAGGTCCTCTGGACCCACGCATTCCCTGCGGGTGTTGGGGCTCCTGCCCTTGATATGGACATTCCTTTGATCAATGGCCTCTTTCTCCACACGCGTAGCATTCCTGCCGACGGTAGGGGCATCTCCTTTTCTCATGGCCCTCCTCTCCACACGCGTAGCATCCGCCTTGCATCGGACTCCCCGGAGGTCCCCCTCTCATACCTCGCTGTCCCCATGGTCGAGCCCCATAGCCCCGCCCCTGGCCCCATCCACGCCTTTGAGGCCCTGGAGGGTAGGGGCCCTGTTCCTCCAATAGTGGGATCGGGTGCAAATCAGGAGTGGCTGGCCCCGGTGGCCAGGCCTGCGCAGACATTTGCTTGGCGGCCCCCGCCCTTCTTTTTATCGGTCGCTTCCCGTCGGGCCTTGTCTAGTTCTAATTTTAGTAGTTGCAGCTCCAGATCCTTGACTGCGGAGGCCTCCTCCTCCTTAGAGTCGAGCACTCGCTGCATGTGGTGTACAAAATGTCTTTCCCAGGTCATAGAAGGGCATCCCGGGATGTCGGGATTGGCCATCATGGCGTCCTTTACTGTCCCCGGAGCCCCCTCTAACACCGCCCTCCGATACCATTCGATCGAGTTTCGCTCCTTTTCAGGGTGACTATCGGTCAAACGAGTCCATTCGTCCTTACATGCCGTCAGGTGCTCCCTCGGGGACCGTCCTTCCTTCCAGGGAAACTTAGGGACGGTGGAGGCCACAGTAGGGGGAAACCGCTTGCGAATGGCGTCATTGAGTGGTAGGGCAATCATGTGTAACGGTTCCTGATCGGCCATGAGCGTGGTTTTTGCGCCGTGTTCGATCTCTCGCACCTCCCCCAGAGTCATACACCGCAACGCCACCCCGTGGTAATCGCCCAGGGCTAGGGTGTGGCCTGCCGTTAGGCCGCTTAATTTTTCCAACCACACCATGCCCCCCTCGTATATGGGCGGTAATTTGTCCGCTAGGGCCTGGAGGTCACTCAGCCCCTACGGTCGGTACACCGGAGGACCTCCACTTTCCTGCATTAGGGGTAACATTAAGCGGGACTGTGGGCCTTCGGGCCCGTAGGGTAGTCCGGTACGAGTGTGGGCTGGACTGGTCGCTCCCCCGGTTTGATGTCGGGTACGAGCCGTGAGATCAGCCTGTCGTCGGGTGGTATCAGTATCGTCGGGTCGCGTGGTGGGCATGTGTTTGTGCGACGTCACTATCTTTTTCTCCAAGTCCGCCATTTGCCTTTACACCTTAGTTTCCTCGTCCTCTGTGTCGTCATCGGAGCTGCCCTCCTGGGAGGAGCCATCCGTCACTGTCACCGCCCCTTCGTGGGCTCCGATCGTCCCTCCCTTTTTTTGCCTTCTCGGTTCCCCATTGTCAGTGTCCTTTGTGTCGTCATAAATGCCCGTCAAAACCCCTCGAACAGTGACTTGCCGGCCTCCTGTTTTAATCCCTCCCATCGGGCGATATTTGCGACACGCCCCCTCGTGGTCCGCAACTTCCCGTTGTTGTTCCCGTGTCTCATTTCTAATTCTGTGCAACGCCGTTTGCTCCCACGTCACAGTGCGTGGCAGGGGCCCCTGGGGAAAAACTTCCCCAGGCGGCGCCTCCATTTTAGGGCCCAGCCTGTTTGCCAGCCTTGGCCCGCACAGTGGAAAGTCCTCGGCCCTCATCAGCGGAGTCCCTGTCCCACACCCGTCAGACCCCCTTTCGGGCCCATTCTCTACCTCAATTTGGAATCTGCCCGAGTCTATTTCCAATATTGGATACGTCTCACTGGGCAATGGAGGCGCGGTCGGCGCCGCTTCGGCCTTCTGCTGCAAAGAGGCCTCTTCCTCCATTTTACTGTTTCTTATTCCTCATCTGATGATCCATCCCCTGCCAAAACATGGCCCACGAAAACCCACGCATCTGTGTCCCTCTTCCTCGTCTCTGACCTTCTGCAACTCCCTTTGTGACATCCACAACTTGCCCTTGGCGGCTTCCTCCGCTTCTTCTACCGCTTTCTTATACTCTTTCCCTCTTCCACAACACTGGCCCCAACGGCAATTCATCATCTTGGTTTACTCCCTGGCGCCTCAATGCGAGATTTAAGTCCTTCCTAGGACCCCATTCCGTCTTTTTGGCCCCTTCCAGAGCCGTCAACAACAGCTCTACTTGCACACTAATCGGTTTATATCCTCCCGTCGCCATATTGTTAAGCTTTACCTCTCTTTCCACGTCACCGAAAAACCAGGGGTGCTCTACTCACACACACGCAACGGCCACACAGACACTCGGCCAAAACCAACCTCTCAATCCACGTCACAGAAAACCCGGGGTGTCCTTTAACCTGAATTTTAACCTAAATTTTAATTCTTATTGCTGTTACCAGCTGCTCCTTGCTGTTACCAGCTGCTCCTTGCTGTTACCAGCTGCTCCTTGCTGTTTCCAGCTGCTCATTGCTGTTACCAGCTGCTTATGGCTGTTATTTAACAGTACCTTGTTACCTGTTTTATTTAATATTTAACATTTTCCCCGGCCGGGGTTTGCGAGACCCCAAATTCTCTGTGATGCGGACAAAAAGGCCAAGTCCAACCACACGTCCGTGCAATGCCCATGCGCACACGCAAACGAGAGACACCCAATCCTCCGCAACGCGGACAAAAAGGCCAAGTTCCTTGTTTCCCATATATGTTTTCATAAATGTCCTGTAAAACGGCTCGTATACTTATCAATTAAATTTATAAACGTCCTGGGTAAGGCTCATAGATTTTTATCAATTGACTATGGGGCAGATTTATAAACGTCCTATAAAAGGCTCATATATTTTATCAAGGTCTGTATACAGGCTCATACATGCATGTATTACCAGAGCGGCACGAGGGAACAGGCCAGCTATCACTTCACCACATATGTACTAACCGCCACAAACTTCAAAATTCTTACACGTGAACAACAGACCATGTATGGACGCAATTCCCTATTCTGGGACCTAATCAGCAAGCTTCTACAGCTTCCTAGAGAAACTGCGGCTGACTACTGGGGGTTCTATCCCAGTCCCACAAATCGTTTTAATACATTTCCGTGTGTTTCACAACCAGCGCACAGCATTGCACTCAATCGTTGCTTAGCTTTAATTTCTCCCCCGGACCCCCTTTCACTCCCGACTCAAAATTTGTCCAATTTGCACTGGTTCGATGTAACAGGCCAGTGCTTACCTTTAGATGTGGTCCACCAGAGTCATCCGTAGGCAAAGGTCCGGGGCAACTTTCGGTCCGTCAATCTCTAGAATCTCCTCAAAATCCCAGACAAGCCCCCAAAACTGTTGGGATGTGGGAACCGATCCCTCCCAGGTTGGTTGATCTCGAGAGATTCTTCAATAAGATGGAGACGGATCCGATGCATAATGGATCCTTTATTGGCACAATGACAAAGACCAAGAGACGAGCCCAAAGCAAGAGCGACACAGCGAGAGAGAGAGCGAGTGTCTTCTCAGACACACTCCTATATAGTTCCTCCTAGGCAAGTCGTCATGAAGGCTATTTGGATGAGAGATGTCATAAGGAGACATTTTCTATGTTGGGCACCATTTTAAGTAAAATGCCCTGTCATTTCTATCAGCCGCCATTTTGTGCGCTATACTACATCCAACAATAGATAGATAGATAGAAAGATAGATAGATAGACAGATAGAATAGAAAATGAAAAGTGTCAATATCTTGGGAAAAAGTGAAATGTACAATAAACCTCAGTTAAACAAACAATAACATATGGCAGGATAATGGAAAATAGGGAAAATTTGGGGGAAATTCCAATATAATAATATAAACCTGAAAAATGATCTGTTATACAATAAATTATAAAATAAGGCAGGAAGATTTTAAGCACTATAAACCTGAAAATAATACTGTTACATAATATAATGAAATACATGCGAAAACATGTGTTTACCTGTAAAATCAAGTCATTTAAAGGGGATCTATTATTCTCCTTTTCAACAAGTTAATATAGGTCTCTGAGGTCCCCAAAACATGTTTTTTATTTATTTTTTGCTGAAAATAGCACTTCGATTATCCATTCTAGACATTCTAACATGTCTCTAAACCATCCTGATCCGGGACGGTCTGTTTCAGTGGGTAGTGCCTCCCAGTTCTGTGAGCTAATGTGGTTTGAGCACGAGTTCCGGGTTCTGATGTATTTAGTCCGTAAACGTTCACTGATTTCACATTGTCATCATTTACATGTGTATTTATAAACCTTCTTACCTCGTAGATGTCAGTCAATCTTTTCGATTGATATTTAAAATCTGTGGTCCACATTACTTTGCTGGATTAATGAAAAATACAATAAAAAGTAATCCTTAAAAAATTCTCAGCATGTCCACTCGAAAACACTGAAATGTGCAACTGAGTGATGTGTTCAAGATCCAGGGAGGAGTTGAAAAAAAGGAAAGCCGTGCAATGGTAATTACCCACAGAAATACCACAACATTTTTATTTTTCATGGAAACATATCTTACTGCAAATGTAATCCAAGTGAAAAACTCAACTCTACAAAGAAATTACGTAAAACTCAACAAATAAATTAGGTGCCCGACATGGCACCAAGCGGCCACCCGTCACTGAGCGTGCAGCTCTATTTCCACAGACATCATGGTGAGTTACAACAACAGTTCTGGTTTACAGGAAAACATGGACGGTTGTTTTAAAGACAGAAGGGTTGTGCTGTGTAGACCGCATAGTGGTTGCTCCGAAAGACAAGCAACCAGCAACGACTGGTTGCTCATCTACTGGCGTGGGGTGAGCCCATGCGGCGCTCAACGTAAACTTGGAAAATTGCACTGCCTTTATGAGAATAGGGAAAATTGTAATACGCACTCAACACGACTAAACTGGACCCCATGTTTTGCTGCCTGCAGCTGTATTTATTATTATTATTATTATTATACAATTTGTATTTATTTATTATTGTCATGTCCGTGTTGAAAATCCATTTAGAATGGCAGAATAGATCAAATTCACATACTATATTGTTGGGGTTTCTTCCCACAGTTAAGGGAGGGAGTCTTTCTGGCCGTGGTGCACCAACATGGCTTGAGTTTTATTGTCCATTTTCATGTTTGGCACGCAGGCCATAATTACAGTATATATATATATATATATATATATATGAGGATCTATTTACAAAATTGTTGGTAATAGTCCTCTCGGCGCAGGAGTAATAGTGTTCCGCTCCTGGGCTGCTCACAAGCCTGTGTGCCGATCTCCTCTGTAGGAGGGACAAAACATTAAGAAAACTCCTCGCCTTGATTTGGACTAATCAGCACCGTGTGGGCGCTGATTGGGCCGATTCGAGGAAGCTTGGTGGCCGTGGGAAAAGGGAACCGTGCTGTCCTCCGCAGCCGGTGCTTGACCACGGCCCTTTGTCTACCACATACTTCCACCGCCCGCCCTAGGCCGGGGAGCTGTCTGGCCGACAGCCGACTCCCCAAGAACTGCCTCACCTTCTTCTTGGTCTTAGGTCTTGGCGTGGTTGTGACCGCCGTGGTTTTATCAAGCTGGAGTCGGACTAGGCCTTCGCCCAAGTGGTACCCCAGATACTGTACCTCCCGCCGTCCCACGGCACACTTGTTTGGGTTGGCGGTGAGCCCCGCCCACCTCAGGGACTCTAGCACAGCACCCACATGCTGCATATTCCACTCCCAGGTGTCGCTGTGAATAATAACGTCATCTAGGTAGGCCACGGCATATGCAACATGCGGACGCAGAACGCAGTCCATGAGTGTCTGAAAGGTGGCTGGGGCACCGAACAACCCGAACCGAAGTGTGCGAAAGTGGTATAAGCCAAACCGCGTGGAGAACGCTAATTTTTCCTTGGACTCCTGAGACAAGAGAATCTGCCAGTACCCCTTGGTTAAATCCAGCGTCATGAAAAAACAAGCTGCACCTAACCGGTCGAGAAGTTCATCGACCCGGGCATTCCGCTCCTGGGCTGCTAACGAGCCTGTGAGCCGATCTATGTAAGACAGACAAAACATTAAGAAAACTCCCTGCTCCCCAGCTTGATGGCCACAGGAAAAGGGAACCCTGCTGTCGTCTGCAGCCGGTGCTTGACCACGCCCCTTTGTCCGCCTCATATATATAACAAACTTCTTCTTCACACAAAAGCCAATAAACAAAGAAATTAGTCAAACAAATAAAAGAAAGGGAAGAAAATAGCTGGCTTGCACCCATTGTATTGTTTAGCCAAGTGCAGTACAAATTGGAGAGAAAGAGAGTGGGAAAGAAAATATAAAAAATATATGACAATTGTATATGTCATCAATCACGCCAATGAAGCTATGTGAAAATACAGATAAAACACCATAATGAAGGTATGGACTATTCCCACCTCTTTCCAGTTGACCTAACAATAAAGTTAGTTAAAGTTATTTAAAGTCACTAAGAAACTATAGGTCAAGTCAAGTTTATTTATATAGCACATTTCAACAAGTCAATTCAAAGTGCTTTGCCCTAAAACATCAAAAGCATTAAGACAAAGTGTAAAAGAAACACATTATAAAAGGACATAGAATGCATAAGGTAACAAACAGAATACAGAATGCAAATAAGTTACAGTGCAGTGCAATAAATGAATCAAAGAAACATCGTTTAACAGTTTGTTGACAGTTATTTTGGCTATTCCCTGAATAGCCTTTTACATTGTCAAGGTGATATCCTAGACCCGGAGAACCACTCTGGCAATCTTTTCCATTGCCTATTTACAGAATAGCGTTTTTCCTTGTCAAGGCGATATCCTAGCCCCAGAGAAGCCGCCTGGAGATATTTTCTTTGTTCACAACCATTTTGCCTATTCCCAGAGTAGCTGTTTACCTTGTCAAGGTGATATCCTATCTCCGGAGAACCCATCTGGAGATATTCTCTTTGTTAACAACCATTTTGCCTATTCCCAGTATAACGTTTTTCCTTATCAAGGCGATATTCTAGCCCTGGAGACCCAGTCTGGAGATCTTTCAGTTATCTGAAATCGTAGTTTCAGATAGGCCAAAGCCGTTATAAGCCAAAGCCACGAGTATTCCTATTTCAATAATAAGGCAAGTCATTGTAGTCCATTGTAAAAGGAAAGAACACATTATAAGGTTAAGAAATAGAATACATAGAATGCATAAAATCAAGTCATAAAAGTTGCAGTGCAGTGCGAGATATGAATTCATCAAGTATGAAAGACAGAGTGATCTCAAGATTAGTGCGGAATTATCCAGAAACCCCCCCAAAAATTGCTTAATGGGCTGCTCACTGGACTGAGTGAATAAACCACAACTCAAAAACATCATTTTTTTTTTCCTGTTTCCTCTCTTCCTATAATGGAAAATAAACCAACATTTTGGAAAATTCTAAAATAATAATATAAACCTGATCAATTAACTGTTATACAATAAAATATAAATTAAGGCA
Organism: Zeus faber; assembly: GCF_960531495.2. NCBI lineage: Eukaryota > Metazoa > Chordata > Actinopteri > Zeiformes > Zeidae > Zeus > Zeus faber. Next base: position 33,187,015 of record NC_137197.1, on the reverse strand, counting down.
GGAAGATTTTAAGCAGTATAAACCTGAAAAAAATACTGTTGTACAATACAATCGACTCAGATTATGCATTCTAGCCATTCTAACATGCCTCTAAATCATCCTTTCCAGGACGGTCTGTTTCAGTGGCTGGTGCCTCCCTCCTAGTTCTGTGAGCCAATGGGGTTTGAGCATGAGTTCCGGGTTCTGTTTTATTTAGTCCATAAACTTTCACTGATTTCACCTCATCAGTCCACCAAAATCTGTTTCTGGACAAATTTGAGGCGAGAAATAAGCAATCCAGTTGCTGAATCTTCCCTGTTATTAGATCTGCAAGGCTTAATTCAAATGTTTGTTTTGACTTTCGTTGCCAAGCGTTGATAAGCTTGTGGAGGAAACAGCACGTTTCATGTGAATGTCGGAAAATAAAATAAAATAAATACATCTAAAATTAAAACACACTGTTTTTATTGGTTTTGTTGGAGAAATGCACAGCAGATTGCACACCGCAGTATATAGTTTATCTACTGCATACTTTCTTTTTTTTATAGAAAATATATATTTTTTAGATACGTCCCTCATCTGCAGTTTCTTCATGGACAGTTGGTATTAATTCCTCTTTCTTTTAAAAGATTTGTGCTAGTCTGTGAAACCAACAGAGCAGGTCCCAGCGGCGCTTGTTATTCTCCAGCTGTGGGTGGGTTACTCAGATGGGGGGGCGGTTCTGATTCTAATGTGGGCCGAGTGATGGATTGCAAATCTGAACAGCTTGTCGAATCACATGTTTCTGACAAAGGCTGCCCACAAAAAAATCTGACTGGGTTCTCAGGGATCAGTTTGGCTTTAAGTTAGCCCATCAGAGACCCAAATGTATGTGCAAAAGCACTGAAAAAGTGAGTGAGAAAAAATAAAATAACAATACAACAAGAATCAATCAAAACAATCTGCCAGTGCGATAAGTATGGGAGTGGGGAGGTCTGCATTTCTTCCAAGAAATAACATTTTCCGCTCAAGAAATCCCTCGAACAAGCAATTTTCCAAACAATAACCACAATTCTACACCCGCTTACAACATTTTCCATAAGATTTTCAGATTTTTTTTTTCTTCTCTATTTCTTTTTGCGGTTTCTGTGTTTTGTTCATCCAAAGCGACTTACAGTAAGTACATTTTGTTGGTAGTATCAAACCAACTGTACATCACAGTCACAGTCAGTTAACCTTCTCTCAGAGCACGTAGGATTTATGGAAGCCCATTTCCGCCAGGGAAAAATAAATATCTTATAAATGAGAAAAAAAGAACTAATCTAAGTATATGTGGCGGACAAAGGGCCGTGGTCAAGCACCGGCTGCGGACGACAGCACGATTCCCTTCCCCGCGGCTGCCAAGCTGCCTCGAGTCGGAGGCGGGCGCTGATCGGTCCGACTCGAGGCAGGGAGATTTGTTAATGTTTGTCTGTCTTGCAGAAAGGGTTCGGCTCACGGGCTCGTCAGCAGCCCAGCAGCGTAACGCCATTCCTCCTGCGCCTGAGACAATTATTATTATTATTATCATCATCATCGTCATCATCATCATCATCATCATCATCATCATTATTGTAATATTCATCATTATCAATTGTGATAGATACTTGTGGCCAGCGTAACTTATTGTTCAAGGTGACAATAAAAACTCTCGCCATGTTGGCGCACCACGGCCAGAAAGACTCCGTCTCCCTCCCTAAACCCTTACCAGTGGGCAGAAACTCCCAGAAGTGGCGCCTGAACAAAGACCCGGGAGGGGCAGGGCACCAAGTTAAAGGTACCTCAGAGCCGATCTGCTGGCTGCGGAAACGCCTCGTGGACCTGGAGGAGGAGCGGGACTACCTCCGCTGCCAGCTGGTCTGCAGCCCATCGCAGTGGCCCAGAGGTGAATGTCCAGGGGGGTGCTATGTCTTTCCCCAGGACCCACACGGGATTCACCGGATCCGCAGGCCCTGATAGGTTAGCATCCCTCTCCGTCCCAGGGGGCGGATGTAGCTGCACTTCAGCGTCGCTTCTCTGAAGTTTCCTCCTCCCTTCCAGGCCTCACGTCCCTCAAACACCACCATGTGAAGACTACCCCAGGGGTGAAGGTGCGCACTCGGCCGTAACGGTGCGCGAACACAAACGCAAGATCGTGTAGGCGGAATTAGAGGCCATGCTGGACATGGGCGTAATAGAGGAGTACACGAGTGACTGATCTAGTCCCATCGTGCTGGTGGATAAGCCTGATGGGTCAGTCCGGTTCTGCGTGGACTACGGAGGGGTGAACACGGTGTCCAAGTTCGACGCCTTCCCGATGACCTGGGTCGATGAACTTCTCAACCGGTTAGATACAGCTTGTTTTTTCACGACACTGGATTTAACCAAGGGCTACTGGCAGATTCCCTTGTCTCAGGAGTCCAAGGAAAAATTGGCGTTCTCCACGCCGTTTGGCTTATACCACTTTCGCACACTTCCCTTTAGGTTGTTCGGTGCCCAGCCACCTTTCAGAGACTCATGGACCGCGTCCTGCGTCCGCGTGTAGCATACGCTGTGGCCTACCTAGATGATGTTATCAGTCCCTGAGGCGGGCTGGGCTCACCGCCAACCCAAAGGAGTGTGCGTGGGACGGCGGGAGGTACGGTATCTGGGCTACCACTTGAGCGAAGGCCTGGTTCCACCCCAGCGTGATAAAATCGCTGTGATCGCAAACACGCTGAGACCCAAGACCAAGAAGGAGGTGAGGCAGTTCTTGGGGCTGGTCGGCTTCTACAGAAGGTTTGTACCCGACTTTTTGGACCTAACGAGCCCCTTGACCGACTTAACTCGAAAGGGTGTAAACTTCACTCTCCCTTTCTGTCTGCAGACCGACGTGTCGAAAAGAGGGCTGGGCGCAGTCTTGTCCCAGGAGGTGGAGGGGACCAAGAGTCCAATGCTGTACCTCAGCCACAGGCTCTGAGAGCAGGAGTCGAGATATAGCACTGTGGAGAAGGGGTGTTTAGCCATCAAGTGGGCAGTCGGTTCCCTCCGCTATTACCTCCTGGGACGAGCTTTCACCCTCAGTTCGGACCACGTATGTGGCTCCACCGCATGAAGGACACAAACACCTGGATCACCCGGTGGTACCTGTCTCTCCAGCCCTTTAACTTCCGGGTGGTCCATAGGCAGGCGGCGCAGATGGTCGTGGCTGACTTTCTCTCCCGCTCTGAGGGAGGCGAGGGGGAGTCAGCTGTCAGCCGGATGGCTCCCAGGCCTAAGTTGGGCGGTGGGGGTAGGTTGCGGACAAAGGGGCGTGGTCAAGCAACGGCTGCGGACGACTGCATGGTTCCCTTTCCCGCGGCCGCCAAGCTGCCTCGAACCGGCCGAATCAGCGCCACACTCGAGGTGGGGAGACTTCTTGATGTTTGTTTGTTTTGCATTTTGCAGAGGGGCTTCGGCGCACGGGCTCATCAGCAGCCCAGCAGCGGAACGCAATTCCTCCTGCGCCCGAGATGATGATTTTCATTATTATTATCATCATCATCATCATCATCATCATCATCATCATCATTATTATTGTAAGATTCATTATTATCAATTGTGATTGATACTTGTGGCCAGCTTATTATATTGTTCAAGGTGACAGTAAAAACTCTCACCATGTTGGTGCACCACGGCCAGAAAGACTCTGTCTCCCGCCCTAAACCCTTACCTGTGAGCAGAGACTCCCACAGTATAATTATGACTTACTAAGTCAAAATGATCAGATACTTTTGTCAAAATTATGAGTCAAAGTGAAAATGAAATTATAAGTCAAAGTCATAACTCTGACTTACTATCTTACTATTTTTAAGTCAAAATCTTGACTTAGTATGAGATACTAAGTCAAGATTTATCACTTAGTAATAGTTAGTCATAATACCACTGAGTCAAGAATCAAGAGGTCAAAATTATGAGATTTTTTCAAGTAAGTTTTCTAGATTTTGTTTTATTAGTTTAAATATTAGTACAATTAGATGTAAAATGTTTGTGAGAAAAGAAAGTAAAGAAAGTAAAGGAGGAGGTCCTCCTGAGATAGGATTTTAAGTCCTTTTTTCTACAACTCCAGAGAATCAGGCGATTGACATATATATATATATATATATATATATATATATATATATATATATATATATATATATATATATATATATATATATATATATATATTGCATTATAACACAAGTGAGTTGGGGAAATGAATGAATGTGCATATTTTTGTCAGAATCAGAATGTTTTTTATTCGCCAGGTATATTTACATATACAGTGGTACCTCGACTTACGACTGTTATTCGTTTTATGAGAACGGTTGTATGTTAAAACAGTCGTACGTCGAAGCAATTTTTCCCATATACCACACTCATATTTTTCAATGATTTCCTTCTTAGTTACAATGGGAATCATTGCCTTTTTCTTTTTCCCATCATCCTTCTTCTTAGGATTCATCATGAAGAGTGAAAATAAACAAAATTCACAGCACAAACACAGTAAATATGAAAAAAATATCAATAAGCCATGAACTACGTGCACAGACGATGTAGGTCGCCCGCTGACTGACTGCTGACTGACTGCTGACTGGCTGCCGATGCGCCAACTGCAAATATCCACGGTCATATCTTGGAACAGTCGGTCGCAAGTTGATACAAATGTTCACGACTATCTATCTATCTATCTTGGATTAGTCGTAAGTAGATGCAGTCGTAAGTCGAGGTACCACTGTTCTATGATTCTATTCTGGTGAGGTTGGGCACCAATTAGCATAAAAAAAGCTCAACAGTCTGGAATAAAGGAGAATAAAAATAATAAAATAAAACTGAATAAAATATGAAGTAAAAATAAAATAGTCATGTATATTAAAATAATATACAGAATATACACAATGCAATACTATGCACAAGGTAATTTATTGTTATGGGTATATAGGTTATAAATTTTATATTATATACACACATATATATATATTTATATATATATATATATATATATATATATATATATATATATATATATATATATGTCAGGGTTCGCCCGGGTCCTTCCGGCATCGGCCACTAGATGCCGCTAGTACTGCCTCATCAATGTTGCTTTGTTTCACCTGTTTCTGTTTCAGATTACCCAGCCTCATTATGTCATATGTTTCGCCTGTGTCTCGTTTTGTCTTTCCTATTTATACCCTGTCTTTTGTGTCCTTCCTTGGTCAGTCTAGCCTCCTGACAATGCTCTCATTTCCAAGCCCACAAAATTCTTATTAGTTTTTGTCCGTTCTTTGTACTTGTTTCAAGTAAACCTTTATTTTTGCCGCCTCTGCCTCATTCTCTGCACCTGGGTTCACTCAGCAGACCATGTAACAGCAAGACTGCGCGCCACAACATGGACCTAGCAGAGAGTCAGCCTCCAGAGATGGAATGCATGCGGGTGGCCCTGACGAACCAGGGGACTGCGATTGGCCGTCATGAGCAGGCTCTCCAACAGATCCTGGACAAACTGCAGTCCCTCGCCCAGGCTGCGAGCAGAGCCAGGCACAGGCTCCACCTATGGCATCTGTGCCAGCGCTGCCTCCCATGGACACGCGTCCTCCATATCACCGCGAACCACGACTGCCGGCGCCAGAGAGGTACGACAGTAACCCAGGAGGTTGTCGTGCCTTTTTGACGCAATGCTCCCTGGCTTTTGAGCTCCAGCCATCATAGTTCCCTCACCCAGCGCTCACGGGTGGCATACATTGTCACACTACTCACAGGTAAAGCACTCTCCTGGGCCACAGCCATCTGGAACGAGCAAACCTTGGCCTGCTCCAGCTACCAGGCTTTTGCCCAAGAGATGCGCCCTGTTTTTGACCAGTCAGTGGGAGGGAGGCGTCAACACAGCTACTCCGGCTCCGCCAGGCGGAACAGAGCGTAGCGGATTACGCCATCACATTCCGCACCCTCGCAGTGGCGTCTGGATGGAACAGCGAGGCACTCATTACGTCCTTCCAGGATGGTCTCATTGATGCTGTCAAGGACGAGCTGGCATCCCGGGAGGCGCAGGATGACCTGGACACGCTCCTCGAAACAGCTATTCGGGTGGACAACCGCCTCCGGGAGAGACAAGGGGAATGCCGTTCTTCCGCTTCACCACCACCAGCGTGCAGGGCAGTCCTGGGGATGACATCTCCCGAGCATCTCCGAGCTGTCCCGAGCCCGTCTCCAGCATCGATGGAGGAGCCTATGCAAGTAGGCAGAACACGGCTCTCGGTCTGAACGTTAACGTGGTCATTTCCGTTCGTCCTGCCCTGAGCTCTCGGGAAAGGCCAACTCTCGTCCAGGGTAAGAAGAACCGTGACGAGGCCAACTTTCTCTCCCGAGCTCGAGGCGACCGGGGTCCTGCGGACAGCCCCCCCTCTAGTCTCTCACTAGTCCCTCTCTCTCTAGTCTCTCTTGTCTCTAACTAGTCTCTCTCTCTAGTAGGTCTCTCTTCTACAAGATGGCTGCTCTGCTGTCGGCCCCTCCCTGGTCCGGGATTTCCGCCGTCGCCACCCGGCACTTCCTGACTTCCTGTCAGGGTTTCGCCCGGGTCCTTCCGGCATCGGCCACTAGATGCCACTAGACTGCCTCATCAATGTTGCTTTGTTTCACCTGTTTCAGATTACCCAGCCTCATTATGTCATATGTTTCACCTGTGTCTCATTTTGTCTTTCCTATTTATACCCTGTCTTTTGTGTCCTTCCTTGCTCAGTCTTGAGTTTGTCTAGCCTCCTGACAACGCTCTCGTTTCCAAGTAAACAAAATTCTTATTAGTTTTTTGTACTTGTTTCAAGTAAACCTTTATTTTTGCCGCCTCTGCCTTGTTCTCTGCACCTGGGTTCATTCAGCAGACCACGTAACTATATCTCTATCTCTATATATCTCTTTCATTTTTAATTTGACCTTTATTTAGTTCTCGGGGATACATTAAGGGGTAAACCATCATTTTCAATGATGCCGAGATCACATTAGGCAGAAAAAGCATAACTAAAATAAGTTCAAAGACAACAACATCAACGTTGGTTAAAACAATGACCCCATTCAACGAGTCTGGAGCACAAAATTTAAAAGCAGTCTTAGAGTTCGGAGTTGACCAGCGAAGCATTGAGTGTAGTCCAGTCACAGCGGGTTTAAGAAGTTCTTATATTGAGGTGTAATAGTGGAGGTTTTGTTTTTTAGGAGCGCTTTGTAAATAAACATGCCAGTATTGATCTCGTCTCACAAAGAGAGAGGACCAGCCAACCTTTTCACAGACTACAATGATGGTGTAGTTTCTTGATGAATTTGTTGTGTTGATGAAGGAGAGACCGCTGACGCTGACTTGAGTAAAATAATAGGTTTATTACAAAAGGACAGCATCAGACCAGACTTGCCTAGGACATCCGGGAGAGAACCGAGCCGGATGGATTCTCTGTCGAATGAAACTCAGGCGAGTCTTTAATGCTTGCCCAAAGACAACGTTGACCATTTGGTTCCCCTTAAAAGACAATGTTGACCATTTGGTTCCCCTACATAGGTCACAGGTCACATTTCACCTCCCTTATCACCGGGATCCCGGGTGATGTGCTCTCTCTCTCAGGACCCCTGGCACCGTCTCTTAGTAATTATCTTATACGATGGGGCTGTCTTGGGACGCCACACATTCCAAGACACCTCAATGGGTACTGTAGGTATCACCAGTAATAAATCTAAGAGCAGAGTAATATACGGCGTCCAAGGGCTTAAGGGTTGGTAACAGCAGCATGTCTATATATTACAATACCATAATCCAGTTAAGACAAAAAGTGAAACATTTTCAACAATTATTTTTCTACTATACATGGGAAAGCAGGTTCCATTTCGATAAAGAAAGCCAAGTGAATTATTATTTATGAATTATTACTACATACTTGTAAGGGCAATCAAAGTTTTGGTGACGATTCTACCATTTGTCAGCTGTGATGGACTGGAAAGCATAGCGGTTGCCAATTTGCATCTTCCCTGTGGCCCAACAATGTACGTTACAATAACTTTTGTTTCTGCAGAAATGGCAACTGGATCTAGAAATTCGGGGCAATATTTGAGAATTGCAGAGCTTCTTAAATGATTAGCACCAGTAATGAAAACCTCAGTGTGTTCAACTGGATAGTCATCCAGTCATCCATGCACAAAGCAAGTGTGTATACACCTGTGTGTGCACCGGACCAGACAGATTAATTAATTGATCTGTTATGTAGGACTAGATGTTAATATCCCTTAATTGCATACATGACACATGCTGCCTAAACTCTGTGGAATGGTCAGGTGAATGATGGCATCTTCACGGTGATCATGGGGGCGATCGCTCTCACAGATTTTTCGCTGATAGGCCCACAACACCTCCAGAGTGTTCAGCAGTGAATCCCAACTTCCCTAGCTCACCCCCTAGATGCCATCCACTCACTTGAGGGCCCAGGTTGAGTTCTTTCTCACCTCCTCTGTCCTTTCTCGGTCCTTTCTCAGCCTACTTCGACCGGTCGGACCTTTGCTTTCCAGCCACGTTGCTGTGCATCGGCTGCAAACTCAGCGTACCTCAGCTTCTTGTGCTTGTAGGCCTCCTTAACTGCATCCTCCCAGGGTACTGTGAACTTCATGATGTAAACGAGATGGAGTGAGGCCGACCATAGCACGAGGTCTGGTCTGAGGTTGGTTGATGTGAGCAGAGCCTCTGCCATGAGTCTGCCACCATCCACCTAGCCACCTGGTGTCTGGTCTTGATGTGGCAAGTCTGACTTGACCCTCACCTTCCTAGACAAATGCTGTTACGGGCCAGCAAAGGATCTGGATAGTCATCCAGTCATCCATGCACAAACCCAGTGTGTATCCACCTGTGTGTGCACCGGACCAAAAGGATTAATTCATTGAATAAATACTTCTTTTGGCAACTACTTCAAGATTTCTACTTTTCTACTTTTTATTTTATTTTTTATTTTTTCCTAGGACATATTGTGTGCTATCACCGGGTGCGTTGCATTACATTTCACTGCATATATGTATGGAAGTATGTATATGTATGTGACAAATAAAAAATCTTGAATCTTGAATCTTGAATCTTGAATCTTGAAATAGTGCCTGTTTTAAAAGACAACAATGGCCTCCATTGTCGACCAGCAAGTGGTGGTCGTTCCCATTTCCCCTAACAGAAGTTGGACATATTGGGATTAAAGTTAGTGAAAACAAAGGGGGATTTTGTAACCAAATTCTCATTTTAAATGCACGGCAAGTCTGAAAAACAGCACGAAAATGACACTTTTTGTGATCAGAGACAGAAGACAGAAAAGAAAGCTGTTAACAGCAAAACTCCTAAAGAATTCTGCATCCAAAGTGACTGATGTAGAATTGTGTGCGGAAGCTTAAATATACTGCATCAGGTTAGAAGATTTACCGTTGTTAGAAAATTGCAGGTATCAACGCAAATAAAATTTGCTCACGATAACATTTCTGCTTGCTGCTCCGGCGCTGCTTTGGTGTTGCGCAAGAGCTCATGTGATCTGATCTGAACTACACACAGACTTGTAGACAGAGCCTGATGCACATGTACATGCAAATTGTGTTTGCGAATGCCATGTATGTGTGCACACTGTCACAGTGTGCTGGCTTTGAGACGGGGACTTAAGTCCAAAATGGCTGACTTCCACACTGTCCTTGCTGCCATGCTGGCTCCTCTCCTACTGGGCCCAGAGTTGGTTGGGGGATTTGCAGTTGAGAGAGACAAGAGTAAGCTCTTTATCTATCCTCCCTCTGAGGCCTAATGTTACTTGGATCAGGTAGATGAGCTGTTATGGCTCAGATTATGCTTCGCAAAGACACCCCCCCACCCCCCACGATACCCTCTCGTAAAGATTCAGCCTTTGAAGATTTGAAATGCAAGAATTTTCTTCTCTGTTTAGAGTAGTTGCCGTGTTGTTGCACATGTGATATGTGTACTGCCCAGGAACTTGTAGTAAATTGTGTCGTTTCAAAAATACCGCAAGTGGTCATAATCTCTCTCTCTTTCTCTCTCTCTCTCTCCCTCCTGCCATCTTCTCTCTCTTTCTTTACTTTCTCACCCGCGCTGCCCTTGCAGTGGTGTCGTGCACCGACCCGGGCAAGGTGGAGCACAGCCGCAGGATGCTGACGGGTCCCCATCTCACTGTGGGCTCCACCATTCAGTACGTCTGCAACAAAGGCTTCACTCTCTCTGGCAACAGTCTTCTTACCTGCTACAATCACGGCTCGGCGGGCCCCAAGTGGAACCAGAAGCTGCCCAGATGCTTGCGTATGTACAGGAGCACGCTGTGAAATTGTTGTAAAGAAAATTTGTTAGCCCACACCACAAGGTGTGTCAATGTAGGCATAACAGGACTCAGGATAGGACAGGACAAGAATACATTCTCGAGCTCCAACATGGCTATTGACCGCAAGAAATAAGAACTGAGGCAATGCATAGCTTTTATAGCTCCATTAACAGTTAAATGGCTGCTACGGTTTGTCAATTATTATTGTTGTTATTGTTAAATGCACTTCAGTGTAGCGTGACCATTGATTTAACAGAGCAATTCAACTGTTGATCAGAACTGTATTTGAGGTGTCCCAATGTATGATTTGAAGTGTGTTAAAAATCAATAAAATCTTTCCAGGCTATTTTCCATGGCCGTAGTATAAAAAAAAATGTGATGCCATTTAAATAGCACTTTTCTCCCCAAAACAATCTTCACATATCTAATTTAAATATCCAGTGTCATGCTGTGACCATTCTTATGAACCCCACCACAAGCAGTCCCAGAGCCATGTCCATTGAACCATGGAAGATAGTAGACACATGCACACTGTAGATATAAGCTATGTTAACCTTTGTAGGACAAAGTCGGCAAAAACCTAGAACTCATGCTGATGTGTGTAGCCATGCCGGTGTAGCATGTCTTTGCGATTACTTGGCACGATGATAGCTTTCTTCAAATTGGACAAAACTAGCAAAGTGTCTCCCTCCTCTTTGAAAGGGGTCGTTGATTTGCCTAATGCATAATAAGCAGTTCCTTGAGATATTTTGTACAGCTTAAATTTGCAGTTTTTTAATTGCCTCTATGCTTTTCATAAAAGCACAGTTAAATACATATTGAGTTCAGATGTAGTCCTGTTAGTGGGGATGGCTGGTGACCGATGCCTGAAGAGCTCCGGTGCTTGACCATTTGTGGCATTATATGACCCTATAGGTAAAATCGTAGTCTTCTTAATACTCTAAATACTGAGTCTGTTCTAACTCATCTGGAGTATAGTTTTCTTATGACTCTGAGTCGTTCAGTGTGGTAGTCTCATCTTCTGGGAGTAAAAGCAGGTGCCAGATTCTGGTTATGTACGTATCATTTTTAAATGTTTAAAAACCTTATGTGGCAGTTTCGCCTACCACACGCCACCCAAGTGCCGTTTGCGAGGACCTCTGGCACAGAGATACAGACGACAGGGTTGTAGACACACCAGTTCAATGTAGAGCGTGGGCTAGGTGGAATTAGCACAGGAGCAGAAAGGCATGAGTGTGTGTGGGGATGGGGATTTTATCTGTTGCTCGTTAGACCAATCAATGAGCAACAGGTATGCAGCTACTCTGATCCTGGGTCCCCAGCTACCTAAATCCAGGACAGGTATGGCTGCTCAAACCACACCATCCCCACACCACACCTTATTTTTGTGATAGTACCAGCATGCAACTTAAAAATCAGGCGTTTGTCCATGATAACTCCCGAATATTTAATAGCTGCAGATGCTATGGAAAAAGGGGACTCTTGAGAACATGCTTTTTGGGGCAGCTGTAAGTGATGAAATTACAGAACTCAGATCAGAATGTGTTAAATACAAATTTCAAGGGGACATGGAAAAACAGCTTGCATTAAGAAGTAAACAATGAAAATCCCAACCTTTCCTTTGTCTGTGTCTACTACCGACTCTGTTCCACTCCAAAGCTGAGACCTACATGCCCTGCAAGCACCCAGGCACGCCGACCTATGGAGTACCCAGCTCCAAACAATCCCTCTTTAAGGCAGGAGAGACGCTCCAATATTCCTGCCTTACCGACCACACACTGCTGGGTGAGCCTGTCCTCCGCTGTGTCCCTGGACACCCATCCCAGTGGAGTGGCCTTCCACCTGTCTGCAAATGTGAGGAACTGGACAATTGTATTTATGTATATTATTTTATTTTTGTTTATTTATTTTTGGCTGTGTGTGTATGTGTGTAAGTGTGTGTGTGTAAGTGTGTGTGTGTAAGTGTGTGTATGTGTAAGTGTGTATTTGCAGGGTTTGCCAGCGTGAGCAAAAGTCATTTGAAAGTACCGAGGTTTTGTACTTGAGGAGAGGGTTTGCTTTGCTTTCATAGATGCACTCACAACAGTGATGAAGGAAGTAAAGCTGAAGGGTGAATTGATTAGCTCTGCTTGTCACCAGGTCAAAGTCTGACCTGGTGAGGTCCCGTGAAGCTGATTCCTTTTAAGTTATTTCAAAAATGGTTTTGGCTCATATGTATTTTCCCTGCCTAACATGTGAACTTCACGCTATAATTTTCAGCCCAAGGTGCCGAGAGCGGTAAGAGGAGATTAGATGGTAAGTGTCATTTAGCGACACCTTAAAACTGCATGACTATGTAATAATAATAATAATAATAATAGTAATAATAATAATAATAATAATACCTCAGCAGACCTGCCAACCGGCACACATTTTGTGTACCAGCCATGCAATTCTTGGTCAAAATATGCAGGTACGAAATGGCAGCTGAAACTACGCAAAAATAAATGAATTCATAATATATATATATATCGTAATTTAATTACAGAAAACGATTAACCAAACAATACAAAATAATAGCGTACATTTATTGGGTATTTAAACTACGTCCCTGGGATTGGACCAGATGCTAAGACCTGTGGTTCTGTATCCCCTCCCCCAACATCCACTGATACGCCGCGGTACTTTATTATCCACCGATGCTGCATCCCTGAGGTGAAATAGGAAGTGGGGGAGTAATAATAACAAAATGTGACCGTATTGTTAACATATAAAGTGTTGGTAATAGAGATGCACTGATCGATCGGCCGCTTTTCAGCTTGATTGGCCATGACCGGTGACCGGCCGATCAGATATATTTTCAGATTCTGTTCAAAAGTTCAAACGATACTGTGGTATCTTGGTATTTTGCCGTCAAGTAACAGAGACCAACTCCTGGTTTGTTCACCTTTTATTAACCGTCTTCAACAACATGTGGCGCGGCCATAACATGCCAGGCTGGCTATCGGTGCAACACATGACAGAGAGGGCAAAGGAGCATTTACTTAAGATAGAGTCCCTCTACTGGCCAAGTCATATAACTGCACTCTATCACATCCCTCCCTTCTTAGCTCTTGCCTTTCTGTCCTTTAGTTAACCAACAAAAATAATAATACACCACAGCATTTTCTTTCCCGTCTAGCCAGTAACATATAAACTTATATATATATATATATATATATTTTAGCTTGCTGTACGCTGCTACCTTTTTATAACTTTATGTAACCATCACAATGTCAGAACACCCTTTATTTCTTCCGAATACTTTGTTATCTACTTTTCTTTCTTTTTATTTATTTATTCAAACACTCATCTCCCCCTTAAGGAGACTAGGGCACATTCTTGCCCCTAAAGGCATCCACTTTATGTGGAGTAGACTTTCAAATGGTTTGGAGGACGTTTGTCCCTCCTTGATCTGCGCAATCCATCGGTTGATGTATGCCCCGGTACAGTATCCTCCTGGGTCACCACCGGCACAGCACTGTCCTCTCTTTGGCGAGAACGTGCGCCCTCCAGTGCTCCAGCAGCTGGTGGACTGGGTTCTGTTATGTCATCCTCTGTAGAACTGGACACTGGTGTAGGAAGCTCCCCTTCCTGCCTGCTGAACAGCTGGCCTGACCACTTTTCCATCCCCCAGCAACACAGTATAGGAAACTGGTCCAGTTAACTCCTGCACTCGTCCAGGTATCCATTTAGGTCTATATCCAAAGTTCTTAGTGTAGACAGTCACCTTCCTCAAAGTTGCGATGTTTGGCATGCCTGTCATGGTAGTTTTTCTGACTTGTTTGTTTTGACTCGACTTATTGTTTTAAATTTGGGTGCATCAAGTCAAGTGTACACCTCAGCTTCCTTCCCATCATCATCTCATTGGTGACAATCCAGTAGTCGACTGTGGAGTGATGCGATAGCTAAACAAAGCCCTATCCACTATTGTCTCTATTGTCCCAGCTGTGCTCTCCTTCATCAGCTCCTTGAATGTTTGCACCGCCCTCTCTGCTAGACCATTAGATTAGGGGTGGTATGGTGCTGATGTGACATGTGTGATTCCGTTCCTGGACATAAACTCTTTCATGTGTTTGCTGACAAAACACTGGGCATTGTCTGACACGATCATTTCTGGAATGCCATGTGTGCTGAAACTGTTCCTCAAACAATTTACAGTCACTGCAGAGGTGGATGAAGTCACTGGATAAACATCCAACCACTTGGAATGCGCATCCACAATTACTAAGAACATTCTACCCATGAAGGGACCTGCATAGTCTATGTGGAGTCTTCTCCAGGGCTTTTCAGGCCACTCCCATGAATGTAGTGGTGCACTCGAAGGTGCTTTCCTATGTTCTTGACATGTAGCGCATGATTTTACTTTAGTCTCTATATCAGCATCCATGTGAGGCCACCACATGTAACTTCTTGCCAAACCCTTCATACGGCTCATTCCTGGGTGTGACTGGTGTAATTCTTCCAGCATATGAGCGCGTCCTCTTTCTGGTATGACTAACCGGGTTCCCCACAACACACAGCCATCTTGTACACTCAACTCACATTGTCTCTGCCGATAAGGATTAAAGTCAGTGTCATGGTTATCTGGCCAACCTCAGGATATACTCTCGTACCCTGGAGAGTATTGGATCTGTTGTTGTCCAATGTCGTAGCTTGGTTGATGTCAACGGCGGACCATGGTCCTGATCCATCATCAGCACTTGCTCCTCGGGTACTGACACAGGACACTCCGGTAGTGGGAGGCGGCTAAGAGCATCTGCGTTGCCATTGTCTTTACCTGCTCTGTAAGCAATGCTGTACTCGTACGTTCTCAACAGCACAGCCCATCTCATGATTCTCTGTGACGCCATCTGTTGTACCGCTTTAATCTCATGAAGTAGACTTATCAAAGGCTTGTGATCAGTGCAAATCACAAACTTTCTCCCATAAAGATACTTATGGGAGCGCGTTACACCAAAGAGAATGGCTAGACCCTCTTTATCTAACTGGGAATAGTTCTTTTCTGCAGCATTGAGCGTTCTTGACATAAACCCGATGGGTTTCTCCTCTCCATCTGGCATGCGGTGTGCTAAGACAGCTCCAACTCCATACGGCGAAGCATCGCAAGCCAGTATTAGTTCTTTGTTTTCATCATAGTGAACTAACACACTGCTTGACTGTAACAACTCCTTGGACTTAGCGAAAGCTTTCTCCTGCTCTGGCCCCCAAGTCCATGGCTCCTCTTTTCTCAAAAGCTTGTGTAGTGGTGCCAGGAAGGTTGATAGGTTTGGAAGGAACTTGTTGTGGAAGTTTAACAGTCCCAAGTAAGCTTTAAGCTCAGTCACTGACATAGGTGCTGGTGCTTCCTGCACTGCTTTCACCTTTGCTGACACTGTATGAAGTCCCTTGGCGTCTACTCGATGTCCTAGAAATGTCACTTCCTTCTCCATGAATTTGCATTTGCTTCGTTTTAGGCGCAAGCCTGCATCTTCTAGTCGCTGTAACACTAAATCTAGTGTGTGGATGTGGTCCTCATCATCCTTTCCTGTCAGAAGTATATCATCTAGATACACAGCCACATTCTTTAGTCCCTGTAGCACACCCTCCATTGTGCGCTGAAAAATAGCTGGACTAGAGCTCACCCCGAAAGGTAACCTTGTGTATGTGAATAGCCCCTTGTGTGTATTCACTGTTGTGTATTTTCTAGCTTCCTCCTCAAGCACAATTTGTCGATATGCATGACTCATATCGAGCTTACTGTACTTCTCTCCCCCATTTAAGGATGCAATCAGGTCCTCCATTCTTGGAATGGGGTATTGTTCTAATGGAGACACTTTGTTTACTGTGAGCTTATAGTCTCCACAGATTCTCACTTCACCATCTGGTTTTAAGACGGGCACAATGGGTGCCGCCCACTCTGAGAATTTCACTGGCTCTATGAATTTTGTTTTCTCAAGCCTCTCAAGTTCATGTTCCACTTTTTTCTTCATCGCAAAAGGTACTGATCTTGGCTTATAAAAGTATGGGGTGGCGCTCGAGCCACATGTATTTTAGCAGTGAATCCTTTCAGCTTCCCTAACTCATTCTTGAACACTGTTTCATGCCTTGAGAGCACTTCCTGTACAGTAGCCTCTCTATCCACTATCTTGTGTACATCTTGCCAGTCTATGGGTATTTTTAGAGCTTTTTTCCAACTCCGCCCCTCTAGACTCGGTCGCGAGCCTTTGATTACAACTACTGGTAACATCTTGGAACTGCCTTTGTATTCTACTGTTAGTTTTGATGCCCCACGTACTTTTACCCTGTGACCACCGTATGTCCTCAGGTTTATCTTACACTTCTGTAGTCTAGGCTTCTGTACCCTCCATAAGTTGTGGAATGTTGCCTCTGACATTATGGTCACTCCGGAACCCGTGTCTACCTCATAGGTTGCTCTTGTGCCATTTACACTTAGTTCTATCTTGATGGGCTCTTCTTTGGGAAAGACTATCTCTTCCTGCATGTTATACATAGTCATTTCTGTACTCTTTATGCTGTAGATAGTCAAAACCTCATCACTGCTACTGTCCCCTCCATCTTCTTGCATGAAATTTGCTCTCTTATCCTGCTTTTCACTCCCCCCTTTCAGCTTTTTATCGCCTTTCCTCTTCCATCTATCAACAGGTTTTGACCTGCAGGCTCTCTTAATGTGCCCCACCTTCCCACAGTCATGACACTTTTCATCCGCAAACCTGCATTCATTGACCATGTGGCTTATTCCCCCACACCTGTAGCATTTCCCACGTCCAACCTGCTCTTTTGTGTACGTATCGGACACTTTGCATATGGTACCTGTCGCTCGGCTCCATTTAGCATTGTCTCTCGTACTGTTAAAATCTTTAAGGTCCTTGTTCGCAGCCTCCATTGCCTGCGCGTGCCTCAGTGCAGTCTCAAACGATAAGCCGTCCTCCGACAGCAGCCGCCGCTGTATGCGGTCATCGTTTATTCCACAGTCTGTCCCGCAACATCACCGTCAGGGTTTTTCCAAAGTTGCAGTCCTGTGCGAGCCTCCTTAGCTCCGCCACGTACTCTATTACAGTCTCGCCGGAATTCCTGCTCCTGGGATTAAACTTCCACCGCTGCACTATCTCACTAGGCTTCGGGTTGAAATGGTTCTTTAACAACCTCACCAGTTCCTCGAACGACTTGTCTCCCGGTCACTGCGGACTCAGCAGATTCCTTATCAGCGTGTAGGTCTTCGCGCCCACACAGCTCAGCAGCACGGCTCTTTTTCTCTCTGCATCGCCGATTCCGTTTGCCACGAAGAAATGATGCAGGATCTCGCAGTACTCTTCCCAGCTCTGCGACTCGTTGTCAAAGGGTGCCACCGACCCCACTGTAGCTGCCATGTCTTTGTCTTTGTCTTCACTCTGTGATAAAGGGAGCGCCCAGCTTCTTCACGCTTGTAGCAGCACGCCAATATCCCGTTACCGCGATAGCCTTAGCTTTAGCTTAGCTAGCTACACTTCACTCGCTAACAACTTTCTGCTCAAACTCACGCCACTGTTTGCCTAACATTCTTCCAGTTTATCCTCGTCGCTATATGTGGTATCTTGGTATTTTGCCATCAGGTAACAGAGACCAACTCCTGGTTTGTTCACCTTTTATTAACCGTCTTCAACAACATGTGGCGCGGCCGTAACATGCCAGGCTGGCTATCGGTGCAACACATGACAGAGAGGGCAAAGGAGCATTTACTTGAGATAGAGTCCCTCTACTGGCGAAATCATATAACTGCACTCTATCACAGATACTGTGCTCATACGGAGTTGCGTAGTTGATGCTCAAAAAGAGAGCGAAAGAAAGAAAATGTCAGCTGTTTGGAGATACTTCAAGGTAAACAAAGATTGGATGAATATTTTATCACCTGACAATATTCCAAAATTGTGCAGACTGCGTTTTTATCTCTCTCACTGCAGCGGAGTGTTTGCTCTGGTTGTTCGTAGTCCATAAACTCAGATTGTGGTCAAAAGTTTGACTCTTTTTTTGAAACTTGGCTCTTGACGAGTCACTTAGTAAAACGAGTCGTTCAATTTGATTCAGTTGGATTAATGCACGGTGAGTTCCAGTGAATGAGAGCGAGAAGAGTTGGTCATTTATTATTATTACATTTTTTTGCAATGATTGCAGTTTATTTTGGAATGACAATTACCATATAAAGAAAATACTGTTTTCACACCAAGCCACTAAAAAGAGGCAATTGACACCTTTACCATTGCCAGGAGAAACGCCATTTTTTCTGGTGCGTCACATTTGACGTCACAAAAAAGTCGGAAAAGGGGCGTGTCGTGGTTCCAGTGTGATTGGGAACAAAATAGACAGCAACTTAAACAACAACATAAAACTGTAAAACTTGGGAAAAAAAAAACTTGGAAAAAAAAGTATTTTGAGCCATTCAAAAGAATGTGTTGGGTTGTTTGACGACCCAACACTACAGTAGAAGCAGCATGGAACACCGGCAGCAAGGACACCGGCAGCACGGACACTCCTTGCTACCGATGCATGAGTGCACACCGGTCCTTCAGCGGAGGGAGTGGGGACCAGATTGCGGCGACGCCGGAGTGACTCGGAGCCTGGCGGGGAGCGTGGGGGTTCTCCACTGTGTAATCCCCACACTCACAACATTTCACGGTACCCCATGCGGAAAAAAGTCAATTCGATTTTTGGATTCTAAATGGGATATGAAATGATTGAATGATACACGGATATTTCTGTCTATAGTATGTGCCAGCGTCTGGAACTCCAACAAATTAGGTCGACCGATCAGAGTCTATTTTTTCCTTTCCCACTGTTGTCAAATGCCGGATGTTAGCGAGTGTAACCGGGTTTCTGGTGCAGTGGGAAAGGGGTAGAATAGAAAGGTATATTTGCACTTAAAAGTGAAAGAGACTTTCATTTGAAGTTTCAACTGGACATTTCCATGTTGTTTATATGTTGTTTGCAGTTACAGGTTGCATTAAACTGAAACTTGGTGACACTGCCATATTCTGTTTTATTGGAACTCAGTGACCGTTCCGTGTTGTATTTTATTTTATCTGAACTCAGTGACTGTTCCATCGTGAATAATGAATAATAGTAAAAACACAGTGTTAAAACCAGCAATCTCACATTTGTGGTAACTGAGCAGCTGTCCTGTCACGTGAGCGCGGTCAGATCACATGATGTATTTGTCATTGACGTACAGCAGATATACCCAATGAGACCAAGTGATGAGAAAATGTTGAACATTTCTCCAATCATGCATATAAACTCAAAATGATCGCATGCCTATTTAATAGTCAATGTTTTATTATGAACATACAATCCAATGAAAATCTAAATCGGCCAAAATCGGAATGAGCGGGTCCAATTTTTTAAAAATCGGAATAGGCCAAGAAAATTACAATCGGCACATCTCTAGTTGGTGAACATATTCGGTAACTTTATGAGATGATGCATTTCAAGGGGTATATCCTAATGAGATTCATTTGTATACTGTAGATAGTTAGCTGTAGTAGCTCGCATACGATGTGATGAGCCTTGTTACGAGACGGCTACTGTGTGAATAACCGATGGAGTCGTTTAGCTGGAGTAACTCAAACGCCAGAGACTCCATGTTACGCTATTGTGGTACTCAAAATATTTTCCCAAGGTTGGCAGGTCTGCCTCAGATGTGTTTGAAACGTTTTTAGGTACTCAAAGATACTATATGAACATACAGTGCAGTATAGACAGTTTAGTTACAGCTTACAGTAATTCATTATGAGGAAGAAAAACAACACAAATGTGCATTTTTTAAATTAACCAATTTCTTTTTAATAATTTCATACATTCTCAGGTAGCATAACTTCGCTGAGGAGCTTCTTTTTATTAACTCATCTATCACTCATCATTCTATTAGATGGCATCTTAAAACCTTTTGTGAGATTATTGCTTTCGTTTCAATGCTTTTCATATGCAATCTGGTTTCGAATGCCAATTGATAGGTGAGTGAATAAAAATAAGCTGATCATCCCATGGTTGAAAAGACGTCTTTTAGATATAGAGTTTAGAGATTAGATATCAGATTTACGCTAAAAAAGTTAAATTTGATTCAAAGGTGAAACTTCAGTAAATGTCTATGTCTAATAGTTGCCATCTCACCTTGTTTTCAACAATATTTCATTTTTATGAAAAGTTTTGGGTGTTTTAGGCAATGGTAGGCACATTTAATTCAGGTTAATTAGTTGAGACAAAAGATGACGGTGACTCCTTTGGTGGTGACTAAGTGCTAAAATTGATAATTTTTTGCTTATTTCAAGTCTTAGAAGAAACTAGTTCACTAAAACCAGATTACTGTGAATGAGCAATCATTTTAATTTGCAAGTGCAATTTTATGTTGGTTTTTTTTCCTCTGTTTTTTTCCCTCACTATAGCGGCTAGTGCAGAGTCACAGATAGCGGGGGCCCGTGTAGCATACGCCGTCTTCATCCCGGTCACCCTTCTCATCCTCGTCGTGGGAATCTACCTCTACTTCTCAAAGTAGGTTAATATGAAAAAGTTCAAAACTCTTCAATTGGTGAATTTTTTCTTTTTACCCAATTTCCCTTTGGTCCTGTTCCGCAAAATTTGACTTGCATAGATGCAAGGGATAATAAATCTATCTTCTATCTTCTTATTGTTGGATCTGTAATTCTTCTAATGAACATCAAAGATTATTTTGAAATAAAATAATAGAAAAAAATACTTTCTTGGCTCCAAATAAATTGTAAATTAACGTCATGGTGTTTTTTTGAGGCCGTTTTCATGATTATTTCAAGCCCTGCACTGGTGTGCGTCATGATCCTATGTTCCATTATCCACGTATTTCCAAAAGAGGCATCTTTTTTGAGGGTTCCATGTTTGTGCTCAGGACCCAGGAAAAGCCTCTACGGCTCCCCGTCTCCCCGACTTTGCCGTATGACCACATATCTGAGGAAGCCGCCTTCGACAGCTCTGCGTACGAGACCACGGTAGGTGCACGCGTGCCTACTGACTTTAATTTGTGTGCGCTTCAATATCACGGATAGGACGAGGTCATCTTTTCAACTGCTCTCTTCTGTCTCTCTTCATTCTTGTCTCCCATGCCTGCGCTCCGTCAAAACACAACAAGGTGAGATAACGGAAAGGCAGTCAACCGAAAACAAGAAAACCGCTCCTCAAACAATTCCAGCAGCTTATAATCTCCCTCAGAAACATATCACGTCTACTCACAATGGGCCTCGTTCACAAATATGCCCTTGGAAATCTTACCTTCTCGCCTGTTTGGAAATTAATATGAATACTTTATGATATATACACACACAGTTAATTTAAGGATCCTGGAATTATAAAAACACATATAAAAACACACATAAAAAACAAGATACACAAAGGAGAAAAATAATAGTAGTAGTTAATGACTTTTATTTTTATATTTTATATGGTATTATATTGTATAATATTGAATATCTATTCATTTCTATTAATTTTGTTTCTAATATACTAATTATAATTGAGACAACCAGGACTCTGATGTCTTAATGATTTGTGTTTTACTTGTGATGGGTTTGGTCTGGGACGGTTCTAAATTTGTTCCGAAAGTAGGAACAAATGATAGTAAGAAAATATTGATGGATCAGAATGTTTTTGTAAATGAGGCCCTATGTGATTTATAAACACATGAGCAATCCATTGGACATCTGATAGCATTTCCTTCTGTGACTGTAACATAACTGGCAAAAAATAATAGCTTTGGTTGACCATTAAGTTCAGATAGGTAAGGTTCTGATAAACAAGGTTTGACAATATATAATATTGTAAGGATGTTTTCTAATATATAACATATATTATTACATTTGATTGGAGGATATAAACAATACCATCGGTTACAGGCAACAGCGAACAAAAAAAATGAAAGATGACTCAAACCACATTACATAGTGGATCCATTTTTATTTTAAATGTGAAATTTAACAGATTGCATGAAGAGCAGGTTGTAAACAAAAAATGCTTTAAAATGGTTCTGCAACCTTCACGTGAGATGTACATAACAGCAATTTTTCGGTCCTGAAAACTGGTGTCGATGTTTCTAACAGATTTCCTACGATTTTTTTTTTTTTATGTGTGTGTTTGGCTCCTTA
The DNA here is from genome assembly GCF_960531495.2 of Zeus faber. NCBI lineage: Eukaryota > Metazoa > Chordata > Actinopteri > Zeiformes > Zeidae > Zeus > Zeus faber. The sequence goes on along the minus strand of NC_137197.1, from coordinate 33,164,562 downwards.
TAACAAATTGGAATTCCTTCTAATTTATTGTTATTTTACCATTAGATATCACTACAAGTACAAATGAGTATGCTGCCTAAACAACTAGATCTGGAACCAAATCTAGGGTCTTAAGGTATACAGGGTGGTTGCCAGTGCATTGTTTTTGGGTTGTTGCTGTGGTATAAAACTGGGGCAAAAGGACTGGGAACCTCTTTCCTGTTTTGGACCAGATTAATAATTACATGTTCATTACAAATGTATAATTAGTATGTTGCTATGAATGGATGTTCGTGTTCTGTTTTTGATCTAAAATTTGTGTTCTAGCAGAGAAGGTTGGATCATTTGCATACTATTGGCATATTAAAGAAAAACAAATAGGCTTTGCAGGCTGGGTGATGTTAAATGGAGGGCCGCAATAGGTTCCCTAACCCTGGTAAAACGGTAGGTAGTAGTAATAGGTAGTTTCTAACAGGACTGGAACCTCCCCGGTATTTTAAGTCTGAATTTACATCTGAAATGTATGAATTTAGTTCAGAAGGATGGTAAAGAAAAGAAAGAGAACCTGCCTTGGATTCATTCAGAACCTAGAATAGTCCACCATAAGTTGATGGGGTTTGCTCTGTGGTCATGCAGGTATACCAGGTGGTTGCTAGGGATTCATGAGGTGGTTGCCAAGGCATTTCTGAGTGGTTGCAGAGTAATTGCAAGGATGTTTCTTAAGGCTTAGAACAGTGAATCACAGAGGCTATAAGCATAGTTTGCAAAGCAGACTATCTTATCTCATCTTATCCAACCAAAAATCAATCGGGTTCAGATAAATCCGATTCTACTCTATGGTATGTGCAACCTTGAAGATGCATGTACACTAATACAGTACAAAAGGGAGGAAATAAAATATTAAACTACAAACGTGTAAAAGTAGAATGTATAGAAGTAGGTTCTGTAAGATACGATAGGATAACACTGCAGTAGTCCCCAGGGGAAGAGATAGAAGAAAAAAGAGGTGCATTATTTCAATGCAATTTCTCGTTGTGTTTCAACTGGGAGAGTTCAAATTGTTGGAAATACAGTAACAATGTCCATGGGAAACATGAATGACTTTTTTTTTTAATGACATGTAAGTCAGTTGAGCTTAATACTAGCGGTTTGACTTGAAAATGCCAACCCTTCTCGACAATAGCATTAGAGGGACGGGAGGTAAACATTACATTTAGCAGACGCTTTTATCCAAAGCGACTTACAATTGTTCAAACACCGACGGACGCAGCCATCAGGAGCAATTAAGGGTTAAGTGTCTTGCTCAAGGACACTACAGCATGCTAGCAGGAGGAGCCTGGGATCGAACCAGCAACCTTTAGATCACTAGACCGCCTGAGCTACCATCCCCCATAAAAGGTAAAGGTAAAAACATCCAGGTCAAGGGATCACAGACATTGACATAGATGATTATGCTTTAAACCGGTGGTCTTCAACTGGGGGTCTGGAGGTACTGCAGGGGGTCCACCAATTTTTTTTAAAGGTCTAAATTATTTTAGTGAAATGTGTTTTGGACAAAAACAATTATATGGAGGAAACTCCAACCATTAACATTGGAACAGCTATATTGTTTTTATTTCAGTAATTAGCTGAAAGGGGGATGATTTGCAGCTTCTGATGTTATGGTGCGTTTTGAGTAACGTTCAAAAACCCTCAGAATTTTCAATAACATAGAGGTACTCCTCACTTAACGACCTACTTGTTTAACAACCGTTCGGACTTTGAACTTGAACTTGAGCTTGAACTTGACTTACGACCAGCTCTCTGACCAGTCTGTATTGTACACTGTGTACTGTGGCGTGCGCGCTGCGTGTGCGGCGTCTCAGTGTCAAGCATCTCAGCGCACATCACCCTTCATATACTATATACACTATATATACGATGTACATTGTATACATCTCATTGCATCACCCTTCTCAGTCTCAGTCTCATTCCCGCAGTAGGTCAGTATTCACTACACTATATGCACTATATACACTACATTTACTATATATACAATATACACAATATATACTATATATACTATATACACTATATACACTATATATACTATGTATAGTACTGTATATACACTGTATACATCTCACCTCATCACCGTTCTCAGTCTCGTTCCGGCAGTTTGTCAGTATTCACTACACTAGCGTTCGCAATGGCCACGTCCGCTTACCATGAAATAACACGGGTCCTCGCTTATCAACCTGGTTACAGGAACGGAACTCAGCCGTTAAGTGAGGAGTACCTGTACAGCGTGACAGTCAACCTTTGACAGACATAACTGGTGCATGACTGAACTTCAATATAAACGCACGGTAAATGGTTTGTATTATTGTATTGATATTAAACAGCATGTAAATCCCCTATTTCAGATTTGTGAAAACTTTATTTTTTTTGTGAAAACAGATAAAAGGTGGATTTCACAGTTTCTTCTACAAACAGCAAATTTAACACCAGGTCTAGATTAAAAAAAAAAGATATACCGTACTTATAGTAGTCAAACCTGGACTAGATTATAATAAAAAGCCTAAATAGCATTTGAAACCCTATTTTAGATTTGTGAAACCTTTATTCTATTTGTAAAAACAAGAAAAAGTTGGATTTCACTTTTTTTTTCCGGAAATAACTTAAATAAATCTAAATCTAAACTAAAAACACAGGAACCCTAAGCATCATAAATAAATATATAAATAGGTTTATAAGGCAATACAAATGTTGTTATAGGCCAGGCTTAAAATGCAACATAAGACCCTTGCTTTAAACTTTTTAATTCACATCAACATTAGGAGTAGGCTACCCAAGAGCTAACCCTCTAAAAATCATGCCCCTGACAACACAGAAAAAACAGTCTATCCATCTGGGCTTAGTTCCAAATCTGTGCCCAAGAAGGATGTTTCTCTCTTTTTCTTAAGTCTTGCGTGTTCTCCTCTTTGCAGGAGACCAGAGAATATGAGGTTTCAATTTGGGGGGGGGGGGGGGGGGAGGGGCTGTGTGTGTTTTCAGCATGTACGGACTGGAAGGGCTCTGGCCATCTACTGACTGGCTCCCGTCACTCTCCGTCTATGACCAGCGACTCCTTCAGAGGGCCATCACCTCCACATACAGTATAGTCGAATACAAGCGCCCATTTACTAGACTGCTGAGGACTACATGCCATCACCTCCAACCAGCCTCCCACCTTTGGAACAGCTGGGTGGCCGATTATTTTTAAAGTCCCTGCAATGTCTTCAGCGCCCTTGGTACAATTTTTAATCCTGTGCTCACATTCTTAAGACTTTCATCACAAACGCATCATCTAAAGAAGCAACTGATGCTAAGCCCTTACCGATGAGTGCATTTAACATGTTTGTTTTTTGTTTTTGTTTTTTTCGGTTATGCACATTATACATTAGATATCTTTTGTCACCCACATTTGGATGACAACGTTAAGGTATCCATAGGGTCTTGGGTGTATTTATTAGGGTGTTAGTGAAAATGTTTGGAGCGGTCTCCAAAAACAGGATGACAATTGTTAACATATCCTCCCTGAGAATGTCAGAATGTGTCTTAGATAGAAGGCCCTAAAAAGCAATGTTACCATAATATACAGTACATTTTAGAGGATAAGACATTTATCATTCATAATCAGCGTATATCTATCAGCGTATCTGATATCTCCTTTTAAAGTCTTTCCCATGACAAATTCCACACAATCAGTTGTTTTTTCTTCCAGTCGCAACCCCAAAGCAGGTTTTCTTCAATGGGTGATACCAGCGACAAAGAAGAGCCGTCGTTCACGACCTCCGCTGGTTTTGGAGATTGTGTCCTGAGTTCGGAATCCACCGCCGTCATTTGTCAGTAATCGTCATGTAAGAATACGTATTCCATAAACTAGTGTGATGACAATGATGATAACTGGCCTATTATTGATTCAGTGTATGCATAGCATACCGATTAAGCTACTTCACAAACATCTTCAATAAAAAGTTATTGTTCAGGAAAAAAAGGGAGGCTTGTGCTCTTCATTTCTGACTTTTTTGTCAACCCTCTGTGCCACCGAAACTCTTCAAATATTTTTTGTCCCATGATTACGACATAAAAATTCTATCTACCATATCTTGACCTGTGAATTGAAATAGGGGGGCAGCGGAGCCTTAAGGTGGTTGATGTTTCGGCCTAGTCGTTGAATGTTTTGATTGCAAAGCGATGTGATAGGCTACGTTGTGAAAAATCTTGATAAAATCTCTGTCATATCCAGATTTGATTTGGACAAGAAGATCTTTACCAGTAATTTCATTACTGTGTCTCCAGTACCAAGAAGCTATCTGTGTTAGCTCACTGCATGACTGCAGATGGAATCACCTCACCTAAACACGTTCCAGCACCTCAAAAGCTTAGACACATCGCTCAGTAAAGAATAATGATAAACCCAAGGTTTTTCTGGGAGGTGCGTTTCCCTAATGTCACAAAACACTGCTTAAATGCAATCCAAAGGGGCAAACGTTTAAGCCCCCAAACAAAGAAACATGTTAAACCTCTTTTTTTGCATTGGAGCACAGCATGCAGAGGTTAAAAATCGAGGTTCCGAAAAGTTAAAACACCACACCAGATTATTAGGTTAATTGTGCGGCTCTGCTAATTAGCATAACCCCGAGGGGCAACTCATGAGTGAAATCAACCTTTACTTTGGCATGTATTTCCTTAATTTCACAAAACACTGCGCTTGAATGCAATCCAATGGGGCAAATGCTTATATTGCATAGAATGGTTAATCACCGGATTTATGAATTTAATTAATTTAGCAATGAATTTTAAAAATATTTAATTACAAGGTGATATGACAGGCTACATTATGTTATGAGTAATTATGTGAACTCATGCATGTTTTGAAAGGATATAACTTTCATGTTGATTTGAAGTGGACATTTTAAAATAAATATATTTTTTGTGCATTTCTATATATGCAGAGCGCTTGGAGTTTCAGTACCTTTGATCATTTACTACAATTATGCAATGTGTAACTAAAAGAAATACCACAGTAGTGTTGAGGAATCTATCTCACCCTCACCCTCATAATTCGAATATGGAAAACTACACCACCAGAACTTTATTCTTAGCAATGCTCATCACAATAACTTAACATACATCTTTTTCTGTAAGAAAGTTACAATGTGTTATATATGCAGGATATATAAAAAATAAAAATAGGAACAAGTAAAGCAAAATACAGAGGATCAATTGAGTAGAATGTTAGAGAGGTGTTGAATACAATTTAACTTTTTTTTGTTCATAAATGCACATTCATGTGAAAACAATAATACAAAGATTAACAACGAATTTACCATTTTTGTTCGGTGTTTTTACTTTTTATGAGAACGGTACGTAAACACCACAGCTGATTGCTACCCTCTGGTGGCGAGGACAACAGTTACCACACCAGGAACATAATATTCGAATATACGGTGGATAATAAATAAAACAAGATATATGGATTTTAAAAAAAATATGGATGTTGCCAAATGCGCGTACATCAATATAAAACGGAGGCCCGTGTTATGTTAAACACGACCCCACACAAATGAACCGATTCGTAACATGATAATAAGATTCGTTTTTCCCTCTCATGAGCGATGGTTCTGGCCACACGAGTGCGCATGCGCGCCCGGTCGTTCGCGGTTGCGCCAACTCGGAGAGGATGTTGCTGGTCGCCGCGGCGCCGATGCGCAGGGATTCTTCACAACAATAACAGCGACCGATTCTACACCTCAACGCGCCGTGTTTATGGATTAATCCGTTTGCAGGCATTCGCTAGTCGCGTGTCGGACGCCGCGGCGCCACATCCGCTGTCGCGTTTTTCGTCAGGCCGTTGTGTTGACAATGAGAGCCGACGCGTTTGCAGGTTTACAACCCTCCTTTTTGCAGGAGCAGGAACAAGAATCATGGCCGGCCAGCTAGGCCGCAGATTAATTCCGTTGCCCTCGGCTTTCATTCGGCGGCGCATATATTTTGGCAGGTTCGACACGCGTCGAATCCGGATCGGTGCTAGAACGATCTAGTTAAACGGCTCCGTTTTTTCCTCTCGAGCTTAACGGGTTTTGGCGCTTCGGCTTTTTGAACCATCGCAACCTTGAGTGGTTGACGTTTCGGCTCCGTCGTTAGCAACGTTAGCCAGCCGGGTTTAGCCACTGCTGGGTGGTTAGCCGATCTGCAGACACGACTAAGTCGTTTAAAGACCCGAATTTCGCTCTCGTGGCCCCGTGCCACCGTTGTCACTGATACCGCAAATTGTTTTTTTTTGCATCGTACTACTCCTGGATGAATGTGGGACAAAATGGAGACCCCAACGATCGTCTACGACTTGGATACCTCTGGGGGCTTAATGGAGGTGAGTCTGTTGAGCTGGTAGGCCTAGCGAGATGGCTTTCTACCCACAAAGCTAATGTTTGCCTTTCGCGATGCCGTTATTATTGTGAAATGAAAACGATCTCCAGTCCCGCGACACCGTACGTTACGTATAGTTTTGACGCTCAAACCGGCATACGGATAAGTCATTCTTTCCCCGAACAAAACCCGTCAACGCGACGCGCCCCCTACTTGTTTTTAATACGTGGAAACGTTTCGATTCGCAGCAAATCCAAACGCTGCTGGCGCCCCCCAAGTCCGAGGACGTGGACAAGCGGAGCCGGAGGCTGGTCCGAGACGTGCGGAGGAGCGGCAGAGCCACCAACCACGACACCTGCGACAGCTGCCGGGAGGGGGGGGATCTGCTCTGCTGCGACCATTGCCCCGCGGCCTTCCACCTCCAGTGCTGGTACGTTTGCATGGAAATGATCTTTAACAAAAAAAAACAAGTACAGTCAGCCCTCCGCTACGTGTGTGTGTGTGTGTGCTCGCACTATGGCAATTCAAGTGACACCGAAGCATATCCGTGATGCTTGGAGGGTATTATTTAGTCAGACTCGTTATTTAAAAAAAAAAAAAAAAGCTGTGGAACCTCGGTCCAGCAATATCACAATGGGTCGTTTTCACACGACATGCATTTTATTACGCGTAGAGCTGTTGTCAATAACCCGTGTTGACGGTCCGTTTCAATTAGGCTGTCAAACGGCTGCGTTTATCCTTAAGCGGTGAATCAAAATGTCTGCTACGAAAAGGGTTCATAGACAACGGGAGACCGTTCCACCCGGCCGGGAGCGACGGATACTGGGAGGGACCGTGTGTGTTCCGTGGGCTTGGAGGCTCAGAGGTGGAACGTTTCGCGGGCTGTCGACTGCAACGGAGGCTCTCACCCGCCCTGCGCGACCCGCCGCCTCCTTAAAAAATGGTGGCGAGGCTGCCGCTGCTTCTCTGCCTCTGTTTACAATATGGCGACCTCCCCATTCCACCGCCATTTTACCAGCCTTTATTTTCAACGCGTATAACTGTGTGAATGCAACGGGGCATTCACTCACCGCTCATGGTCGGAGATGCTGCATTATGTCTTTATTGGGATTTATAAGGTGGGTCCGTCGAGCTGGCAGACCCACCGCGCCGCTTTGCAAAGGGTCTCTATGTACACAACGCACCGGACCCGGATGATAATATAGAGTGTAAGTATGATAGATTTCTCAATCTGCGAATGTTGAAAGATGGCGCGGCAGTGTTGAATTAGTAGAAGCGCGGCCTGGGTTCGGCTTTGTTGTGCCTAACATCCTTGTGGAAGCTGTGGTTTCACGTAAACCCTGGCGTTTTCTTTGCAGTTGTATTATTTTCCCACTAGATGGAGGCAGAGCTATTGTAGTGATTTACAAGCGCACGAAAAGGTATATACAAGGTGTAAAACATAATTTAGAAGCGGTCTCCTACTAACGTTGACATTTAATTCAAGAACTTGTAGTTGTAGTAACTTTATTTGTAATGCCTAATATTTGGCTACAGGAATGCGGAAGACATGATGACGTAGCTTTAGATGTATGGGTTGCTTATGTAATGAGTGATTTTTATTTTTTTTATATATATATTTAAGAATTGTCTATAAATCCAGTGTGTGTAAAGAAGCTTCTCGTGAACAATGGCTGTCATCACAATTCATGGCTCTCTTTTACAGCAACCCACCTCTAAGCGAAGAAATGCTTCCCCCCGGGGAGTGGATGTGTCATCGCTGTAATGTTCGAAAAAAGGTGATCAGCATGTATTTCCTGTTGTATACATCTCTAGATTGTGTTTCTTGTGTAGTTGTTTGGCAGCTCCTTATTTTCTTATTTGAATATTCTTCTTATAAATGGTTATAGGAGCCCTATTAAAAGTAACTGTTTCTTCATTGAATTTCCCGACTGGGATTAATAAATGCGTCTCATTGTAACCACCCATAATAATCACTGTGGCCACAGATTTAATGCCTCCTCCGTCGCTTTTACCTTTCCCCTTGCACAGAAACGAGAGCAGACGAACGGCTTACCGGACAGAGTCATGTCCAAGTGCTCAACATCACCAGCTGTAGAGCTGGAGCTAAATGCTGGGCCTCTGCGTCTGGATGGCCTGCCCCCAGGGGCTGGCGCTGCGGGGCCCGGTCTGAGGGTGGCTCAAGTCCGCCTCCTGGATCGCCGGACCAGCAGCAGGCCCAGCAGTCGGCCTGGCACACCCACCTCCAACACCTCCTCCACCCCAACCCCATCAGAGGAGCAGAATGACGGAGAGGAGGAGATGGTGGAGGCAGAGGAGGAAGCCCAGGGCTCTGAGCTGGAGGGCTCCAGCCTTTGTGTCCCCCCTCCCCGCCTGCTGAAAAGACCATTTCAGTTGCTGATTGCTGCTGCTATGGAACGAAATCCCACCCAGTTTCAGCTGCCCAACGAGCTGACTTGCACCACTGCACTGCCAGGTATACTGACCTTTTAACCTTTTTCGGGAACATGACGAGGTCAAGCACTCAAAGCAACAAAAAGATGGCAAATGCCCCCTCTCTCTCACACACACACACACACACACACACACACACACTTCCTCATGCACATCTGTAAACCGTTTTGTGTGCAAAATAATGTAGGTAAATCAAATTATTTAACTTTTATTATTATAAAATTTAATTTTTTAGTTATCGTGCTATATCATCATGGACCTTTTTTGTCAGCAGGCTTTACATTTCCTGGACTTGTTCTAAATTACCTGCCAAACACCAGGAAATAGGAAATAATTTAAAGGCCGTCCCAAGTCATTTTTGCATTTCTAGCTATTTGGTGTCTTTCTATGGCCTTCCCTTCTGCAATACATCAATTCTAATCACCACCATACATTTTGGACCAATAATGTTTTTTACCACCAAAAGTAAATAAATAAATCAATCAATCAATCAAGCTTTTGCCAAAGCCGTACTTGGCTAGAAGTGACATGTTTATGTGAGCTGGTACAGCCATTCGTCGTGAAATAAAGCTGTTTATTTCCTAGGGGTGTCATGAGTCTCCAAATCCAGAATTAAATATGACTTTCAATTTAAACACATTTTTTTTCAGCTCTAACAGCTACTGTATGCAGTTGGTAAAGACTATGGAGTCTTGATTTGTAATAAAAAGTACTTGTTTCTCAATAAGTAACTTTTTTATTTGAATAATAACAATTATAAATAATAATGAATGAGAATATTTTAACAAAACACCTAAAGAGTTTAGAGCTTTTTCAAAACTAGCCTTTATAACAATAAACAATAAGTTACTTATTGCACTACCTTCAAGTCACTCTCCAAAATAATCCCAGAAAAGGCAGACACTATTTTTGCCAAAGGGGAACGCTGGTCTTCTAAATGTACTAAAACGTGATTGGCTCTGTCGTTCCGCTGGTGGGTGGATGCAGTGTGCATTGAGGGGTAGAGGGCATCGGACATCTTGGCAGAGCTGACCGCAGCTTGCCCAACTCTGAACCAAATTTCATGAAAGTTGGTTCAGAGTTGGGTGAGCCGCAGTCAACTATGCGGAGGGCCCTGCAACCCCCAGCGCACAGTGCATTTGTTTACCGGCGGCTCTTGACTGTCCCAATATGGCGACCATGTCGGACAATATTACCCACAAAAAAACGTGGGAGGATCGCCAACCTCCTTTGATTTTGAAGTCCGAAATGGAACGGTCGCTTTGAATTTGAATCAGAATCGTGACACCACCGGACCCGTACACTGAGGTACGGTAGCCATTTGATTACTGTCTACTGAGAGTAGGGGTGGGGAATCTTCGAGCACCCTGTGACTCTATTTCTTTTCAGGGTGCTAAGATGCGATTATAAAACTCATTATTTTTGTTTTCCATACCTTGAAAGTGATCGTGGTCTACATGCTCCACTGTGCTCTAAAGGCAAGATTCTGTGGCAGTGGACATCCATGCATCTTGGGTTCTGTGGCAGTGGACATCCACACATCTTGGGTTCTGTGGCAGTGGACATCCACGCATCTTGGGTTGATCCCTAAATGGGAGTTTTGGGGCGTTTGTAGGGTGTGGGTGTGTGTACATTTTCAACCTCTGCATATGGGCGCAAATCTTTTGCAATAAAACTATGTAAGCAATGTTTTGATTTTTTTCTGTGATGTGTCTATTTGGCCCTGTAGGCAGTAGTAAAAGGAGGAAAAAAGATGAGCTGCTTGGAAAGCCATTCCGAAGGCCTCAGCACGAGTTGGACTCCAATGGCCTGGTCCCTCTGCCAGTCAAAGTGTGCTTTTTCTGCAGCAGGTAAGTCCTTCAAACCTATTGATTCAAATTGGACCGGACTCGACATTAACTTGATTTGGGCCATTGTCAAACATCTTGTGTGGTACGGTTGACCTGTTGTCAAGCAATTTTCCATTTGTTAAAAAAAACAAAAAAACTGTGTATATACAGTATTGATAGATTGTACTTTTTTCAGGGAGCTCCGCATTTTTGTTTGTGTGGCCTCTGAGTGTTTCCAGTTGAAAAAGTTGAACCAACCAATATATACTGCCCTTCATGCAATTAAAAAAAAATAAAAGTATTGAATCTGTTATCTAATTTTTATACTTGCGTAACTTCAGCAGCTAACGCCATAACCACCTCATCCACCGTATGTATTTCATTTAGTCATGATTACTTGCCACATGATTATTCTTCTGTGTTGCATGACATCAGTCAAGCTTACAAAATAAAGACAATTATTTTGTCCTGATGAGTTGAGCACAATATTTTCCATGCCTGAGAAATCTGCCCACCAGCCATAGGCAGTATTTGTTTTGTAATTTTTTCACTATTGTGGAATTACTCACAAGATTATCCATTAATTATTTAAAAAATACAAAGAAATTAAGACATTGGTATTCTAAAACAAAAAAGGGTTTTTAAAAGATTAAAGTGGTTGGGGGCAGATTGCCGCAATGTGTATCGGGTAGGGTCAACTGTTATAGATACCAAACCCCAGCGGATAAACGCAACATGAAGGCTCACCTGAAACATGAGGAAGCAGAGAGCGCTCGAACAGGAACATCCGTACATTTACATTTACATTTAGTCATTTAGCAGACGCTTTTATCCAAAGCGACTTACAAGGGAGAATAGCATTCAGCTACATTGCGACAGAGATTAGTGTAACAACAACATTGGTGTAACAATAAATACTGCAAGGTGGTGCTAAGTAATTGTAGATTAGGACAGGAGGTACTCACTGAAGAGCTGGGTCTTCAGGTGCTTCTTAAAGACAGAGAGGGAGGTCCCCGCTCTGGTCATTTTTGGCAGCTCATTCCACCAACGTGGAACTACAAATGAGAATAGCCTGGATTGCCGTGGCTGTATGGCCGGCAGAGCCAGGCGACGCTCATTTGACGAGCGCAGCAAACAAGCGTACAAGAACCGAACTGTAAAAAAAAAAAAAAAAAAAAAAAAAAAAGTTGAGACTTGAGTCAAGTTATTGATAATTGTAGTGTTTACCTTTAAAGCAAGACAAACTTTGAAAAACACGTTAAATAAAAGTTTTGTTTCCCCATTAAATATCACCTTCTTAATATGGTTATAATTATATAGAACCATTGAATAAAGATTGAAGTCCACCGTTACTTTAAAGGTTTACATAGTGTTTTGAATATCGGAACAGTGTCTCACTACATATTTAAGACCCTTTTTTGTTTTAGAATACCAATGTCTTAATTTCTTTGTATTTTTTAAATAATTAATGGATAATCTTGTGAGTAATTCCACAATAGTGAAAAAATTACAAAACAAATACTGCCTATGGCTGGTGGGCAGATTTCTCACGCATGGAAAATATTGTGCTCAACTCATCAGGACAAAATAATTGTCTTTATTTTGTAAGCTTGACTGATGTCATGCAACACAGAAGAATAATCATGTGGCAAGTAATCATGAGTATCCTGACTAAATGAAATAAATACGGTGGATGAGGTGGTTATGGCGTTAGCTGCTGAAGTTACGCAAGTATAAAAATTAGATAACAGATTCCATACTCTTATTTTTTTTAATTGCATGAAGGGCAGTATATATTTTTTAAGCATGTCTAATGGAAGTGGTTGTACCTTTGGTGTCCATGCAAATGTAGTCAATTGGGCATTAAAGGAAAAACAACAACAATTTAACAATTTATTTATTTAGAGTGATTTGCAAGGAATGCACATTGTATCCTGACAGTAAATAAACATACACTACTCACAAAAAGTTAGGGATATTTGGCTTTCGGGTAAAATTTATGGAAAATGTAAAAAGTTCACGCTACAGTGATATTATATCATGAAAGTAGGGTATTTAAGTAGAAACATGCAATGGTCATTGCCTCATCTCAAACAATTTATTGAAACAAAAGCCAACAACAGTGGTGGGTATACCACAACAAAAAATGTCAATGTCTCAATAACTTGTCATGTGCCCTTGAGCATCAATAACAGCTTGACAACGACGTCTCATGCTGTTCACAAGTCAACTTATTGTCTGCTGAGGCATGGCACCCCACTCTTCTTGAAGGGCGGCCCTCAGGTCATTGAGGTTCTGGGGTACAGAATTACGAGCCTCTACACGGCCTTTTCGGCTGATCCCATAGGTTTTCTATGGGATTCAGGTCTGGAGAAAGTGCAGGCCACTCCATTTGAGGTACCCCAGTCTCCAGCAGCCGTTCCCTAATGATGCGACCTCGATGAGCTGGAGCATTTTCGTCCATGAAGATGAAATGAGGCCTGTGTTGTTCATGCAGGGGCACAATGACTGGGTTAATGATGTTATTCAGGTAGTATGGGCTTGTGACTGTACCATTCACAAAGTGTAGGGCAGTTCTGTATTGACTAGACACACCTGCCCACACTGTAACACCACCACCACCAAAGGCTCGTCTGGTAACAACAGTGGCTGATGCATAGCGCTCTCCTTGACGTCTCCAACATCGTTGGCGGCCATCATTTCTGCTCAACGTGAATTGACTTTCATCAGAGAACAGCACTGAGGCCCACTGGTCCCTCGTCCAGCGTAAATGCTCCCTGGCCCATGCAAGACGATGATGCCTGTGCCTGGTGGTGTGGTCAGGTACACTTGCAGGTCGTCCAGCACGCAGACCACGCTGATGTAAATGGTTTGGAATGGTCTGATGTGACACTTGGGTGCCTCTCACCTCCCTTAAATGTGCCTGGAGTGGAGTAGCATTCATCATCCGGTTCCGCAGGGCACTGTTCACAATGAAGCGGTCATCAGTGTGGGATGTGGCCAAAGGACGTCCACTTCTATGCCTTTCTGTGACTCTTCCAGTCTCTCTGTATCTCTGTTGGAACCTGCTGATGACACTCTGTGACACTCTAAGCTCAGTGGCCACTTCCCTCTGAGAACATCCTGTTTGAAGCCTCAAAATGGCAAGGTACAGTTGATCAATTGTTATGTGTCGTCTTGGTCTCATGATGTCAAAATGTGAACAGCATGATGAAGAGGACTGTTTAAATACCAATTCTAATTGAACCAGGAAATGTATTGGTCGATTCATGGATCAAACACCTGTTGTGAATTTTGCCGTTCAGCTCCTTGTTAGAGAACAGCAAGTTGTGCAAAAAGTACTGAAACATTGAACAGTTGGACATGTGCATTCAAAAGTTTAGAGGTCTAATTAAGTTCACCTGTAAAGGTTATAATGAATTTTAGGTTCATCCTGAAATTTCACCCGAAAGCTGAATATCCCTAACTTTTTGTGAGTAGTGTATATTGGCATGCAAAGGGTGATTATAAGCTGATCTAGGATAACTTACTCTGATTCAATGCTTGTCTGTCCTCTAAATGCTTCTTCGTCTGCTTTTAATTTACTCTTTCAGGAGTTGCAGGTATGCCCCACTAATCCAGTGTGACTATTGTCCCCTGCTATTCCATATGGACTGTCTGGACCCGCCCCTCACTGCCTTGCCTGCAGGCAAATGGATGTGCCCTAATCACATTGAGCACTTAGTGGTAAGAGACTTCCAACCTTTCCCAATATATTTTAAGTGTTTCTGCGAGTGAGGCAAAATCCTTGCCATCACAGTTCAAATCTCATAAAAAAAATCTGTAATACATGTATAAACTCTACAATACAATTTAAAATACTCACAATGTTACTCAGAAATATTCTGCCTAAATGAGCTTTCAAAGTCATACCGTCACCCACCCTGTTTATTGAGACTCTCTGGGGTAGATGGCTCAGCCCTGAGCAAGCGGGAGGGGAATGTGAAGGACTCAAATGAGTTGCCTTGTCAACGACAGCTTTAAAATGGCTTTGGACAGAATGCGGAAAACGCATGCCATTCAAATTAAACTCTATGACGATGATAAAGTTAAAGAGGCGTTTTTCAATATTTTCCCTTTGGTTGCTTCCTAATCTACACAGCAAACACACAATTTTTACAGCCCATCACTATGCAGTGATGGGTTTCTGAAAATACAACAGCCAATCAGACAAGTCTGTCAAGTTGTAGATGCTGAACTACAGGCACACTTAAAAGGAGGGGTCCAATGGATCACAAAACTCATGGTTCGGATCGTATCATGGTTCTGAGTCATGGATTGGATCATTTTTTTGGATCAACAAATTTGCTTTCTATTTATTCTGTAAAACACAAACTAAGGAACTTTTGTCCATGGTCTTAAATGAAAAAAACATTCAAGATGTGCACGTACATTTGGGTCTCTGATGGGCCTACTAACGCACAAACTGTGAAATAAGACAACTCGTGAGTTTTTATGAGTGTTCTAATTAAGGAGACGTGGTGAAACAAGCTGTTCAACATTGTTGCCTTCCTACACGTCACCAAGGGCATTATTCTAAATAGAATGCCCCCATCTGATTTACTCCACCCATGGCTCAAGCACCACTGGACCCGCTAATATCGAAGCTAAGAGCTTATCATGGGAAGTGCTCTGTTGTTGGCTGCAGAGACCACCATAAATCTTTTAAAAAGAGGAATTAAAACCAACTGTGTGTGTGTGTGTGTGTGTGTGTGTGTGTGTGTGTGTGTGTGTGTGTGTGTGTGTGTGTGTGTGTGTGTGTGTGTGTGTGTGTGTGTGTGTGTGTGTGTGTGTGTGTGTGTGTGTCAGGTAAACTATACTATAGGTTGCGGCTAGATGTTTTTATTTTCCGACATTTCTGTAATTCAGTGAAACCCAAAAAGCGCCAAGCCCCACCGTATCCCGTGGTGCTCCAAGGGCTGCAGGTGTGTGTCCATGTTCAGTTACTGTTTCTCAAAACAAAACCATAGAAGTATTTATTTTGTTTTCCGACATTTCCGTAACTGAATAAAAGCCCCAAGCCCCACTGTATCCCGCGGTGCTCTGTGCTGCTTCAGACACCGCGGTGAAAGTTGGAACAAACCTTTAAATTGGGCCTTGTTAATCTAATATGAGTGAGGATTCAACAACTGGATTGCTTTTTTTTTTGTCTCAAATTTGTTCAGAAACAGATTTTAGTTTACTGATAAGGTGAAATCAGTGAAAGTTTACAGTCTAAATTAAACAGAACCCGGAGTGAAGCTCAAGCCCATTGGCTGAAGGAACCCAGAACTTGTGCTTCAACCCCATTGGCTCACAGAACGCATGGTCTCGGGAGGCTGACTCCTCCCACTTAAGCAGAGCGTCAGGAAAACAATGGATTTAGAGGCATGTTTAGAATGGTTAATCTGAGTGGACTTTTCAGCAAACCTTTTGCTCTTTTGGGTACCTCAGTTTGTGGATGTTTTGGGGGCCTGTAAAAAGCAGCATAATGGGTCCACTTTAAGCGAGTTACAGTCAATTTCTTTGAAGTCTGCATCTCTCCTTTCCGACACAGTATGTGAGCCCTATTTTAATCCTGCTGTGACTTTTCCTAAATATACCTGCTTTGAATGCCTATGTTGTTAGAATTTGAAAAGCAGATGCATTCACTTTTCTAATGTTTTACAACACCAAGGGAATCGGTTGCCCCTTGAAAGTCGACGAGTCAAATCATCAGTCTTAAACCCGTCAGTAGAATGAGATTTTTTTATTTTTTTTTAATTTTTTGGTCAGTCAGTGTGCATCACAATAACAAGATAAAACAGAAGCTTACAAAATGCACATAGATAACATTTCAATGGGGAAATATAAATAAGAGGAATCAGATATATGTATTTGTTTGAATTGTCTGGACTCAGACACGAGCATGGCTCTCCAAGCGCCCCGATCGCCGTGCCCCAATCCTCGAAAACAACTGTAAACAGTGGGGGGGTGGGACATGATTCGTTAAGATTATTTTCTGCTCATAATGCATGGAGAGGAGGTGATTGAGGGAGAATCACGATAAAAGTGTCCCCTTTACACATGGTTTTCGTTCCATAAGCAGACATAAAATAAAATAACCTACATCCAAAATAAAAACACTGTTTTGGCGCGCCAATCGCAGGCTCGTCTTTCGTTGGTCGGGGAGGAAGGCAGGTGCGCAAAATGCACCCCGATCGTCTTATAGTAATAGCCAGCCCTTTTTTGAGTTGTGGGGCTGTGCTCTGCTCTCACACTGTACCGATGAAAGGGTCAACTCTTTTTCTTTTTTTTTTTTCAGATTCTAGATTTTAGATTCTTCATTGTAGCCATCCTTGGTGTTGATGACAACTTTGTGAAATAGCCCTATTTGGTAAAAGACTATTATTTTGTCTGTACTGTAGTAGTCCATATTATGTCTAGAACTAAGTAAAGAAAAGCGATTATCAAGCACCACGGAGACACTGGCTCTCGTGAGGACTGTCACTGGAATGGAAGACCCAGAGTTACCTCTGCTGTAGAGGATATGTTTTGAGTTTCCAGCCTCAGAAATGGCCAATTACCAACCTCTGATTACAGCCCAAATAAATGCTTCACAGAGTTCAAGATCTAAACCAATGTCAATTCTGTTCATAATTATCATTTTTTTTCTCTCTCAAAAATAAGTATTGACAAAGCACCGGATTGAGAAGTGGTATCGATAAGAGTAGAAGTATTGATAAAACCCATTCCTAGTTTTGGTATTGGGAAAGTGTCACTGCCCTGATGAGACACTCAGCAAAAAATGTAGCGAGCTTGTGCTGCCAAAATCTAGAAACGCAACACATCCGAGAACATGAAACTGCAAGCCAAATATGTCTAAATGACTTAGCAGTGCTAAGTCCAAGATGTAATGGGTGATTGGCCCCAGTCACAACTGAAAATGGCACTTTGAACTTCCAAAGATTTCCGAAGCCATGTCTTTGGTTATCGCCAAATAGAAATATAAACACAAATGTATGACATATAGTTCATATAATCACACAATATACTGACTCACTGCAAATCACATGTCAAAGCTTAGCAAAATTAAACTCTGCGTGAATGCTTCACAGCAAATCCACCAATCCACTCTACCACATTGGAATGAATTTATTCTGCCACAAAATATCGCTATCATCATGCTGGTATAACCAGGGCTTAAATCAATAATCTGTATTAGGTGCAAGACTGACGTGTTGTCTTACTGTTGTCTAGCTGAACCAGAGGAGTTTGAGCCTGTCCAGCCGCTGCCAGCTCTTTGACCAGTTTCAGGATAGGATGTCCCAGCACGCCGTCAAGGTCGACTTCTTGCGCCGGGTCCATCGGCAAAACACGCCCAACCGACGCATTCCTCACCAGCAAAACAAAAAGACTATCAAGGTTGACTGTCTGCCTCTTGGAGAACCCTTAGTGTGACATTGTAGAACCCTTAGTGTGACATCATGGAACACTTAGTCTGACATTGAGTTATCCTCAAACCATTGTAAAACCCTTAAAGTTAACAATCTGTGTTGATCTGCCACATGTTAAGAATATTCCACTTGTGGCGTTCATTGTTCTGAGAAACCCTCCTTTTGAACTCAGGTTCCTGATGCCATCAAGTCTCAGTACCAGAACCCGCCTCCCATGCTGGCTTCTGCAGGGCTCCGCCAGTCAGAGGTGGTCTGTAGTGGGGTTCCAGAGCAGCCACACCCCAAGCACTTCACCACAGAGACGGAGCAGCAAGAGGTAAAGATGGCAAAAACGATTATTGCTATTTAAATTTTTTTTTAACGCTGATGCAATTATAGTCAGCTCTACAATTTCTCATTACAATTTCCAGCAATTATTAACAAAACCAAAACACAATTTTTTTTTTCTCTCTGTCAAACAGTGGCTTCAAAATGTAGTTTCCTTACAGTGCAGCATTATGCGGCACCTGTTCATGAAGCAAAAGGCTTCATCTCCATTACCCACTTCAGTGTTATCGGGCGAGTTGGACTCACAGAAAGGTAATGTCAAACCTGTTGTTGCGTCGGAGGAGGTGAAATCTCGAGACCCTTCAGAAAGGACTGCATCCCCCAGCCCTTGTTCAAAGTTGTGTAGCGTACACGAAGACCTCCAAGGGGCCGCTATAGTCAAAGGCCCCACGGCAGAGCTGAATAGCTGTAACTGCATTGTGACCAGCTGTACAAATTGTCGGAAACCCAATGGGTCGCTGGCAGAGCAGCGACCGCTTCCCAAGGCCAACGGGCCCGTAGACTCAAACAGTGCCCCAGACTCTCACAGGCAGAGGGAGCTCCGGCCCAAGCCCCACACTGTGCCCCAAGACTCTGCCTCCATCACCCCCCCTGGTCTGGCCAACCACATAGGTGGGGGCACCATTAAAAGCGAGGGTGAGCGTGCTGAGACCTGTGTACAAAAAGACTGTTCAACTCCCCCAGCAGCGCGCCTCCACATGGCACAACAGAACCACACAACTCAACCTGAACTTAAGTCGGAGTGCCCAAGCAGCGACAGAAAGCCCCTGTCAATCACCAGCAGTGGCCATTCAGCACCCCCGCCACCGAAAGTTACCCAGGAGCACATGGCAACTAAGCTGGGGTTGACGTCGCCAACGCCATCGGGTATGGAATTGTTTGGAGTATGATTTGGGTTTTTATTGAAATTATAATAAAAGTAAACATTGCAATTGGTGATTGTTTTAAAACATTTGGCTAATGCCCATCACCATGTCTGGATACTTTTTTGATTTTCTATACTTGCACATGTGGCATGCAATTCTTGCCTATTGAAATGAAAGGGAACCACTGTCATTGTAGCACCTGCCACCTAAAATTGACAAAAAAAAAAAAATCTTTGAGTGATGCATTTATCAATGGAGTGTAGGCTAAAACTGTCCTTTGCAACTGCTGCACTTTGTCATTCAGAACCATTCAAACACTTATTAATAATAAAAGTAAATAAATAAATTCCATGTTTTGGTGACACGCATCCTAAATGCAAACGGTCAAAAATGACAGCCTGATCATGGGGACAAAATACTGCACATCCATTAAGGCCTCGAGGGAGAGACACTATTTTAATAATTGATGTGTATTACAGAAAGTGTGAATATCTTTCTATCTCCTGTGTCTCATAACTGGTATCATGTCATCTAATCCTTCCTTTGCTACTGGGGAAGTTCTCTCTACACAGTGGAGAGCCTTGTGTGCTGCTTGTTTGGATGTCCTTCTGAATTTCACACAATCTTAAGCTCCCTCTTGTGGTTCATGGATGTATGGCAGGTTTACCAGAAAATGGCTGACAATAGTCAAAAGGCCTTTCAACTACTATACAAAAGATAATAAACATATATAGACACAAAGGTAAAAGCAACATGTTTCAGAGCTAATCGCGTCATCCCAAGCAGCCACCAGACATACAATATGAACTGTCCGCAGGTTATCCCACCATCGATTTGAAGAAAGGTCCAGGAGTGGTGGACTCCCTCTTCCCCAGTGCGTTCTCCTCCATCGCTGAGCTATCAAATCGCATCAAAGCAACCGTGGAAGGAGGCGACGGTAAAGAATGCTGACCCACCTTATTGGGGGGAAAAAAATAAAAAATTGTCTATTAAACTACACAGTGCACCACTTGATTTTGATTAGAAGGCATTCAAGAATATCCTTTTGTATGTTGATTCATTTTCAAAATATTATTTCTTGAATTTTTTTTATGCAAGTGTGTAAAGTATTTTATTTATTTTTTGCAATAATATAGACCTTCAGCCTAAACCTCTGATTTATATATATCCCCCAAAGCAATCGAGCTGGACAAGCTGGATGCGGAGATGGTGAAACTTTTAGCCTGGCAGAGAATCCAGCAACTCTTTCCTCCAAAAGGACCTGCTACATCTCAGAGCAGAGAAACCCCTCTACCCCCTGCACACCTCTCATCCAAAACCCTGCCATCACATCCTGAGGGTCAGTAAAAGGCTTTTTTATATTATCTTATTATATTTTTATTATTATCTTCTCCAAACTTGATTTTTTTCACCTGTGTCCTGGTAGTTCTCTGAGTTGTTTTGTGACTTCCTTACAGACCAGAGGAAGGTACAGGCCAGAGCGATCTTCTACCCTCTCACAGGGAAGGGGGAAGCAGTCAGCATGTGTTACAGGACACTGTACATAGGATCTGGTAAGAACTTCATACTTCCTGTCTCCTGAAGTGCAGCCACATAATCGTGAGTTTTGGTCTTCATCATTGTGTGGATATCTCCCACTAGGAGTGTAACGATACACTTATTCGTATTGAACCACTGGGTACGAGGCTTTCAGTTTGGTACACATTACAAACCGAACAATTCTTTGGACTAATCCATTCGCGATAATACCGGTCTTATTTTTAATATAATTTAAAAAAACATTGTGATAATGGCAATATCACAAGTTATTGACAGCATTGGACCTAAATATTGAGCGCATTACTATCATCGCCACGAAGATATTTATTTAATTTTATTTTTTTTGCTGGTGAAAGTTATAGGACGATATGAAATATAGACACAGTCATTGCTAAGTTGTTATTATTATTGGCTGTCTTCCATGCTATGTTCAAGGACTTCTGGGGAAATTTTCAGTTGCTCTGCTGTGTCCACTCTAACTTTCCGGTCTGTGCGCAACGGACAGTCCATTTAACATACATATGGGTGATTTCTATTGTGTTTGATTATTTCATTATTTATAGGGCTGTACCCGAATATGATTTTTTTTCAGTTGAATCTGATTCTACTGTCAATTAAACTATGAATGGGGCACAGCGAGCTGTGTTACTGTCCTGGGGCAGGCGATTCACACATAAAAATATATTCATCATTCTCCTTATTTATAGTTCCTTAGTGAAATTTTTTCCCTGTGCAATTTGTAAGGTTCTATCTTTTTTTATCCTGTTATTGTAATGCACACTGACTGACAAAGAAAAAAGTGCCATAGCATTCATTACTTTGTCGTTTGTAAACAGCTTAGCTTACCGCGGCCACCACTTGTGACTGATTGGTCAGTTAACGCTTCAAAGAATAAAGATAATTCTGTTATCTAAACATTTTACCTCTTTTTTTTTAATTAATATATATTTCTTATGGAAAATTTAGTAAAAACACAGTTCTATATAAAAACAAAAGTTTATTTTGTTTGTATTTGTTTAACTACAATACTACATTCAATGTTTTATAAGGAGCTGGTTTTGTTTTATATGCTGTTAAGTAGACACCCCCTAGAAGATGGGTCAGGTATAGCTCTATCATTGTTCAAAGTCAACAAAGATCATAATTTATTACGTTTTAATTATTTAAAAAAAAAAAAGAAATTGAAAACATACCGAACCATTACACCACTGTCTCGTATCGAATCTTGAATTTTGTTACATCCTATCTGCCACTGTGTAATATTTGGTCTTGGGTTTTCTGCAATTTTTCTTCTTCTTCTTAGGCGCTGACATGGATGTGTGCCTTACAAACTACGGTCGTTGCAACTTTATATCTGGGAAACACGCCTGTATTTTCTATGATGAGGTGAGGAGCTTGTACACTCGTTTCTTAACTTGGGCAAGTGTGTATTGTGATGTGGAAGTTTTGTAAAACATTTGACTATACAGGGTGACGGTGGCTCAGGAGGTAGAGCCGGGGTTGTCCTGTAATCAGAGGTGGGTGTGTGTGCGCGTGTGTGCGTGCGCCTGACACACACAATGTCCTATAGCACACCGAGAACAGAACCAACTTTCCTAATAAGCCTATTTAGCCTCTTGGTGTCTCCCTCGTTTACCACTGACTCGTGAAACATGTTCAGCAGAGTCCTGCACACGCCAAAGGTCCTGATCCTCCTCAGGAAATAAAGGTGGCTCTGGTCCCTCTTGTATAGGACATCTGTATTACCAGTCTAGTTTTTTGTCCAAGTGCACCCCCAAGTACTTGTAGCTCTGGATCACCTCCATGCCCTCTCCCTGGATGGAAACAGGGGACAGGGGGACCCCAGTCCTCCTAAAGTCCACCACCATCTCCCTTGTCTTGCTGATGTTGAGTAGCAGGTGGTTCTGCTTACACCACTTAACAAAACTGTCCACCAGTACTCTACTGTCTGCTAGCCTCCACTGACTTCCCACAATAGCAGAATTGTCCGTGTACTTCGGCAGATGGCAAGTATCTTTATTGTGCCTCAGGTCCAAGGTATAGAAGGAGAGCAAGAAGGAGGGAGCCAGAACTGTTCCCTGGGGGGGCACCAGTGCTGCTCACCACCCAGTGCTGCTCACCACCCAGTCTGACACACATACTGCTGCCATACAAACTGTAGCCTGTTGGTCAGGTAGTTCGTAATCCAGGAAACGATGGAGTCCACCTGCTTCCTTAGAACATGACCCTCACAGTTCTCCCAGCCTTATCTATGGGAGTGAGCTCTGTGTAGCAGGTACATGATGGCATCATCCACATGAATGTCTGCTTGGTAGGTATGGTGGGGTTTGAGCAGCCACACCTGTCCTGGGACAAGTTAATTGGGGCCCAGGATCAGTGTGGCCCAATACCTGTTGCTCGTTGGTTGGTCGCTTGGTCACTGGGCCTATTCCACCTAGCCATTTTCTACAATAAACTTTTCTCAACCCCATTGTCCATGTGCTGGAGGGCCCTGAAACTGCCACAGTGACACCTGTACAAGGAACTCCGGCACAGGGAAGGAACACAGAAGGGCTGGCTGAAGATGCCCTGGAGCCACCAGCGGGTTGCAGCAGTAGGCAAAGTGCAGGGGTTCAAGGATGTCTTCATCACTTTCCTTGTGTGTGCTAGCACCAGTCTTTCCATGGTCTTCGATGTGGGTTGTCAAGGCTACTGGTCTATAGGCATTCAGAACACTGGGGTTCTTTTTCTTTAGTACCAATACCAGGCAAGATGTTTTCCACATTGATGGGAACTTTTCCAGACTGATTCTCAGGTTGAAGAGGTACTGGAGTACTCCACACAGCTGGTCCGCGCACACTTTGAGCACCCTCAGGCTCACATCATCGGGGCCCGCAGCCTTCCTTGTGCGGAGTTTCCCCAGCTCTCTTCACCTGAGCCGTACTGATGGAAGTCACTGGAGTGGGGGGTGGTGGGGGAGTTGTTGGCTGAGGCTGTGGTGTCGAGGGGCAGAATCATGGGGGGGGGGGCTGAAGTTGCGAAGTGAGAAAATGGTTTAAGGTAATAAGTCCCAAGTTCTGGCCACATTGGGCACCATCCCTTGTCTCCTTCAGCTTCTCTTACCACCAATGCGAACCTAGAGCTGGTTCTGGGCTGGTGCTAGTGCCGGTTTGCATTTGGTTCAACTTGGCTTTTCCCTGTGAAAAACAGGCCTGAGAACAACTTGATTTTATCACTGTAGACGTCTGCACACGTCTCCGCCTTTTCATCAGGATGGGGGACAATTATTGTTAGTAGTATTGTATGTATTAGTATTATCACTTATGTTCCATGGTGTCCTCCCCATGTGACTCTCAGAACTTCCCAGTCGGTGGTTTCAAAACAGTCCTGCAGAGCTCATCAGCCTCCTGTGTACATCTCCTCAGTCCGAGTGGTCAGAGTGCTGCTGGACTAGAGGCTCAGATATGGGCTTGAGGTGGACTAGGTTGTGGGCCGATCTGCATAGCCGGGGGAGTGCTGTAGATGTCCTTCACATTAGCATGTAACAGGTCCAGTGTTTTGATGTCCCTTGTGGGGCACTTCACAAACTGGTAGAACATTGCCAGTGTTTTTGTCAGGGTGACAAAGGTTAAAGTCCCCGGAAATTGCAATGAATGCGCTGGGGTGCTGGGTCTGTAGTCTCGTGACAACAGTGTGCATAATCTCACATGCTGCCTCTACGTTAGCAGAGGGTAGGATATACACTACTCACAAAAAGTTAGGGATATTCGGCTTTTGAGTGAAATTTCAGGATTAACCTAAAATGCACTATAACCTTTACAGGTGAACTTAATTTGACCTTCTCTAAACTTTTGAATGCACATGTCCAACTGTTCAATGTTTCAGTACATTTTGCACAACTTGCCGTTCTCTAACAAGGAGCTGAACAGTAAAATTCACAACAGGTGTTTGATCCATGAATCGACCAATACATTTCCTGGTTCAATTAGAATTGGTATTTAAACCGTCCTCTTCATCATGCTGTTCACATTTTGACATCATGAGACCAAGACGACGACTAGCAACTGATCAACAGTACCTCGCCATTGCGGGGCTTCAAACAGGATGTTTTACGAGGGAAGTGGCCACTGAGCTAAGTGTCACAGAGTGTCATCAGCAGGTTGCAACAGAGATACAGAAAGACTGGAAGAGTCACAGAAAGGCATAGAAGTGGACGTCCTTTGGCCACATCCCACACTGATGAGCCCTTCATTGTGAACAGTGCCCTGCGGAACCGGATGATGAATGCCAGTCAACTCCAGGCACATTTAAGGGAGGTGAGAGGCACCCAAGGGTCACGTCAGACCATTCCTAACCGTTTCCATCAGCGTGGTCTGCGTGCTGGACGACCTGCAAGGGTATCTGATCACACCACCAGGCACAGGCATCATCGTCTTGCACGGGCCAGGGAGCATTTACGCTGGACGAGGGACCAGTGGGCCTCAGTGCTGTTCTCTGATGAAAGTCGATTCACGTTGAGCAGAAATGATGGCCGCCAACGATGTTGGAGACGTCAAGGAAAGCGCTATGCATCAGCCACTGTTGTCAATAGACGAGCCTTTGGTGGTGGTGTTACAGTGTGGGCAGATGTGTCTAGTCAATGCAGAACTGCCCTACACTTTGTGAATGGTACAGTCACAAGCCCATACTACCTGAATAACATCATTAATCCTGTCATTGTGCCCCTGCCTGAACAACACAGGCCTAAGTTCATCTTCATGGACGACAATGCTCCAGCTCATCGAGGTCGCATCATTAGGGAACGGCTGCTGGAGACTGGGGTACCTCAAATGGAGTGGCCTGCATTTTCTCCAGACCTGAATCCCATAGAAAACCTATGGGATCAGCTAAGTTGCCGTGTAGTGGCTCGTAACTCTGTACCCCAGAACCTCAATGACCTGAGGGTCGCCCTTTAAGGAGAGTGGGGTGCCATGCCTCAGCAGACAATAAGGTGAGCTGTGAACAGCATGAAACGTCGTTGTCAAGCTGTAATTGATGCTCAAAGGCACATGACAAGTTATTGAGACATTGACATTTTTTGTTGTGGTATACCAGCCAGTGTTGTTGGCTTTTGTTTCAATAAATTGTTTGAGATGAGGAAATCACCATTGCATGCTTCTACTTAAATGCCCTACTGGCATGATATAATATCACTGTAGCGTGAACTTTTGACATTTATGTCACCCGAAAGCCAAATATCCCTAACTTTTTGTGAGTAGTGTATATGCGACTACAACAATAACATGTGAGAACTCACGTGGCAAATTATGAGCGAAGTCCTACGGGCAAAAGTTCGATGTCCGGGCTACAGCCACTTTCTTTCACGTGAGTATGGCCAGGATTGTACCACCTGTTGACAAATACAGCAACCCCCCCGCTTCGCTTTTTGCCGCACTGACGTTGAATCCTGTCTGCCCACACTGTCAGGAAGCCCTAGATGGTGGTGTTTGCGTCAGGAATAACCTGCCATCTTATTGCCCAGATATCTCACATTGCCCATGATGATGGAAGGTAGATACAGTGTTGTGGTGGATAGGATTGCTTAAGCAGCCACACCTGACGCTCATTGGTTGGGCTAATGAGCGGCAGGTTTAAACCCTGTCCACACACACTCTGGAGAGGAGCCAGTGTCATGACATGTTCAATCTGCTCCTGGCTAATTACACCTAGCCTTCTCTCTACAATAAACTGGGGCTAACAACCCCTGTCGTCTGTGTGTCTGTGCTGGAGGGCCCTGAAAATAGCTGCAAGGCAGAGAAGCTAGCTGGCAGTGGTTACTTGTGGTGGTGTTGGCTGCGCTGCGTCTCCCCCAGTCCTCCGCCGGACCCCCTAGGTGCTGCTGCTGCCTGTCGGGAGAGGGTTGGTGCTGGGGCCGCCCGTTGAACCACTGATGGCTCCAGGGTGTCTTCAGGCGGCCCTTCTGTGTCCCTACCCCGTGCCGGAGTCCCTCATTGGGCAATACTGTGGCTGTTTCGCCACCACACACCACCCAAGGGGTGTTTTCAGGGACCTCCAGCACAGAGACACAGACAATGGTGGGATGTTAACACCAGTTTATGGTAGAGCTGAGGCTAGGTGGAACTAGCCAGGAGCAGATGGAACATGTCATGACACAAGCTGCTATCCTGAATGAGTGTGTGGATGGGGTTTTTAAACCTGCTGCTCGTTAGCCCAACCAGTGAGCGTCAGGTGTGGCTGCTCACGCCATCACATCAACCACAGGTTAATATCTCCTTTTCTTCATCTGTCGCTTCACCCCCACTCTGTTTATCCAATGCCGTATTTCCTCCGGTACAGTGGGCCACTCGCTGACAACCATTGCTGGCTGAGTCATTGCAGCCAATCGGCTGTTCTAGAGAGTAAACAATCATGGTCTCGCCTTCCGCCAGGAATTGAAATAGTCCCTGTAAGTAGTGTAACGGTGTAAAAGTAAAAACGTCTATTGTCCATGATTATTTTGCCATAAAAACTCCTATAAATAATAACAAAAAAAAAAAAATGGAAGCTGCTGAAACAGGCTGCCAGCTTCTTCAACCCCATCTTGTAACATAATGGAATTATATCAAGGTGAGGAATATCGACACTTGGATAAATGTGTTACCTCTTATTCCCTCCTAGAACACGAAACATTATGAGCTGCTCAATTACAGTGAGCACGGAACCACGGTGGACAACGTGCTCTACTCCTGCGACTTCTCAGAGAAAGCCTCGCCGTCTCCGCCTAGTGGCCTGGTGTCCAAAGTGCAAGGCATTATCCGTGAGTCGGTCTCTCCTCTCCCCACACACACATGGTACATACCAGGGTTTGCCATCCTTTTTTTTTCTTGCCACGAGGTCACTTTTTACCCTACACTTTTTTTTTATCCCATGGCACACCTTGCGACTTGCGATTAGATTAGTTCTATCAATTCTAGCTATCTTTTAAATCGCTGGGGACCAACTCTGGCAAATGAGTGAATTTTCAATTCAATAACTGAAAATAATTAGCGCTCATTCCTTGTTCACCGGAACTTCTCTCTTGCTCACCGCATTAAACTTACCTAATCAAATAAACAAAGTGTCGGAAAATCGAAGACAGCCTAGATCCGAATCAAAGAGTTGAACTTTGCATCACTATGAAAAGTTGTCGCATTCGGAGTGACACTTGTTCTGATGAACACATGGTCGGTATAATTTCATAATTTCATTGTTGACAATCATTGGTCTACACTAGTGATTGTCAATCTGTGGCCCATAGTGGTCTAGCAAAGGTAATATTAGTGTTATATACTAATAATAATTTAATGAACATCTATTTAAAAAACAAAACAAAAAACTAATTTCATTTTAATCTTTTTTTACTAGCCTGTCACTTGTGGTTGCATGCGAGCTGCCAAACATTTTTGATATTTTCAAGCGCGCCGTGAGTCATGTTAAGTACTGTTGGTCTATACCGGTTTAACATGTATGGGCACAATCATTTCACAATGGTTGTTATTTGCATAAGCAACCCCTCACATTGCTTTCATTTCTTTTGTGAGGGCAGGACGCAGTAAGAAGAGGGAAAATGAGCAGCAGGCAGTTTCTACCGCCGCGTCCATGCCGGCAGGTGGGGTGATGAGCTGCCAGCCGATGGGACGCCCTGGCCTAGCATGTAACTGCAAGGCCAGCAGCTCCAGCCTGATCGGAGGAAGTGGTGCGGGCTGGGAGGGCACGGCGCTGCTCCACCATGGCAGCTACATCAAACTGGGCTGCCTGCAGTTTGTCTTCAGCGTCACAGAGTTTGCAGTGAAGCAGCCCAAAGAGGATGCCCATGCCACCATGACGGTGACATCCGCAGCTACTCGCATCACCACTGCGGGCACCCTTTGTGCCGAGGTCGGGATGGACAAAGACACCCTCCTTTCCCTCCAAGTGCCAGGGCTGGGGTCCAGTACTGTTCCATAGCCTGCAGAGGGAATCCCTCTTTTTATTTTATTTTTTTATAATTGTTGTTTTTCTTTGGCACCTTCTTTTAAGTCATGATGAAGGGAAAGCTTCACAGCTTGGACAACAGGGGAAAAAAACATTTTATTTTAACGGTTTGTAATTTTTTGTTCTTTTTTGCATGAAGTTAAAGTATTATTGACAATCTCTTGTTTTTTTTGTTTTTTAATGACTAACCTTTCTGTTCAAATAAGACCATCAGAACATTGAGCGCCATTATATACATATATTCTCAATTTAATTTTTTATTTTTTTTTGCCAGTATAGTTGTAATGTTTGATGTAACATTACTTTGTTCGTCATTCGGCTCATTTAGCACAATTATAATTTTTTTTTTTCCTTTGTAGTACCAAAGTCAAACAATATAATTTCTTTTTGCTGTGTTTGCACCACAGGTAGCTATATATGTATGAAAACATACATGCTTCTACACTATTGTGTGTATATTATGTAAATTTATACAATTCAGTGCCTCTCTGTTTGAGAAACATTGGATTTTTCATGTAGATATCCTCTATTGTTCCTTTGTTTTGTTTAACTGTACAGTCCTTCCTGGAATTTGTAAGAACTGGTTGAGTAACTGACGTTTTGTTGAAAAAGTCTTCAGTCTTGTTTTTTTGCCCCTGCCTCTC
The DNA here is from genome assembly GCF_960531495.2 of Zeus faber. Classification (NCBI taxonomy): domain Eukaryota; kingdom Metazoa; phylum Chordata; class Actinopteri; order Zeiformes; family Zeidae; genus Zeus; species Zeus faber. Next base: position 33,135,106 of record NC_137197.1, on the reverse strand, counting down.
CTCCACCCATAGTCCATCTGTAAATAGCGTCTGGTTTTAGCACTCGTTTTAACACCTCATGCTGCTCTGTATAAATGCACTCCTTGTCTACCTGCTTGTCTGCTGTCCAAAACATGTAAATATCGACAGATTTTCTAAGAACAATTATTAATGCAGACGTGCCTAGTGTTTTCCTCTTTTCTGAGCTGAAACTTTAATTATCATTTTTTACATCACACGGTGCATGCTCAGTGATTTGCCTGCTGTCACTTCTAATCAACATCTTATCAAGTTTCAATTGAAAGTCGTTGGTAAAACAACGGCCTAGAAATGTGGGGGGAGAGCGACAAGTAATGTGAAGGATCGGAAGCTTGGTCCTAACTTAAAGGATAGGTTTGTTTTTTATTTATGTATATTTTTTTTACTCTGGCCTCTGGTTGATTCCCATCATTTCGAACAGCCCCTCCGCCCCCCATAAATACAGATTTTTGTGTGTTTTAAAGGCATTTAAGAACAATGAGAAGTTGCAACAGAGTGGTAAGTTTTGAAATAGTGAAGCATTCAGTCAGACTGTGCTCTGAACCATTATAAACAATGGGAACACAACAGTTTAATAAGAATGAGAAACCATGACCCTATACTGTATATCCTTTCAAACGAGTGTCGGCGGGTGACGGATTGGTGGTCTGGGGCTGACTGGTTGCTGTGGCATTCATTTACACACAAGCAAGTGTCATTTGACATTTACATCTGGTCTTTCTTTGCGACTCATAAAAGGGACTGTCTAGGCAGAGTGAGAATGAGTGCCGTCATCGCCTCCAAACAAGTGGCACTCGGCCATTAAGATCTCCGGTCATTTTCATGTTGAAGTGGTCAATGTTTCGGTGTGATGTCAATCTTCACTGTTGAAAATTAGGGGAATGCACATAGCATCTCAAAAACTGAGTTAATATAGTTTTTACAGATTCAAGATTGTGAATGCATATATACACACAAGTTGGAGCATATAGATATACAAACCCATGCTTATGCTCACTTTGTTAAATAATTTAGGCATGTCGATTATGCACATTTTAGTATTTTTAGAGTTTATCGTGCATAGTCACTGGGGGCTTTGCAATGACATTTCACTGTCACATACATGGAAATGTATGTGACAAATACACCTTGAATTAAGGAATTCAGCATTTAATCCGGTGAATAGGGTTGCATCCGGCCTTTCCAGTTTGGTGACGTCACACTCCACAGACAGGGGAAAAGGGGGTGGGACCTCCCAAAAGGGTGTCACGTTAAAGAAACATCAACTCACCTCTCATTTCCTCAACAGGTGGGTATTCCGACGAGGTGTTTTTGTTTTTGTTGAGCGGAACCGAACAACATGTCGTGCTTTCTGTTGGCCGTGGGCATCGCCGTGGGCGTCGGGTTTGTTTTCCACCACGTCGTGGTCAAAGGGAGACGGTGCACGAGCGAAACCATGCTGCACGGCAAGACCGCCATCGTGACAGGTGAGGTCCGTTGGAGACGAGCGTGAGACTGTTCGTTGTCTCCCGAGGGAATTTACTGCACCTGAACGGCGGCGCGTCGCAAACGGGCGTTGGATATTAGCCTAACTAATGCTGGCTGAACGTTGTCTTCATGAGCATAAACCTCTAGATCCTCTCCGTGCTTACATTTTCTACAATTAAAATTGAGTAGTTGAATTAATTAAAAAAAAAAAAAAATTAAAGCTCAATGTCAAACCGTGATGTGTGTATCACGGTTTGACATAGCTTTTTAGTAATTCAACTATTTAATTCATGTGTTTTTGTAATTGAACCTCTTATCTCTTTCTACCTGACCCCAGGCAGCAACACCGGCATCGGGAAGACCACCGCCATAGATTTGGCTAAAAGAGGGGCCAGAGTCATTCTGGCCTGTCGCAGTGTACAGAGAGGGGAAATTGCTCTTGCCGAAGTTATGAGGGTGACGAGATTTAAAATGTTCCCATCACTGTCTACATGTCTAAAAATCTACCCCTACTTCCCAGGAGAACCAGAATTGGTGGTGTATGTTTGCAATATACTGTACTGTTTGACTACTTAAATTCCTCAGGTTCATACCGCTTAATTTTTAAATGTTTACCTTCCATTATTCTGCCATATTGTGTGAAGCTACAGCAGTGCGAGACTTATTGTATTGTTCAGTGTGACCGGTCAGCCACTTACCAGGACAGAATGGAGGAGGCAGATTAATTGATCAATGTTTTTTAATCAGGGTGCAGGACTGGGCTCCTGGTCTGCTCTCGAGCCCTGTACGTGGTCCTCGCTCCAAGACAGACACGCAGTTAAAACCTTCCTGCCCCCATCAAACCCATCAAACCAATCAAACCATCAAACCAATCAAACCAATCAAACCATCAAACCCATCAAACCATCAAACCCATCAAACCATCAAACCAATCAAACCAATCAAACCATCAAACCCATCAAACCATCAAACCAATCAAACCAATCAAACCATCAAACCAATCAAACCATCAAACCAATCAAACCAATCAAACCATCAAACCAATCGGCGACACTTGGCTGCTAATTCGGCTGATAAGGGACAGCTGTGCGTGGCTTAACCACGCCCCCTGGTTTGCCACATTCACTGTTCCCCAGATATTGACACTTTTTAATCTATCTATCTGTCTGTCTATCTGTCTGTCTGTCTGTCTGTCTGTCTGTCTGTCTGTCTGTCTATCTACCCACCCATCTGTCTGTCTGTCTGTCTGTCTGTCTAGGAGAGTGGGAGCAACAATGTGGTATTCATGCAACTGGATTTGGGGAGTCTTAGGTCCGTCCGCTCCTTTGCGGAAACTTTTCTGAAGATCGAGCCCAGGTTGGACCTCCTCATCAACAATGCAGGTTTGTTCCGATAGTGCTTTCGTGGCTTTGTTATTGTGTGTCTTGTGTTGTCCAGTGTGTGCATGTTTGGGTAGTGACAGCCGTTTATCTGCAAGTTGTAGATATTTGATAAGCTTGACAAAAATCAAACAATCAGATGTTCTTTGAGGTTTTCTCATGTTTTTAGTTTTAGTTTATTACCTTTTTATTTGCTTTCTTGTATTTGTTCAAATTAATATATTACCCTGTTGACCGAATTGTATTCACCCAGTGAAACTTTGATTTGTTCCGTGTCACTGTTTACACTGTTTATCTTCCTTGTATAACATGACTTGCATGTCAACCATGTGCGAGACAAGCAAAGGCCCGGAGTGATTGAAACTTTTCTTTTCCTTAGATGTAAAAAGCCCGTCCATGACTATTTAACCAAACAAATTTTTGGAGTGCTTTAAAATGTTGAAATATTAAGCTTTCGGATGGGTTTTTTTCAGCATTTAAAAATACAGCATTTAAAAAGTTCAGTTCCTACGACTAGGTCTTAAAGCGAATTGGTTGATAGGCGAGGACCCGCCTCCTTAGTTTTTTCAGTCTTGGCGTGTGTGTGTGTGTGTGTGTGTGTGTGTGTGTGTGTGTGTGTGTGTGTGTGTGTGTGTGTGTGTGTGTGTGTGTGTGTGTGTGTGTGTGTGTGTGTGTGTGTGTGTGTGTGTGTGTGTGTGTGTGTGTGTGTGTGTGTGTTTAGATGCTGGGACGCGCGCACTCCACGGTATTGTAAGCAGCATACAATACTGACTGGTCAGCGAGCTGGCCATAAGTCTGAATGGTTGTTAAACGGGTAGGTCGTTCAGTAAGGAGTACCTGTATCGGGTTTTAGATGCATGACATGTAATGAAGGGGAATCGGGAGGGTCTGAATGCTTCGAGGAATTCGGAGTTTAGTGTCCTGTTAAAGAGGCTCCTGGGGACAAGATTTAACCCATTAACCTCCCACTTGTGCCCCAGGGATCTACCTGCAAGGCAAGACGGAGGACAACCTGGGGATGATGTTCGGGGTCAACCACATCGGTCACTTCCTCCTGACCAACCTGCTGCTGGAGCGGCTGAAGGAGTGTGGCCCGAGCCGGGTGGTCAGCGTGGCGTCCGTCGGCCACAACGTGGGATCGATCGACTTCGGCTGCCTGAACGCCCACAAAGCACTGGGCACGGGAACCTCCTTCTTCCCAGTGGTGAAGATCTACTGCGATAGCAAGCTGTGTAACGTCCTTTTCACCTACGAGCTCGCCAAGAGGCTGCAGGGCACAGATGTCACCTGCTACTGCCTCCACCCAGGTCTGTCCTCAAACCTGTTTTTGTAGACCGTGACCGAAATGCAGATTTGCCAATACTGATAACTTATTTTTCGTTTTCTTCCAGGGGCCATCAATTCCGAGCTTGCACGCAACGCCAACACAGTGTTTGCGGCGGTTCTCAAGCTGATCCGTGGCTTTTTCTTCAAGAACACTGTGCAGGGGGCTCAGACCACACTGCACTGCGCCCTCCAGGAAGGCCTGGAGCCCTACAGCGGCCGGTATTTCTCTAACTGCTCAGTGAGGGACGTCTATTCCAAAGCCAAGGATGGCGACACTGCAAAAAAACTGTGGGAGCTGAGCGAGAGACTGAGCGGACTTGTGTAGGGCGTGGCCTTGGCTCTTTTTCCAGTGGATTTCCCATGGCTGCCCTCCAGAGTCAATGATGAGCACTGCACGTCACATCTTCGATTTTTACAGAAAGGCCAATGGTCATGTGCCTTTTCGATCAGCCGATGGTTCTTTCCGTTAGTGAAATCGGACATGACCATGTCGGTCAATTCTTTAGACAACTGTTTATATAATCTGTTGTTTTTTGTTGGGTTTATAGGCCAGCTGAAAAAAGTGCTCAGGTACAAACTTTATTATTATTTTTCATTAACTTGAATTCTATAGCAGCTGCAGTATGGAATTTAATAACAATAAACTTTAAGTTTTATTATTTCACAATTGGGTGCTCCCTCATAAAGATACTAGCATGTGAAGTGGGTCTCATAAGACTGGATTCTTATTTTGCAGTGTCGCATGGGAAGGGGGCGTTCCTGACCGGGAGAGGGGACACATTATTTATTTGCCTTTTTGGTATTCTGACAAACGTAGTATCAGTGTTGTCTTTATTTTTTTAACTGTACGTATGTATGTCGATCAAAGCAGAGGTTTAAGTTATTAAAACCCACGAACCCCCGCTCACATACGTAGCGACAAAACGCTTGCTGTCGCTCATCGCTCACTTACCACAGCCTGCCACTCGTGCCCGTACCTCATATTTTTGCATATCGTCACCTTCCTAAAATAATGGCATGTCATTTTTTCAGGTTTCTCAGAAAACACAGACTGAACCAAACATTTAATGATTTCATTCAAAAAGGTTATGACAATAGATAATTATTGACATACTGAGGAGGTAGGTGATATTACCAGAGGTGGCCAGCATCATGAGATGACGTAGGCCAAAAAAAATCACTTTTGTCAAAAAATGCCTTATGCCATTATTTTAGGAGGGCGACGATATGCAACTCTGGGCAGATTGTCGTGGGACCACGCTTAACAATGCCAGGTTGTTTGAATATACCGTCTCTTATTTCGAGAGGGACCTGGGCGCAGACCAAATATGGCAGACAGGAAACACGTGACGTCAACAGCGGAATCTGCTCTGCATTTGTCGAAAAAGCAGATGATGACGTTACAGCGGCAAGATAGTCTTTTAATAAGGTTGTTTGCTCTTGTTAGGTTTTTACTAATGTTATCTATCAAACTTTAATATATGGAAGAATCCAGCGAGCGTAGGCAACTCTCTTCAAAGGGTCTGACCACAACTAATCAGTAGTGGAGGGAAAGAAATAATAATGCTAAAAACGAATCTGAATTGTTTTCCATAAACTTCTTTTGAGAAATCCTATTATGAACCCTAACCCAACTAGCAGCTATACGTTAATCTCGGAAACCCAGCTGTATTATAATGTTTATAACTGTTAGTTCTTCTTTTTGGGAATTCATCCAGCCAGGTTTGGCATGGAAAAAAGATATCCCTCACTCAAGAAAAAAAACATTGTGGCAAGCTGCCACAATGTTTTCTATGTATGGGAAACCCTGGACTGGCAGGCCAAGGGTATGGGGCTAGGAGTATGGGGGTTAGGAATCTGCAATACCAACTAAAAGGTTTTAAGCTCAGTGCTTTTAAAATAAACAAATAAATAAAATACAATTGCGGGAGCATATCACAGATGGAGTAGAAAGCTGTTCCAACATGGGAGCATAAAAACAGAAGGCTGCTCTGCCAGCTTCAGTATTTACTCTTGGAATGTGTGAAAGGCCAGAGGACCTGAGAGACCTCATCGGCTCATAGCTGACCATTATGTTGGTAATATTATTTGGTGCCAGGCCAGTGAGAGCTTTGTCAACGATCATAGATATTATAAGTGGATAAGTAATAGTGTAATTGTTTGTGAACAATTTTTTCAAGAAATTTACTGAGAAATGGGAGGTTATTATAGGGTTAGTGTGGCCAATATTTTACCTCTCTGGAAAAAGTACACTATCTAGGACAGCACAAGGAACAATTGGATTGAAAAGCCGGAACCAAGCAGAGGTCACCATGGCCTGAGCGAGAGTTTTAACCCTAAAAGAAAACAATATTGTTATTAGGCTGCAAGTAATTTGTTTGGTAAAATGATTAAATAAATGGATAAAAGTCAGTTATAATGATGTGATTATTCTCATGTCAGAGTCCTCCGGGCGGGCTATCTCCCAAAATAGGAGCCTTTCTGTGTGGAGTTTGTATGTTCTCCCCATGCTCACATGGGGTTTCCTCCACCTAACATCAGTAAGGACCCCCACCAAAAACATGCACACATCATCGTCTGACCAGCGATGGACATTTGGTAACAAGGTCCCCGGGCGCGTCCACAAATACTGCACACTGCTCCTGGCTGCCCCCCCGAGGAAGGACAAGCCAGGATGGGTCAAATGCAGAGGCCTCATTTCACGGCCACCATCCAAAGCATGTGCATGTGTTGTAGTGTGGTGTGTTGTGTGATAATTAAAGATTATTCTTCTTCTTCTCTCCATATACATTTGTAAGGAATAAAGATTTGTTCAGACATCTGAATCAACGCATCAACCCAGGTTACTGATAATCTTTTTGGCCCTTCTTCTTAACCTGGAAATATAGGTCCTGAAGGGTGGACAGGTCACAGCTGATGATCCTCTCTGCCGCTCTGATGACCTGGTGAGTCTGGTCTTATCCTGGACGATGGTAGGCCCATATCAGACACACACTTATATTGACTTTTTATATAATTGTATTGGTGTTTTTTCCATGATTTACTTACTGCTATGTGTTCCTTTCTGATGTTCTGAAGTGTAAACTTGGGTAACACTTTTATTTACGGTCATTTTTTTGTAGGTTTAAGTTGCTGGGGTCAATTTGATACCAAACCTAAAATATTTCTGTTTATTTTAACCTAATATCTGGGTTAATTTTGATCTTCACAACAGAGGATGCAGTAAACGTGCTGAGGGTCACTGTTTCATCAGTAGCTCACAGGGTCTTCCAGTGCCTATTCACATTGTTCGATTAATTGTTTATAAAAAATTTTTAATGAATAAGTTAGATTTAAGCATTTTGAGAGTCAATTAACTTTTAAAATCTATCTAATAATTTGTATATATTTTTTTAAACCTGTGTGCTTACTTCAGATAAACCTTTTTAATCCCCGGAGAGAAATTCACGTGTCATAGCAGCAACGGCAATGATAATGAAACACAGATGTATAGAATAACCACTGGCTGTGGTTAGCCTAATGCTTTATCTTATTTCTTTTGTGATTTAGGTTAAGGGGATTTTATTTTATTTTTAAAAATTTTAATCTTAAGTCCCTGCAGTGTTCAGTGGTTAATGGGACCTCACGGGGGGAAAAATGAACACGAAGAAGACAAACTTCCGCTGTTGACTTGACGTGTTTCCTGTCAACCGTATATCTATCGGGCACATCCGCCATATTTGGTCTGCATCTAGGCACTCTTGCTTATTTCCCTGAAACGCTCCCAGCAAAATTTGCTTCTGTTTGAAAAATAAAAAAAAGAGTCAAGAATTAGGCCAGGCAGAAGCTGAATATCGATTAATTTCTCATCTATAACGGCTAGTTTAAAAGTTTGTTAATGATTATTTATGCCAGATGGACGGAATTCCCAAATATTGTTACCAAAATCGACAACAAATGGCATAACATATTTGGAAAGCGTGTACATATTATGCAAGAACAAGTAAAAACATTTCAAGAAATAAATAATTTCAACAGCTTTCTTCTTAAAAAAAATATAAATTTGAAATAAATTGTATTTTCTGTGCAAATTTACATATGGAATTTCGCAGTGTAAAGTTGGATTTTTTTAAATGTATTTTTTATTATTTAAATGACTATTAATGTTCCACGTTCCAAGTCTCTTGGAAGAACTAGAAGGTGGTGACAGTGTTCACAGGAATCACGTGATTGGTCAATTTGGAGATCTGTTGTTCAAACCCGGCCGTGTCAGATAACTTACAAATAAAGTATGTTTAAAGATAAAATAGGACCGATTATACATTGTGAGTGTCAGGGTTCGCCCGGGTCCTACCGGCATCGGCCACTAGATGCCGCCAGTACTGCCTTTTCAAGGTTGCTCTGCTTCACCTATTTCTGTTCCTGATTACCCTGCCTCATTAGGTTATATGTTTCACCTGTGTCTCGTTTGGTCGTCCCTATTTAGACCCTGTCGTTTGTGTCCTCGGGCGCTCAGTCTTGAGTTTGTCTAACCTCATGACTAACCTCTTGTCTAACCTCTTGTTCCAAGCTCCCGAGGCTTCTTATTTGTTTTTGCCCAGTTTTTTTGTACTTGCTTTGAGTAAACCTCTATTTTTGCCGCCTCTGCCTTGTTCTCTGCACCTGGGTTCACTCACCATACCTCCTAACAGCAAGACTGAGCCACAACATGGACCCTGCAGAGAGTCAGCCTCCAGAGGTGGAAAGCCTGCGGGTGGCCTTGATGAACCAGGGGACTGCGATTGGCCGTCATTAGCGGGTTCTCCAACAGGTCCTGGACAACCTGCAGTCGCTCGCCCAGGCTGTCCAGCAGAGCCAGGCACAGGCTCCACCTATGGCCCCTGCGCCAGCGCTGCCACCCATGGACCCGCGTCCTCCAGATCACCGCGAACCACGACTGCCGGCGCCAGAGAGGTACGACGGTAACCCAGGAGGTTGTCGTGGTTTTTTGACACAATGCTCCCTGGCTTTCGAGCTCCAGCCTTCACAGTTCCCAACCCAGCGCTCACAGGTGGCATACGTGGTCACGCTACTCACAGGCAAAGCACTCTCCTGGGCCACAGCCATCTGGAATCAGCAAACCCCGGCCTGCTCCAGCTACCAGGCTTTTGCCGGGGAGATGCTCCGGGTGTTTGACCACTCAGTCAGTGGGCGGGAGGCATCGACATGGCTACTCCGGCTCCGCCACGGGGGACAGAGCGTAGCAGACTAGGCCATCGCATTCCGCACCCTCGCAGTGGCGTCTGGATGGAACAGCGAGGCACTCATTGCGGCCTTCCAGGAGGGTCTCAATGAGGGTGTCAAGGATGAGCTGGCATCCCGGGAGGCGCAGGAGGACTTGGACACGCTCATCGAAACAGCGATTCGGGTGGACAACCACCTCCGGGAGAGACAAGGGGAACGCCTTTTTCCCGCTTCACCAGCGCGCAGAGCAGCTCTGGGGACGAGGCCTCCCGAGCATCTCCGGGCTGTCCCGAGCCCGCCTCCAGCCTTGATGGAGGAGCCGATGCAAGTAGGCAGCACACGGCTCTCTCGTTCCGAACGTGACCGGCGGATGAGGGAGCGCTGCTGCTTGTACTGTGGGATCCCGGGGCATTTCCGTTCTTCCTGCCCTGAGCTCTCGGGAAAAGCCAACTCTCGTCCAGGGTAGGGAGAACTGTGACGAGGCCAACCTTCTCTCCCGAGCTCGAGGCGACCGGGGTCCTGCTGGCTGCCTCCCTCGCCTGGGGAGATCAACATCACTCCCTCCAAGCTATGGTGGATTCCGGCGCTGCAGGTAGCTTCCTGGATGTAGGGCTAGCAAAAGCCCGAAAGCTCCCTCTGGCACCTCTAGAGCGTGTGCCGGTAGCGTGTGCCATCTCACCGCCCCCCTTTGGCTGTCACTGGAGGGAAAACATTCAGAGGTAATCCAGCTCCACCTCATCCACTCTCCTGAATTTCCACTGGTCCTAAGCTACCCATGGCTGGCCCGTCACAACCCACATCTGGACTGGGCCTCCGGGCGTCTCACCGAATGGGGTCCTGCCTGCCACACCACCTGTCTTCGTTCTAGTCCGTCTTCTCACCCTCTCGAGTCTCCAGTCCATGTCCAAGCTCGGGCTCCTTCTCAAGCCCCAGCCCACTCCGGAGTTCCTGTCCGTGTCCTGGCTCCAGTCCGTATTCAAGGTCCCATCCATCCCGAGTTTTCACGAGTGCCCCACGAGTATGCCGATCTGAGGGAGGTCTTCAGCAAGCCCCGTCGGTCCAATGACTGCGCCATCGACCTTCTGCCTGGCACCTGCCCTCCTCGAGGAGGTCTCTTCTCTCTCTCTGCCCCTGAGACTACACCCATGGAGGAGTACATCCGGGAGGCGCTCACCTCAGGTTTCATCCGCCCTTCTACCTCCCCGGCGGGCGCTGGTTTTTTCTTTGTGGGTAAGAAGGATGGCGGCCTGCGTCCCTGCATTGATTACCGTGGTCTGAACAAGATCACGGTCAAGAATCGCTACCCCCTTCCTCATGTCCACATCTTTCGAGCAACTGCAAGGCGCCACCATCTTCACCAAACTCTATCTTCGAAACGCATACAATCTCGTCCGTGTCCGCGAGGGGGATGAGTGGAAGACCGCCTTCAACACACCTACCGGCCATTATGAATACCTGGTCATGCCTGTTGGATTGGCCAATGCTCCCGCTGTCTTCCAGGCCTTTGTAAACGACGTCCTCCGTGAGTTTCTCAACCGCTCCGTGTTCGTCTACATCGATGACATCCTCATCTTCTCCAGGACCCTTCCCGAACACATGCAGCATGTGAGACAGGTCCTTCACCGCCTGCTCGCCAATGGCCTCTATGTGAAACTGGAAAAGAGTGAGTTCCACGCCACCACCGTTCAGTTCCTGGGGTTTGTCATCACCGAGGGTCACGTCCAGATGGATCCTGCCAAGACCGAAGCCGTCCGGGACTGGCCACCACCCACCTCGGTCAAACAGGTGCAGCGCTTCCTCGGGTTTGCCAATTTTTACAGGCAATTCATTCGGGGTTTTAGCACGGTGGCAGCTCCCCTCACCGCCCTCACTAGGACATCCCCAGCCCGCTTCGCCTGGACTGCGGCGGCTGAGGGGGCGTTCAGGGCTCTCAAGACGTGGTTCACCGCTTCCCCTGTCCTGGCCACACCAGAGCCTACCCTACCCTTCGTGGTGGAGGTGGATGCTTCCGATGTGGGAGTGGGGGCCGTTTTGTCCCAAAGGACTCACAACAAGAAGCTCCATCCATGTGCTTTCTTCTCCCGTCGCCTCACCCCAGCGGAACAGAACTATGACATAGGGAACCGGGAGCTACTGGCAGTCAAACTGGCATTGGAGGAGTGGCGGCACTGGCTGGAGGGGGCCAAACACCCCTTTGTCGTCTGGACCGACCACAAGAACCTGACATACATTCAGGACGCCAAACGCCTCAACTCCCATCAAGCCCGATGGGCCTTGTTCTTCAATCGGTTCAACTTCATCCTGTCATATCGTCCCGGGTCCAAGAACCTCAAGCCCGACGCTCTCTCCAGACAGTTCGACCCTCCGGAGCTGGTTGAACTCCCCGAGCCCATTCTCCAGAGCTCCCGCATCTTGGCTCCGGTCCGCTGGGGAATCAAGACGCAGGTCCGGCAGGCCCAAAGGAGGGAGGTGGATCCCGGCAACGGGCCCCCGGGGTCACCTGTTTGTCCCGAAGGCTGTCCAATCCCAAGTCCTGCAATGGGGGCATTCATCCTGCCTCACTGGCCACCCGGGATCTCCAGGACCCTTGAGTTCCTCCGCAGGCGTTTCTGGTGGCCTACCATGGATCAGGATGTCCGGTCCTTCGTCGCTGCCTGCACCATCTGCACCCAGAACAAGAACCGCCGGTCACATCCCATGGGGCTGCTGCATCCCCTTCCCATCCCCAGTCGGCCCTGGTCACACCTCTCAGTGGACCGGCCTTCCACCGTCTCGGGGCCACACCATCATCTTCGTCGTTGTGGACCGGTTCTCCAAGGCCTGCCGCTTTATTCCTCTGCCCAGGCTCCCCTCAGCTCTGGAAACTGCTGAGCTCATGGTGCAGCACGTTTTCAGGGTGTTCGGCCTGCCCCTGGACGTGGTGTCAGACCGCGGTCCGCAGTTTGCATCCCGGTTCTGGAAAGCGTTCCACCTGCTCCTCGGCGCCTCCGTCAGCCTGTCCTCCGGTTTCCACCCTCAATCCAATGGCCAGACGGAGCAGGTCAACCAGGACCTGGAGACAACACTGAGGTGCCTCGTGTCCTCCAACCCTGCCTCCTGGAGCGACCGTCTAGTGTGGGCGGAATACGCTCACAACACTCTGCGCTGCTATTCCACTGGCATGTCCCTGTTTGAGTGCCAGTTCGGGGACGTACCTCCTCTGTTTCAGGAGCAGGAGGTGGGAGTGCCGTCAGCCCAGCGGTGCCGACGGACCTGGCAGAGGGCTCGTCAGGCGCTGCTGAGGACATCCCAGCAGCAGCGGATCCAGGCCAACCGACTGCGCAGACCAGCGCCTATGCTCCGTCCGGGCCAGAGGGTCTTGCTGTCCACCAGGGACCTTCCATTACGGGTGGAGTCACGCAAGCTCGCGCCACGGTATGTTTGGCCCTTCAAGATCGTGCGGCGGGTCAATCCTGCCGCATACAGTCTTCTGCTCCCCAGGTCCATGAAGATAAACCCCACCTTCCACGTGTCACGGCTCCGACCGGTGGTCACCAGCACCTTGGCGCCCACCACGAGGCCTCCTCCGGCGCCTCGCATCATCGACGGTCGGCCCGCCTACACGGTCCGCCAGCTCCTGGACTCCCGCCGGGTCCGCGGGGCCCTGCAATACCTGGTGGACTGGGAGGGTTACGGGCCGGGATATCCAGGATTTCCGCCGTCGCCACCCGACACTCCCTGGAGGAACGTTCCTGGACGGGGGGATCCCGGGGCATTTCCGTTCTTCCCGGGTCCTACCGGCATCGGCCACTAGATGCCGCCAGTACTGCCTTTTCAAGGTTGCTCTGCTTCACCTATTTCTGTTCCTGATTACCCTGCCTCATTAAGTTATGTTTCACCTGTGTCTCGTTTGGTCGTCCCTATTTAGACCCTGTCGTTTGTGTCGTTGGGCGCTCAGTCTTGAGTTTGTCTAACCTCATGACAACGCTCTTGTTCCAATCTCCCGAGACTTCTTATTTGTTTTTGCCCAGTTTTTGTACTTGTTTTGAGTAAACCTCTATTTTTGCCTCTGCCTTGTTCTCTGCACCTGGGTTCACTCAGCACACCTCCTAACAGTGAGATTGTGACAATTCCATAACGTTATTATGATTATTATTATTATTTTGCTGGAAGAAGTGTTTTTTTTTTCTTTTTTTTTTTTTTTTTTTTCATTAAGCAAAATACAAACAAGGCACATTTTCTTATTTAGCTAAAATCGTCTGCCTCGGGTTGGGAAGGGACAAAGCTAAATACAATATAAATAATTAGAAAAATAAGGTAAAAATATTAAATAAAACTATAGGGCTATCTCAAATTAACTTAAACAAATGAAGGGCTTTCTTGTCTTTCACAAATATCAGTCAGTTACTCAAGAGTTTTAGTTCATTCTTCCAATGGTTCAGACTGGGTTTAGTCTTAAAGTATCTACATGTATAAAAAAAAAAAACTTCCCCAATAACAGCACGTTGTTGAGAACAAAGTCCAGGCTCCTGTTTTCAACAAAAAGACCAAACTTGACTGTTCACTGTCAAGGATAACAAATCAATCTCCTTGGACTGTAACCAGCTCCACATATCACTCCAGAAAGACTGTACTGATGTACAATGGAAGAAAAAATATTCCAAATTTTCACTTTCACAAAATACAATTATTCACATCAAAGTTAAATCTAATCTCAAGAGTTTGTTTGTCATGTAAATCTAATTGAACATTTTAAAGTTAACCTTTTATCTTAAATGGATGTGGGAATGAAATATATCTAAATCTTATTTTCTTTACCTCTTAAGCTCAAATTCCTTGAGAACCTATTCTCTTCTTACTGGGTTAGGGTAACATCCCTTTGGTACAATGTTTCTAATAACTCTGTTGCTACATTTATTGTCACATAAGTCAATTCCTTGGATGCAAAGCTGCCTCAGCCCAGGAGAGACCTTTTGAATGTCTTCTTCAACCATTGAACTCAGAGATTGGTACGGCTTTTATCATTCTATTATAGTACTTTACAGTACATTGAAGTTGGAATTTCTCACAGAACTCCTCATGCTGTCAGAAATTTCCATTATCAGCCATAAAATGGGCGATAGCCCAGAGCCCTTTGGCCCTCCATTCCTCTGTGTACACAGACTTTCTACTCAGCAACATGTACCTGTTGTTCCACAACGGGTACATGTGTTATGTGGTGTGAAGTTATGCTTGTATATTCATTTCTAATAGAGAAGGATTTGCTGATGGAAAGCAAAGAGTTTCACCCGTAAAGAACTACAGTCAAAATCACTACGAAGTAAGAAGTCTATTCCACCCATTTTTTTATTTTTTTTAATCCCATTGGGGACGGGATAGGATGGGATAGTCAGAGAGATGAAGAAAGTAGACAGGAGTACAAGCTGATGCGTGGCAAGGCGAAGTGAGAAGTGGCAAAGGCAAAGGAAAAGGCATATGACGAGTTGTATGAGATGTTGGACAGTAAGGAAGGAGGAAAGTACTTGTACCGATTGGCAAGACAAAGGGACCAAGCTGGGAAGGATGTACAGCAGGTTAGGGTGATGAAGGATAATGATGGGAATGTGCTGACTAGTGAGGAGAGTGTGTTGAGAAGGCGGAAGGAGTACTTTGATGAGTTGATGAATGAAGAAAATGAGAGGCAGAGAAGAGTGGATGATGTGGGGATAGTGGATCAAGAAGTGCAGCAAATTAGCAAGGATGAGGTGAGAACAGCATTAAAGAAGATGAAGAGTGGAAAGGCAGTTGACCCAGATGATATACCTGTGGAAGCTTGGAAATGTTTAGGTGAGATGGCAGTGGCGCTCCTAACAAGACGGAGGTGGGATTGCATCAAGGATCAGCTCTGAGCCCTTTCTTGTTTGCAATGGTGATGGACAGGTTAACAGATGAAATCAGGCAGGGGTCTCCGTGGACTATGATCCTCGCGGATGACATTGTGATCTGTAGGGAGAGTAGGGAGCAGGTTGAGGAGAGCCTGGAGACGTGGAGGCATGCATTAGAGAGAAGAGGATTGAAAGTCAGCAAGAGTAAGACGTAATACATGTGCCTAAATGGGAGGGAGGGCGGGAAAAGCTGAGAATGCAAGGAATGGAGTTGGAGAAGGCGGATGAGTTCAAGTACTTGGGGTTGACCATCCAAAGCAGCGGAGGGTGCGGGAAAGAGGTGAAGAAGAGAGTACAGGCAGGGTGGAGGATGTTGAGATTTTCATTGGGAGTGACAAGGATGGACAGGATTAAGAATGAGTACATTAGAGGGACAACTCAGGTTGGACAGTTTGGTGAAAAAGTGAGAGAGGCCAGATGGAGATGGTTTGGACACGTGTGTAGGAGAGATGAGAGTTACATTGGGAGAAGGATGCTGAGGATGGGAGCGGCCAGGAAAGAGGAAAAGAGGAAGGCCAAAGAGGAGGTTTATGGATGTGGGGAGGGAGGACATGCAGGCGGTTGGTGTAAGGGAGGAAGATGTGCAGAACAGAAGGTATTGGAGGCAGATGATCCGCTGTGGTGACCCCTAACCGGAGCAACCGAAAGAAGAAGAAGAAATCCCATTGGGGACGGTAAACCAAAAAGAGTGTCTGTGCTTAATAAAATATCAAAATCAATCGCATTCACACCCCCATCTTCATAGTTTTAAACCATATCACCCTTCTTTATATAATGACATTTGTTTCTCAATATGAATTTAGAATTGACAATATTTATTGATTTAATCATACTCGTTGATATGGGTATGGAGAGGGCCAGGTAAATGAGTCTGGACAGATTATCCAATTTGGATAATAGAACTCTCCCAAAGATTGTGATATCTCTACAACAACCTGTTTAGAATTGACTTACACTTGTCTATATTATTCCAAATGTTCATATTGTCAGTTGTTGTTTTATCCTTAGACAGAACCAAATATTTGGACAATCGTGTAAAGTTAATATTTCACATTTATCTACATTAAATTGTAGGCCTGAGGCTTTTGGAAATTGGTTAATAGACTGTAAGGCTAAGGAAATTTGCCAAATAACCCAAAACCAAAGATTTTTGGAAAGCTCTCGTCTCGTACGTTAACATATGTAAGTTTGAGAGATTTCAGTGGACCCTGGACTGAGATATTGATCTTTGAATCCTGACAGAGGTCCCCTTTGAAGTCCTATATCTCAGTAATTATAAGTGCTGCAATAAGGTAAACTGTTTTGGACAGCTCTGGACATGTATTTTTAGAGGGGGGGTTGTGTCGATAGGAGGTGCCACTTAAAATGGTCAAGCATAATTCAGGGCTTTGCAAATGACAGACATACAGTATGTAAATTCTGAAAACGCAGGTATATTGCCCAACCAAATTAACCCCTGGTAACACATGCACTATTTACTATCATTATTTACCCATAAATTCATTGGATTTTTAGGTTTATAATAATACGAACACAGGTTTTCCTCACTTAACGACGTACGCTACTCACAAAAAGTTACAAGATATTTGGCTTTCGGGTGACATAAATGTAAAAAGTTCACGCTACAGTGATATTATATCATGAAAGTAGGGTATTTAAGTAGAAGCATGCAATGGTGATTTCCTCATCTCAAACAATTTATTGAAACAAAAGCCAACAACAGCGGTGGGTATACCACAACAAAAAATGTCAATGTGTCAATAACTTGTCATGTGCCCTTGAGCATCAATTACAGCTTGACAACGACGTCTCATGCTGTTCACAAGTCGACTTATTGTCTGCTGAGGCATGACCCCCCACTCTTCTTGAAGGGTGGCCCTCAGGTCATTGAGGTCCTGGAGTACAGAGTTACGAGCCTCTACACGGCGTTTCCGCTGATCCCATAGGTTTTCTGTGGGATTCAGGTCTGGAGAAAGTGCAGGCCACTCCATTTGAGGTACCCCAGTCTCCAGCAGCCGTTCCCTAATGATGCGACCTCGATGAGCTGGAGCATTGTCGTCCATGAAGATGAAATTGGGCCTGTGTTGTTCATGCAGGGGCACAATGACTGGATTAATGATGTTATTCAGGTAGTATGGGCTTGTGACTGTACCATTCACAAAGTGTAGGGCAGTTCTGTATTGACTAGACACACCTGCCCACACTGTAACACCACCACCACCAAAGGCTCGTCTGGTGACAACAGTGGCTGATGCATAGCGCTCTCCTTGACATCTCCAACATCGTTGGCGGCCATCATTTCTGCTCAACGTGAATCGACTTTCATCAGAGAACAGCACTGAGGCCCACTGGTCCCTCGTCCAGCGTAAATGCTCCCTGGCCCGTGCAAGACGATGATGCCTGTGCCTGGTGGTGTGGTCAGGTACCCTTGCAGGTCGTCTAGCAAGCAGACCACGCTGATGTAAACGGTTTCGAATGGTCTGACGTGACACTTGGGTGCCTCTCACCTCCCTTAAATGTGCCTGGAGTTGAGTGGCATCATCATCCGGTTCCACGGGGCACTGTTCACAATGAAGCGCTCATCAGTGTGGGATGTGGCCAAAGGACGTCCACTTCTATGCCTTTCTGTGACTCTTCCAGTCTCTCTTTATCTCTGTTGCAACCTGCTGATGACACTCTATGACACTCTAAGCTCAGTGGCCACTTCCCTCTGAGATCATCCTGTTTGAAGTCTCGCAATGGCGAGGTACTGTTGATCAATTGTTAGGTGTCGTCTTGGTCTCATGATGTCAAAATGTGAACAGCATGATGAAGAGGACTGTTTAAATACCAATTCTAATTGAACCAGGAAATGTATTGGTCGATTCATGGATCAAACACCTGTTGTGAATTTTGCCGTTCAGCTCCTTGACAGAGAACAGCAAGTTGTGTCAGCATTTTATCTTCATCCTGAAATTTCACCCGAAGCCGAATATCCCTAACTTTTTGTGAGTAGTGTATGTGTTTAACGACAGTTCAGGCTTACGACCAGCTCTGACCAGTTTGTATTGTGCGCTGCGTACAATACCGCGGCGTGCGTGCTGCGTACGTGGCATCTTAGGGTTAAGCATCTCATCGCACATCACCATTTATATATTATAAACACTGTATACATCTCATCACTGTTCTCTGCCTCAGTCTCCCTCCCGCAGTCTGTCAGTATTCACTACACTAGCGTTACTCCACGCCCCCTTACCGTGAAATAACACGGGTCCTCACTTATTAACCAATTAGCTTAATGTCCTGGTCCTAGGAACGGAACTCATTAAGTGAGGAGTACCTATACTTTACCTATGAGGCCACTGCATCAAGATGCCTAACCAAATGGTGCAGAATTTTAGTCTTCGTATTTGGCTGGGGTTTGAAGTGTTTATAATAATCGTGCTTTGCCTATTACATATTTAAATACTACACAATGTATATAATACTTCGTTTTTCTCCTGTCCAAGCCAAAAGTCTGTATGATATTAACCTTGTTTTAAGAAAAACAATGTCATGGAGACTTGACTAATCTTAAGCGTTACAGCAACGTCTCTGATTGGTGGAGCTTCCTGTCACCATAGAAATGTTTACCACACAGGCTGATGGTACACAGATATTTACATGTAAATTAAAGTGATTAGTGTCAGAATCTACTTGGTATCATGGGGAAAATATGGCGATACTACGATGTATGGAAAGTAGTGTATGTAACTTTTGATTGTGAATGTGTAGAAATTACATTTCTGTTGATCATATGGCACACCTGTCTTTCAAAAACTGGTAAGGTTTAGGACTGAAGAACCAAGGTGCACTGCTGTAATCATATTAGTGATGACATGACTGATTACACAAATCCGTGTTAAAGTAAACTATTGAAGAGTCCACTACATTCCAGGATCTTTAGAATCAATGCAATCCGAAACCAACATCATTTGCTTTTTATTTTTAAAAGTGTCAAAGTATATGATCTGAATATTTTTTTTATCAACGTCAGGTCAAGATTATTTATATAGCCCTTAATCATAATAGTCTCAAATGGCTTCACAAACCCAAATATCACACAGAAATCAAGGCCCACCCCTGTCTGAAGCCCCACAAGGGAAAAACTCTCAGGAAACATGTGTGTGTGTGTGTGTGTGTGGGGGGGGGGGTTGCTCAAACTGACATCTTCTGGGGTCCCGTTCTACAAGAGATTACCGAAATGGAGATTTTCATTTCATTTTTTTAGCAGACGCTTCTATCCAAAGCGACTTACAATTATTCAAACAGTGACGGACGCAGCCATCAGGAGCAATCTTGCTCAAGGACACTACAGCATGCTAGCAGGAGGAGCATGGGATCAAACCAGCAACCTTTAGATCACCAAACGACCAGCTCTACCTCCTGAGCTACCATCCCCAGATGGGAAATGAAGTTGAGATGAAAAATAAATAAATAAATAAATAAATAAATAAATAACTAACTAACTAACTAACTAACTAACTACTCCGTTTCAGATGTTTTTTCTACCAAGACACCAGATATTGATATTTATTTGAGAGTGACAGCACCACTGTGTCGGATTTTATTGATGATATCATACAGAAGACCACCTACCCCTAAATAATCGAGATAAATATAAAATTATCACATAGATGACAAGCAGAGAGATTAGGCTGTCGTCATGACCACTGTTACACACCTTCAGGCTTGTTTCTCAACAGAAAATTATGCATCTGTGGAATGTTTGTTTTTGTGACAATTAACTGCGCTGCTCACTTTGTGAAATACACAAGGAAAGTGCATTGGAGTAATGCATAGAGTACCCAAATAACATTTTGAGTAAGGACCGACATAGTATGGTGCATATGGTGGCTTACATATTGGCAGAAAGCAGCTGATTAGGAAAGGGATTACGGGGTTAGATGGGCGCTGGGTCACCATGTGTTGGATTTGTTCCCATCCCACCTGGACAGCTGGAGCTGGACAATGGCTAACAATTGCATCTGGCTTCGCAGGTCACTCATACTGTGAGCACAGGAATACAGGAACAGCCACCGCTTTCAGCTCAGCCACAAAGGGTGCCGGGCCATGGATGACCTCATCAAAGTGGAGGTCCATAAGCTCAGTGACTTATTCTAATTCGCAGGAGAGAGCACATAGCATAACATATAGTTTGAGTAATTCATATGGTCTAAAACCTTTGACAAGGTGTTACCAAAGTAACTGCAATTCAAAACGTTATGTTTACAGCTTGTTTTTAAATTTGTTATTATCATTCAAATGTAGTCCTACACCTTGTGGCTCAGGTGATGCCAAACTCTCCCCAGCAGGGCAAATATGTTTGGAATCATGCATATATTAGTATGGAGACTAAAACTTGGATCAGACAATTGAGAAAGAACCAACCAGTAGTATATTTGGTCTTCACCATGGACACATGTTCTCCTATCTTGGCCAATTGAAATTGTATTAGGAAATGCAGTTGTCCTGCTGCAGTCCTCGCTTGCACACCCACAGAACTTCATTGCAATGCAATGCGACCAGCTAAAGCCTGAAATTATACTGATTTGTATGGGATTCAGCCAAAATATTTATCAAAGGGCTAGAAGGTAAAATTCGACATTGGCAGTACCAGTGCCTTGAAAAAGGCAGCAGCAGATACACAAGTCATATGTAAAACTGGTATATTCCCAAATAAAATGTTCGAAGTGGCACTGGGTAGGTCTTCACTTCACCTGCACTAACCCATCAGCAACCCTTATTAAGTATGAGAGGCCACATTTGTTGGTGCAAATCACAGAATCACACTGTGGAACCCCTCCAAGGCAGATGTTTGGTAGAGAGGGCTCAGATTTTTCACATCACAAAGAACACGCTTGTTCATTTGCACCTTCTCCAGTTTGTAGGTGGCCTTTTTTGGCAGAGGGGTAAAGATAATAACAAATACATAAAATATGAGTGCATAGCAGCTTACAGTATATTATAGGATTGTAATGAAATGACATACCTGATATTTAACAGATTGAAAAGACAAGATTTTTTTTGTTCTACAGTTAATGTTATTTTAGTGTTGCACAAGATTAGCTGTGCTACAAAAAATTAATAAACGACATCACACATATCATAAAAGTGGCCAATGTCTGGATTCTGTTCCCGGATAAACTTTTGAATCTGGGTGTGTCGGTCCGTCACCAGGGAAGCCACTATGACACCAGATCTTTCAAGAAACTCCAGACCCCGGAGCAGCCCTTCCTTTTCCGTACAAACAATGCTTCTGACTTCATTGCTCTGTGGATCATAAACAGACACACACATATCTTCCACAATCTTTTATGAAAATAGATGTATATATTTTGGCTAATCGCTGCATCAGTGTATGCCTATGAATACACACGTATTAATACATATTTGGTTTTATATATTGATCACACTGTGGGAACCTACCAGGCTGCCATTGCTCTTCCCCAATACCCTGATGAAGTTCACTGATCAGACTCAACAACTGGTCAGCTCACTCTGCTAACTACAACAAAGCCTTCCTCTCGCCCACAGGAGACTTGTTTCCATTGTTTGCATCCTGGGGAATGGAAATAAACACAGCAAGGAAAATAACAGGCTAACATTAGGTAACGACAAAGAGAACACACAGGCTATAAGACTCAGACAAGCCAATATATCACATCCGAATCACCTAAAAAAGACGGTGGTTTGAACACATCTAAAGCACAGCTTGGGTAGACAACATGGCCTGCTAGCCATGACGCAGCTACAACAGTTAGTCATTACAGCATAAAGCTGGTGATACAAGTTACATTGTCAAAGCTGCTTGGATTGTTTCCCCACCGTCCGATGCTGCCAATCTCGTGTAAACCCTCAATGTTCGGTTGCAAATCAAAAGAAAATTCCGCCATCACCAGGTTTCTTCTGCTTTCCTCCTCCAGAAACTCCACCGACCCGGACGACCCCCACTGAAATATTCAAATGGACTTTGGCAAAACACACGCCTCATTGCTTCATTTCATCCACGTAATTTATTTTACGGTGCACGTCGGTGTCCTGTAACGACGGCGTAGCATGTACGTAGATTAATTTATGCACAACGTCAGTAATTTATGCATAGTGTGTCTCTTGCGTCGTTGTTCGATATTCGTGACGGAGCCATGTTCATGAATATTTATGACTTTCTTGATTCAACGTTCCTCATTGGCCACAAGCAGAAACTCGTCAATTTTTGACCTGTTAACGCGTCAAAAGTGACGCTTTACCGTCGTTTTTTCACGCGTTAACGTTATTTGTGCTTATGGCCTTCCATACCAGCAGGCCATCACATCCCAACTATCGAAGAAGTGCACCAACCCACCCACGGGCGTAAAATATCACAGCAAAATCTTAGTCCGCAGCCATGTCGGTGTTACTCTCCTTGGTCATTGCAGTAGCCGCTTTATACGTGATAGTTTACTACAACGTCGTCACCGGAGACAGATGCAAAAGTTTTGCGACGCTGAAGGGCAAGACTGCGGTAGTGACGGGTAATGTTCAGGCGATTTGAAACGCGTTCTCCCAGATGTAGCCCACCGCTCTCTACACAAATCAATCATTATGAAAAACACATACATGATTTGGCGTTTGTTTGTTTTTTTTCAATCGTCTTACCTCGCCCCCAGGAAGTAACACTGGCATCGGTAAAGCGACCGCGTTGGCTTTGGCTAAGAGGGGCGCCAGAGTAGTCCTGGCTTGTCGTCACAAGGAGAAAGCGGAGGCCGCTGCTTATGACGTCAGGAGCGTAAGTAAACTGCACACAAGCGTAACGTCCCAAATTTGTATTATTGCTGGTGGATGTAGAATCTCTCTCCCTCTCTCTGTCACTATATGGGTTAGTGCGTATATTGTGCAGTGTTTTCATTCGTCATCTGCTAAGGTTATATCGTGATTCTATAATCCTGGAGATCATTTTATTTCTACAAACAAAATAAGTTAAGATAATTTTAAGTTAAGATCATTTCTTTTCTGCAAAAAAAAAAAAAAAAAATTAAGCATGCAAAAAAGGGGGTAAAAGTTTGTCATAACTAATAAATAAATAAATATAAATAAATATAGCACCCAAAAGAAAGAGATTTTTCAGAGCTATAAATATCTTTCACTTAAGCTCATCATTTTGTCAGTGTATATGTTTTACTGATATAAAAGGTTGTCAACCACCATGCATGTATGTCTGATGTATAATTGAACATACACCGATCAGCCACAATATTAATGCCACTGACAGGTGAAGTGAATAAAATTAGAAATCTCGTACCAGTGGCACCTCTCAAGGGGTGGGATATATTAGGCAGCAAGTTAACAGTCAGTTCTTGAAGTTGATCTGTTGGAAGCAGGAAAAATGGGCAAGCCTCTGGATCACAGCAACTTTGACAAGGGAACAATTGTGATGGCCAAAGGTCTAGGTCAGAGCATCCCCAAAGCGGCAGTTCTTGTGGGGTGTTCCTGGTATACAGTGGTTAGTACCCACCAAAAGTGGTCCAAGGAAGGACAACCGGTCAACCGGCGACAGGGTCATCGGCGCCCATGGGCTCATTGATGCGTAGGGGGGGGACTTCACAATATTATTGGTTATTTGTGGTGGTTTTTATGTGGTGGCTGATCAGTGTAGGGTATAAATTCTAAATATTATAATGTGCTAACTACCATATTACAGTATTGACACTCAATCATTATCACCTAATTTGAATATTTCTGGAAAGTTCTGCAGCAAAGATGGGACAGTAGCATAGGAGGTATAGCGGGTCGTCTTGTAATCTGAAGGTTGCTGGTTTGATCCCTGGCTCCTCCTGGGAGCGTGCTGTAGTGGCTTTGAGCAGGAGCACTTAACCCCTAACTGCGCCCGATGGCTTTGTCCACTGGTGTATGAATAATTATATGTCGCTTTAGACATAAGCGTCTGCTAGATGAGGATGCAAAAGTAGTTTCCCACATAGCCACTGTGGCAGTTTTGCCTGCTAGGGCTCCTCCTGAGTGTGTGTGGGGATGGCAGTGTTACAGAA
Organism: Zeus faber; assembly: GCF_960531495.2. Taxonomy (NCBI): domain Eukaryota; kingdom Metazoa; phylum Chordata; class Actinopteri; order Zeiformes; family Zeidae; genus Zeus; species Zeus faber. The sequence continues at coordinate 33,110,767 of NC_137197.1, read as the reverse complement.
ATTAAAGGGTCACTATAATCTGCAGTCTGTCTGCCTCTTTAAATAAAGAGGCAGACAGACGCTGGTTTTTACTTGTACAAGGGTCGGGTCAGAGATGCGTTCTCTGAGACGAACAGTTTATTTTTGAGGAGTCAGAAAATATATGGACAGTTTGGCGTCACAGATTCATATGTGTTCAAGATAAGGTAAACTCTGTGACACATAAAGGACAATGCGGTGTTGTTCCTGCTCTTGCAGCTGCATTGCAAGGAGGCCGAAACAGCAATAGCAGCAGCCGCTAGGCTCCCAAGGTTGGAATGTCTGGGAACTAACACTGTGCTGAAATAAAGATATGTGACTGAGGATATGTGAGGTTGTGTTCTTCATCATGTGTGTGCATAAATGTTTATGTGATTACATAGATTTAGATATATTGTTACATTTCACACTTTTAATAACATAAAGAGATAATAAGAAAACGTAAATACTAAAACATGAAATGTAAAACATCAAAATAGAATGCTAAAAATGTAAAACACGATAAATGCAGAAAATGTATAACATAATAAATGGTAAAAATATAAAACATAATAAATTGTAAAAATGTAAAATATAATAAAATATCAGTGTTGATAATTCACGAAAATTCACAACTTGTGTGGGATAAAATACAAGCAAATGGTAAAATACCAAACAAACGTAATATATATATATATATATATATATATATATATATATATATATATGTATATATGTATGTATGTATATATGTATGTGTGTGTGTATATATGTATATATATATATATATATATATATATATATATATATATATATGATGAGTGATATTATGTCATGAAAGTAGGGCATTTAAGTAGAAGCATGCAATAATGATTTCCTCATCTCAAACAATTTATTGAAACAAAAGCCAACAACAGTGGTGGGTATATCACAACAAAAAATGTCAATGTCTCAATAACTTGTCATGTGCCCTTGAGCATCAATTACAGCTTGACAACGACGTCTCATGATGTTCACAAGTCGACTTATTGTCTGCTGAGGCATGGCACCCCACTCTTCTTGAAGGGCGGCCCTCGGGTCATTGAGGTTCTGGGGTACAGAGTTTACGAGCCTCTACACGGCGACTCAGCTGATCCCATAGGTTTTCTGTGGGATTCAGTTCTGGAGAAAATGCAGGCCACTCCATTTGAGGTACCCCAGTCTCCAGCAGCCATTCCCTAATGATGCGACCTTGATGAGCTGGAGCATTGTCGTCCATGAAGATGAAATTGGGCCTGTGTTGTTCATGCAGGGGCACAATGACTGGGTTAATGATGTTATTCAGGTAGTATGGGCTTGTGACTGTACCATTCACTGTACTAGACACACCTGCCCACACTGTAACACCACCACCACCAAAGGCTCGTCTGGTAACAACAGTGGCTGATGCATAGCGCTCTGCTTGACGTCTCAAACATCGTTGGCGGCCATCATTTCTGCTCAACGTGAATCGACTTTCATCAGAGAACAGCACTGAGGCCCACTGGTCCCTCGTCCAGCGTAAATGCTCCCTGGCCCGTGCAAGACGATGATGCCTGTGCCTGGTGGTGTAGTCAGGTACCCCTGCAGGTCGTCTAGCACGCAGACCACGCTGATGTAAACGGTTTTGAATGGTCTGACGTGACACTTGGGTGCCTCTCACCTCCCTTAAATGTGCCTGGAGTTGAGTGGCATTCATCATCCGGTTCCGCAGGGCATTGTTCACAATGAAGCGGTCATCAGTGTGGGATGTGGCCAAAGGACATCCACTTCTATCCCTGTCTGTGACTCTTCCAGTCTCTCTGTATCTTTGTTGCAACCTGCTGATGACACTCTGTGACACTCTAAGCTCAGTGGCCACTTCCCTCTGAGAACATCCTGTTTGCCGCGCAACGGCGAGCTAATTTTGATCAGTTGCTAGGTGCCGTCTTGGTCTCATGATGTCAAACACCTGTTGTGAATTTTGCCGTTCAGCTTCTTGTTAGAGAACAGCAAGTTGTGCAAAAAGTACTGAAACATTGAACAGTTGGACATGTGCATTCAAAAGTTTAGAGAAGGTCAAATTAAGTTCACCTGTAAAGGTTATAGCGCATTTTATCGTCATCCTGAAATTTCACCCGAAAGCCGAATATCCCTAACTTTTTGTGAGTAGTGTGTGTGTGTGTGTATATATATATATATATATATATATATATATATATATATGAGCAAATCATGTGTGGTTTTAAACTCGGGTGTCCTGTAAGGAAGGGGTGTTGGGATCATCGTCAAGGCCTGCATAGGAGGTAGACCAAGTGTCTGGAGTGGGCTCAGAGTCATCAAGGGGGATGGTAACAAAGTTCTTAATGATTTGGGTGGTCATGTGGCGTAATTATGGTATTATGCAAACCAAACAAGTGCATAATAAAGTGAGGACAGCGGCTAAAGCGGCGGCACCAAGAGTGAGCCAGTAGCGCCAATTCATTAGGAACCATCAGAACCCACTCTGAGCATCGTTGACTTCCTCCTTAAGAGTGACGTTGTGTAATTGGGTAAGCCTATGTAAAGCTTGGTCTATGACATGGCCGTTGGCGTCGTTGTCAGGGACTAAAGTACAAGCCGTTCCGACAAGGACGCAGACCCCACTTTGTGCTGCCGTAAGCTGGTCTAGCACCATATGGTTTTTCAGGGACACTAGACGGAGCGCGCAAAGTTCTTGTATCTTGGTGTTGGAAATGATAGATTCGTTCACAAAGGCGGTAAATTGATAATGTAAAGTTTCAATGTGGAGCTTAGTTTTAGCAACTCCGGCTGAAGAGAAGAGTGAGAATTGGACCTTTTGGCCTTCAGTCTATAATTTATGATTATGTGGGACGTCAGGGCCCCAAATGGGGGTTGTGAGGATAGAATTTCGGTAGTGTACGCGGGGACCTCAGTAGTGTTTTTGAAAACGGAGACAATAAAGGTGTGATTGGCCAGCCTAATCGGGTGCAAATGCCATTACAGCCGACTGGGAGATAGGTGCATGCTTTATGACCACATAACCAGAAAACATAATTTAGGAGGCAAGTGCTGTTAATGCTGGGAGCTGAGTCAGTACTATGTGTTGTAGCAGTTATGGAGAGCGGTGTAATTGGCGTAGTGCCACCACAGGTTAGTGGCGTATACATGGTGAAGTTTATTGGGAAGCCAATCGTGATCTAAGTGACCTAAGAGGGTTCTTCTGACGCGCAGTTTGAAAGAGGAAGAGACGTTATCAGCTGGGGAGGAATTAACATTAGCAGCTGGGGTGGAATTAGGAATGAAAGTTCGGGAGGGGACGGGTGTGTGTGGAGAATGATCATGGACAATGAATATGGGGACGACAACAATTATATCAATGGTGAGTAGGAAACACCAGTACCGCGTAGGCCACAAAACTTTGTAAGGCGGAAAAAGTGCCATGGTGTGGTTGATGAGCAGCGTTTGGCGTACACTCACGTTGTCTCCTCAACGAGTACCGAGAGGGATGTAGGAACTTTTTTGCAGTGGGAGGCGTGAACCCAGGAGTTGCGGCCTTTGGCCTTGAGGGCGGTGTTGGTGACAAGCAGGACTTGGAATGGTCCCAGGAAGCGGGGATTGTGCCAAGTTGACCATCGTAGGTCCTTAACAAGGACCCAGTCCCCTGGTTGGTACTGATGGAGCGGTTTGTGCTCAGGCGGGTGTTGAGCAGCTTTCACCTGGGAGGACAGAGTTGACATGGCAAGTGGCAGAGCTTTGCAGTAATCCACAATGTCATCATCAATGTTGGTCAGTGTGGCTTTGCTGCGGTGCATTCCGATATAAGGTGGACGTCCGTACACCAGTTAGTATGGGGAGATTTTGTACCGATCACGGCAGCGCGTGCACATACAAAACAAAACAATCCAAGGGAGGCCGGTGTGTTCGGACATTTTAGCCAGTTTGCTTTTAATCGTACCGTTTTCGCGTTCTATGGTGCCACCATTAGCCGGGTGATATGCACAGTGGTGTCGCATGTTAATGTCCAGAGCTTTAGTGAGTTGAGCTTAGATATCAGTGACGAAGGCAGGGCCATTATCACTAGACATTTTCCTTGGCATGCCCCAGCGGGGTATGATTTCACGGAGGAGAATTTTTGCGGTAAGAGCGGACTTGTTTTTAGTAGGAAAAGCTTCAACCCATTTAGAGAACATACAGACAATGGATAGACAGTACTTTTTCCCTTGGCATGGGGTGAGTTCTATGAAGCCGAGCATCAGGGTTTGAAACGGTTGTGATGGAGTGGGTTGAGCCAGTACAGGCAGTTGGGCTGTGCCCTAGGGGGTGTGGCGTACACAGATCATGGACTGGACGACCGTTTGGAGTCCCGGAGCTTACCAAACCTCATGTATCAATGTGTGATCAATTCCGTGCGCTGTTTTGATGAATGAGAGGTACACAGCAGTAGGCAGACATTAGGCCAGATTTGGTTGGAGAACGTGGAACCCTTAATTTCCCATTTATGTCATTCTGTGTTTGTAGCACACGTTTGGATCTCGTTAACGGTAGCCATTTCAGTGGGGTCATTGTTAGTGTTCAGGTCCGTCACCACAAACAAATCCACCTGGCCCATGACTGCGGCTTCTTTTGCGCATGCTGCATGCGCAAAAGAAGCCTGCTGCGCATGTCCTACTTTAAACGGGTTTCATGTCTCCATCGAAACAACGGCAAAACCCATACTTGATTGACCTGTATCTCTGCATCGTGAAGCCGATCCGTCCACGCAGAGGGCGAGGTCTGCGTCAGGGATATGGTCCTCACGGAGGTCAACCCTAGGCCTGCACACGATTTTGATGGTTCGTAAGCAGTCATGTGGTGTTTCATTTGCTGTGACGTCAGTGGGGGCGAGTAATGTAGCTGTCAAGCAGACGCACATGGTAACGCAAAAATCTTTGTGGTGTAATTTGTGCTGGTTTACCAGTTTGTAGGATCAGTTCCACAGCGTGGGGCACCATCACTGCGACTAGCCCACATACGACGCGACAGCTGTAACTTCCTTTTCTGCTGCGGCCACCGCACATAAGCACACCAGAAATCCAGCTGATCTGGTGGGTCTAGTTTTGAAGAAAAATATGCCACCGGGCGGAGTTTTCCCCCATGGGGTTGACACAGCACCGATAACATTTATCCACCCTTTTGATCCACAAACGGAGTAAACGTGAGTCTATAGACAAGGAAGCCGAGTGTGGGTGCGATGGTCAGGAAATGTTTCAGATCAGTAAAGGCCACCCGAGCCTCGGGAGTCCTGGAGGCATGGACAAGCACGGACAGGGGAGCCTCACGTAATGCATAATCAGGAATCCATTGGCGGCAGTATGAAGAAGTGCTGAGAAAAGACATGAGTTGGCATTTCATGTGTAGGAGATCAATAGCTTGGATAGCGGAAACACGTTTCCCCTGGGCAGAGAGCACCTGACCCAATTAGGTGACCTGCTCCTGTACCAGTTGAAGCTTGTCGTGGCTGACTTTATGGCCGTTGTCAGCGAGGAAAGTGTAAGAGAGCGAGTGTATTGGTGTGACACTGTTGTGTGGATGTGCTGGCAACGAGGAGATCGTCTACATACTGTAAAATAGTGGAACCAGCCGGAAGTGTAAACTTGGCGAGGTTATGAGCTAAGGTGGTGTGGAAAGCGGTCGGAATGTCTGTGAAGCCCTGAGGTAGCCAAGTCCATGTCCAAGTGGAACCCGCAAAAGTAAAGGCGAATCAAAATTGACTGTCAGGGGCCACAGGGACAGAGAAAAAAGCATTTTTCAGTTGAATAACAGAGAAACAGGTGACTTCCGAGGGGAGTTATGTGAGGATTGTGTGTGGATTTGCGACGACGGGAGCACACAGTATGACAGCAGCGTTGACAGCTTGGAAAAATTTTAGTTTTTACAGATGGATTGGTAATCAGGACAATATTGCCTTTTTCCACAATAGCATTGAAAACGGGGGTTATACCATCTACTGCGTCACACGGAAGGGGGTATTGAGACTGTCGAGGAAAATAAAATCCCTTTTGTTGAACCACATAGGGCAGGGGTGTCCAAACTTTTTTCACTGAGGGCCAGATACAGAAAAATATGCAAAGGGCTGGGCCACTCACTAGAGGTGAGGTAGATCGCCTCACCTCTAGTGTATTAAAGTTAGCAAAATCAATCAAATGTAGGTAATTATGCTTGATAATTGAATATGCTCAAAGGAAAAAAAACAGCCTACATCACACCTTCTCATTAATGAGTTTTCATTTATTTTGTGCCAGAAATGGTTGGCAGCACATTCTCAAAAGCGCAACCTCAGATTGCTTCTTTGTCAGGATGGTGATACCCCTTCACCGCCCTGTATTAAGGGCGGTGAAGGGGCGGTGAACGTGCGTTAACATCGTGTTACTAACGTAACAAGAAAATGTTATCAACTTTAATTGACTGAATTTATTAAGTAATTGGGCATATTAACGCATGAATACTGTGTAATGTATTTTTAACTCACCTATAATGGGAACATTGTTGCACTCTGAAGGATGGCTGGCAGGTCAAGAGTAATTTTGGTAGTTGAGATGCAAAGGACATCACAGAGATGGCTGTCGGTCATTTAGGTTTTCAATCTGCTTTTGTTTTGTTCTACTTTTGTTTTAGTTAACAGAGAAAATGTTTGCTCACATATGTATGTTGAGCCGATCAGACTCATCATTCTTTTTGCGTGGCGTCTCACTAGAGGAAACCTGGCCTTTTCCAAGCTCTGGTAGAAGTCGGGTAGGAGGAGAAGCTGATGTTGATTCTTCAGAGAATTATCACACTGCATTTTGAGAAGTTCAAATTGCAGACTCTCTTCCACTTCTTCTGCATCCATCAGAAAGGGAGTTGAGAACAGCTTGATTTCTTTTTCAATGACAGAAAAATCTAGGAGGCGCTGACTGAATTCTGTCATAAGAGATCGCTGCAGCACGGAGCCGCGATTTAGCCAGTGCACATCAGAATGGTAGAGTATATCCGCATCGACATCAGATGGGAAAGCTTGAAATTCTATGTGGTAGAGCCCTTGTGCTCGAATTATGTTGACAGTTTTCACAACAGTGTTCATCACATTGCCAAGCTGGACTGCCTTGGCACAGGACTTCTTGGTGGATGATACAGTGCATTTTAACAGCCTCACCTCCACTCTTTTGCATCTTGGCGCACACCATAGAGGCCATTCCTTTGCGCTAGCCTGTCATTGCCCCATCCGTTCTAACTCCACACAGCTTGACCTATTTAAATCCCATCTTGTCAATTGCATCAGACACAGCTTCAAAAATGTCCTTACCCGTTGTTGTGCCCTTTAGACTCCTAAGATCAAGCAGCTCCTCTGTAATGCAAAAGTTATCGTCAACTCCCCGCAAAACAATTAACAGCTGTGCGGTGTCTGTGGCATCTGTGCTCTCATCACATGCATTCGTAGTAAAAATCAAAAGCACAAGCTTTTGACCGGTGGCCGACAGACATTGGGGAATAGTTCCTAATTAGTCTTCTGTGAGTGTGCCTGTAAGCGAGGAAGCTGTTATCTGCATCGGGTCACAGCAAAAGTCGTTCGACGGGTGTGACGTGTTGCAGTGGTGTAGATGTCGATGGACGGACTGTAAAGAGTGTTGGGCGTGAAGGGAGAGGGTTCCCAGTCTGAGGCATTTAAAGCACAACGGAGCCGGGGGCCCAGGTCCTTAAAGGCGAAGGAGGGGGGCTTCACGAGTGGAATCTGTGGTGGCTGGATCCATGCCAATTTCGACTGTTATGGAGAATAAAGAGAAACAGAGTATTCTGCATGAGTTTCAGAAGTTGTTGAAACATCAATCCATTGAAACAGGTAGTCAGGATCGACGTTTGGCTGTACAGAGGCAGTGCAGTGTAAATCGGCGGGTAGCATAAAGGAGACGTCAGCTGATGCGACCTTCATGTGAGCTGTTTTTTACCAAATTAGCGGCAAAACATTTGCACATTCCTGCACAAATTGTAAAGCTTTATAAAAAACAAAACAAAAAAAAAACAGCCTTATTTTACATATTCTTAGATATTTTACTTATATTTCACTTATTGTTTTACATTTATGTTTCATGTATGCACCAAACACCAAGAAAAATTCCTTGTTTGTGTAAACTTACTTGGCAATAAAGACTATTCCGATTCTGATTCTCTGAAAATTAAATCAATAAGGCGGCATTAAAAAAAGGTGCGTGCCGTGAGGGTGTAGAGCGGGTTTTCTGGCCGTGAGGTGACCTCGAGACGACCGTCACATGATTTCACACTTATGCCAAACGCACACATTAAATCATGGCCTAAGAGGTTAACTGGACATGTTTTAGACCGTATAAATTTGTGTTTGAGGTTTCAGTTTGCTGTGGAACAGTTCAGCTCAGCATATAGTGTTCGTACATGCGAGTATTGGTACCACCTACGACAGTGCATGTGTTGTGCTGAGTGGGGGAGTGAGCTGTGAATCACATGCACTAACAGCAGAACAGCTAGCGCCCGAATCTACAAGAAATTTTAATATGGTGGTCGGTAGTCGGCAACCAGTTCGCGTATAATACGCTTGAACAGTAAACACATTTTCATCATTATTTTGCTGTGTGTGTGTGTACGTGTCACCTGATGAGAGTGTGCAGAGCCATGGCTTGGGTCTTTCCCTGGAGTCCCCTCCCCCCGGCGTCAACCCTGATAATGTCCTGATTCCCCTGTTTGACCCTAGTTGCCCTGTGGTCGTCTCTGTGGTGCCATGGAACAGGCGTGGGCCCAGTGTCCTTTCCAAAGTGATAGCAGGTGTTGCGGTCCAGGTTGGGACCTCCTCTGCCTCGACGATTGAGATGGCTTCCACGGAATCCTCCGCCTCATTAGGTCTGGCCTGAGGTGTTTTGCTGAGGCCATGATTGTCACGACCAGAACTGGGAGAGACCCAAACGCACGACACAGGGAGACGGAAGGCAGGCAAAGGATGTTTATTAGCCTGGACGGTGGAGCTGGCCGCGGGAACCCGGTCGGGGAGGGATGGAGCAGGGCAGGGCAGGGATGATGATGACCAGGAGATGGGGTCCAGGATCCGGGTGGAGAGACGGGGAACCAGGCTGGATGGAGATGGACGGGCAGCCTTGGTCGACGAGCGGAGACAGGCAGGTAAACCGGGCTGGCTGGATTTGGAGAGACAGACTGGGTCGACGAGAGGAGACAAGCAGGTAAGGGGAAGACGAGACAATGAGACATAAACTAGGAACTAGCAATATGCACTAGGAACTTGGAACTTGGAAGGGAGCCAGTAGCTGTACAACTCGGGTAAGCTAGTTGACGGTCTGGCAAGGAATGACTAGGAAGCTGGGACTAAATACTGTGCAGGTAATTGATTCCAGGTGTGTGCAATCGGGCTTGAGTAGGGAGCTGCAGATGGGGCAAGGGCGGCCTCTAGTGGCGCTGGGATGCCGTGGGCCTAACAGTACCCCCCCCTCTACGGACGCTCCTTGGTGGACACCTGGAACCGGAAGGGCGAGTTCGATTGAAATCCCGGATGGGTCTCCGGGGGACCCAGGAGCGTTCCTCCGGACCGTATCCCTCCCAGTCCACGAGGTACTGGAAGCCCCTGTGTAGGCCGGGTGGCCGTCGATGGTGCGGGGGGGTGGTGGGCCTCGGCGGGGAGGGAGAGAGGGCTGGAAACCGCCGGCTTAAGCAGGGATACATGGAAGGTAGGGTGGACACGGAGGGAGGGAGGGAGATGGAGGCACAGGGGTTGATGATTGACTCAAGGGACCAACATACCGGGGAGCGAGTTTTCGGGAGTCCACCTTGAGGGGCAAGTCCTTTGTGAAGAGCCATACCATCTGTCCGGGGACCTATGTGGGTGCGGGCGCACGGTGCCGGTTCGCCTGCCGTTGGGACCTGGCAGAGGCCCCGAGTAGAGCAGAGCGGGCCCTCCTCCACGTCCTCCGGCAGCGACAAATGTGGGCCTGGACGGAGGGTACGGCGATCTCAGCCACCTGGGCCGGGAACAGTGGGGGTTGGTAGCCCAGAGAGCATTGGAAGGGCGACAGGCCGGAGGAGGCGTTCACCAGGGTGTTGTGGGCGTACTCGGCCCATGGCAGCTGGTCGCTCCAGGAGGTGGGGCTGGTGGTTGTCAGGCAGCGGAGCATGGCCTCCACCTCCTGGTTCGCCCGCTCCGTCTGGCCGTTGATCTGGGGGTGGAAACCGGAGGAAAGACTGACCTGTGCCCCCAGGGCCGAGCAGAAGGCGCGCCAGACCTGGGAGGTGAACTGGGGTCCTCGTCTGCCGGGATGCCATGGCGGCGGAACACCTCGGCCACGAGCAGGTCTGCGGTCTCCCTCGCCGATGGTAGTTTGGGCAGGGCGAGGAAGTGGGCCGCCTTAGAAAAGCGGTCCACCACCGTGAGGATGGTAGTGTTGCCCCGGGATGGTGGAAGACCAGTGACGACGTCCAGGGCGATGTGGGACCGAGGACGAGTCGGGATGGGTAATGGGCAGAGGAAGCCGGAGCGGGGTTGGGTGGAGGTCTTGGACCGGCCGCAGGTGGGACAGGCCGAGACGAAGGGCCGGGTGTCAGGGAGCAGGGTCGGCCACCAGAAGTGCTGGCGGACGACGGCCAGCGTGCGGGTGATCCCGGGATGGCAGCTGAGGCGGGAGGCATGGGCCCACTGCAGAACCTGGGAGCGTGCGGAGTCAGGGACGAACAGGCAGTTAGGGGGTCCAGTACCTGGGTCGGGCTGGTGTTCCTGCGCTTGGGTGACGAGGGACTCGATCTCCCAGGTGTGTGTGGCGGCAAGGAACAGGGGTGGAAGGATGGGTTCTGGATCCCCTGTCTTCTCCTCTGGCACAAACACACGGGACAGGGCGTCAGGTTTGGTGTTCTTGGTTCCTGGGCGGTAGGATAGAGAGAAGTTAAACCGGCCAAAAAACAACGCCTACCTGACCTGCCGGGAGTTGAGCCGCTTCGCCGTCCGGATATAGGCCAAGTTCTTATGATCGGTCCAGACGACGAAGAGGGGGATTGCTCCCTCCAGCCAGTGGCGCCACTCCTCCAGGGCTGGTTTGACGGCCAGTAGTTCCCGGTTACCCACATCATAGTTGCGCTCGGGTGGGGTGAGCCTGCGGTACAGAAAGGCACAGGGGTGGAGCTTACCATCGATTCGAGAGTGCTGAGAAAGTACTGCTCCTACCCCCGTGTCTGAAGCGTCCACCTCTACCACGAACTGGAGGTTGGCGTCGGGCTGGGCCAAGACTGGGGCCGACGAAAAGCGTCTCCTGAGGTCGCGGGGGTCCACTTGAAGGCCACTGCAGTGGAGGTAAGGGCTGAGAGGGGAGCAGCGATGGGGCTGAAGTTACGGATGAAGCGCCGGTAGAAGTTTGCAAACCTGAGGAACCGTTGGAGCTGCTTCCTATTGGCTGGGGTTGGCCACTCCAACACGGCGGCCACCTTCTTGGGGTCCATCTCCAGCCTCCCTCGGCCAATGATGAATCCTAGGAAGGAAATGGACGTAACATGGAAGACACACTTCTCGGCCTTAACAAACAGACGGTTCTCCAGGAGGCGCTGCAGCACCAGGCGTACATGTTTTACGTGGTCGGAGAGGGATTTGGAGAAAATCAAGATGTCGTCGAGGTACGCAAAGACAAATGAGTTGAGCATGTCCCGGAGGACATCGTTAATTAGGGCCTGCAAGACCGCTGGGGCATTTGGCAGACCAAAGGGCATAACAAGATACTGAAAGTGTCCGAGCGGGGTGTTGAACGCGGTCTCTTCACTCGTCCCCTTCGTGGATGCGTACCAGGTGTTGCGGAGGTCGAGCTTGGAAAAGCGGGTGGCACCCTGGATGGGGACGAAGACTGAATCCATCAGGGGCAAGGGGTACTTGTCTTTGATAGTGATGTCGTTAAGTCCCCTGAAGTCAATGCAAGGATGGAGGGTCTTGTCCTTCTTAGCCACAAAGAAGAACCCTGCGCCTAGCGGAGAAGACGAGGGGCGAATAATCCCGGCAGCGAGAGAGTCGCGGATGTAAGTTTCCATGGCCTCCTGTTCGGGCCGGGAGACGTTATACAGGCGACTGCAGGGGAGGGGGGCGCCTGGCAGGAGGTTGATTGCGCAGTCGTAGGGGTGATGAGGTGGTAAGGATAGTGCACCCTGCTTGCTGAAGACTGGGGCCAGGTCCTGATATTGCGACGGAACCGAGGGCAGGTCAGGGCTCTTGGGCACCCCGGCGGCGGCGGGGTTGAGGCCGAGCGGAGGCAGTGGGCATGACAGTGTGTGCTCCAGGAGCTCACACTGCCCGAGCGCCAATCCATCTCAGGGTTGTGGGTCTGGAGCCAGGGGTACCCCAGAACCACGGGGTTCAGTGGGGAATCAATGAGGAAGAACCTTAAGGACTCACGGTGGTTGCCGGAGAGTAGCAGCTTGAGGGGAGCTGTCTGGTGGGTAAACCGGGTCAGATGTGACCCGTTCAGCCCCTTGACCTCGAGCGGTGCGGGGAGAGGGACGGGTGTCAGCCCTAGCTGGCGTGCTAGTCCCTGGTTGAGAAAACTCGCTTCCGCCCCGGAATCTATGAGAGCGGAGGAAGAGAGTGTTATATCTCCCACGAGAGGGTAACTGGGAGCAGCGGACGGGAGAGACGGTTGGCGCTGGAGCGACCGGAATGTAACCCTACCGAGGAGTTGCCCTCTCGTGGCCAGACCGGGCAGGTGGCTCGGAGGTGTCCCAGCCGGCCGCAATACAGGCGCTACGGGAACCCTGGCAGAGGGAGAGGAGTCTTCTGGCGGCCTCCTTGCCTCATACTGGGTGGTCGAAGACTCTCCTCATTTCGCGGGTGAACAGATCGTAGGAGAGACTCACGGGGCCCCCCTGACTCCAAACCGCGGAACCCAAGCCGAGAGCTGCCCCTCTCAGGCAGGAGACGAGGGATGCGATGCGGGCACTATCGGAGGCGTATGACGACTGTTGCTGTTTAAAAAACACTGCGCACTGCACGAGGAAGGCGCGGCAGGTGCCGAAATCGCCATCGTAAGGCGCTGGAGCCGGAACGTGGGGCTCAGGGGGGACGAGAGAGGCGCTGGGAGCCCTGGTGGGGGAAGGAGGGCGGGTCGGAGGAGCAGGGGAGGCCACGGGGGCCGGAGGACCCTGCAGGCTGCAGAACGGTGATGGACCTTGCTGACCTTGAAAGATGGCTTGAGCGAGAATGGCCATCTGGGTTTGGGACTAACGTTGTTTCTTTTGATCTTGTTTGCGGTCTTTGTCACATTGGTGTGTCTCATAGGCATGTTCAGCATGGATGGTGTCAGCGAAGGTTGCCGTCTTCCAGGTGACAAGCGAGCGTTTCAACATGTCACCGAGTGGGGACACAAGTCCGTGAATGAACGCTGATCGTAGATGAGTCTCATAGGGTGTCAGAGGAGCTACCCCCATATCTTAAGGTTTCATCAGTCCACTATGGTTGTGGAAAACACCTTCCAGGCGTCCTGCATAGGCTTGTGTTGTCTGGGGGTGTTCATTCTGTCATCAGGTATCAGGTTGGACACGCGGTGAAATTTTACACCACGTGTCTTGACGAGGGCTCTTTGTATCTCACGTCCCAGGAGACAATAACTCCAACAAATGTCTGTGAATTGTCTTTGCCAGAGTCTGAAGTTCACAAATGAAGATGGGATGTTAGACGCGGCAAGATTGACGGCAGCATCCGTCCAGGACCGATACACCAGAAAAGGTCCATCTGGACCAGAAACTTCGAACATGGGATTAACGTTTTCAACTGGTCCTTATTTTGTTCTCAAGTTCATGGTGGTTCCTCTCTGGCCATCTTTAGGTGGGTTGCGTGGAGGTGGAGGTAGCCGGATCTGCAGCGGCTCCTTGCGGGGCATCATCGTCGACCACTGGTATGTTGGCATTAATGATATTAGGCTCGTCATCGGGGATGAGGTTGGGTGGATTTGGAGGTTGACGCCGTAAGGGAGGATGGGAGTCCAGGTCCAGATCCGGTATTTTGTCCGGTAACACAGGATACAAAGAAGTACATTGATTGGCATTATACAGTGGTGGTGCTGATGCTTTCTTTCTCCCTTTTCTTGGCCCTGTCTCTTTCCCTGATCTCCGTCTCCCTGCCCCTTTTCCTCTCCCTGCTTCTTATTCTTTTTCTTTTCTCTGTGATTAGCTTCCTCTGCCCACTCTCCAAAAGCCCACCAATCAGCCTTGTATTTCCTCTTTTTCATTTCTTTGTCTTGTAATTCAGCTGCTGTAACTGATTTAGATTAAAGCTTCTTCTTGTGGGAAAACCTAAGCTTTCCCGTTCTACCAAACTTATCACCGTTCTGTCATCTTTTCCCGTCAAACATTTGTAACATTCTTTCAATTCCCTACCTTATTGATCCTTCTGTAGCGTTTTACTATTACTGGTACCCATGGTGTTATTAGACCCATGAGGGCAATCTCACAATTCCTGTAGCTTCCAAGGCTACTTAAATGTTTTTTTTTTTCTTTTGTTTTTTTAAATTTAATTTATTTATTTATCAATTAATTTATTTATTTATTTATTTATTTATTTATTTATTTATGATTGCCTTTTAACCTGGGGACTTCCTTTGTGTCAGTTGGTGATTCCTTATCCTCCCCTTTTTAATCTATTTCATGTACTTATTACCGTCTCAATAGATAAATCAAATTCTTTTTCACATACTTTACGGTCTCAATAGAATTGTAGAAACCACATCTAATTTCATGTACTTTACGGTCTTAATAGAAGTAAACATAGTCGTCACTATATTTTCCATTTCTTCTAAACCTCGGTTAAAAATTTGAGAATAAAACAACCAATGTCTTCACTTTAGGAAAATCTGTCTGTATTGGGATTATAAAATAAATCCTGAATATTTGTAATTTAGAATTAGAAGATTTATTTCAAACACTTCGCACAACATCTGTCTTACCCCGCTTTCAGGGATGCAGCTCGATCCTGTTCTGTGATGAACAGAAATTAAAGGGTCGCTTTAATCTGCAGTTTGTCATTCGATGGTTTTAAATAAAGAGGCAGAGAGACGCTGGTTTTTACTTGTACAAGGGTCGGGTCAGAGATGTGCTCTCGAGCAGCTCTCTGAGACGAACAGTTTTTTTTTGAGGAGTCAGAAAATATAGGGACAGTTTGGCGTCACAGATTCATACGTGTTCAAGATAAGGTAAACTCTGTGACACACAAAGGACAATGGGATGTCGTTTCTGCTCTTGCAGCTGCATCTCGGGGAGGCCGAAAACAACGATAGCAGCAGCTAGAATCCCAAGGTTGGAATGTTTGGGAACTAACACTGTGCTGAAATAAAGATGTGTGACTGAGGATATATGAGGTTGTGTTCTTCATTATTTGTGTGAATATATGCTTATGTGATTACATAGATTTAGATATATTGTTACAGCTGTTTTACCTCCTGCTCATTAGACCAACCAACGAGCAACAGGTATGCAGCCTCTGACCCAATCACCTAGATCCAGGTCAGTGTGGCTGCTCAACCAGACCATCCCCACACCATATAGCCCCAATACCAAACTGAGGCCAGGGAGAATTGAGGCCTGGCTGCTGGGTTGCTGGATGGTCCCGGAGGTGTCTGCTGGGCGGAGGAGCTAGCTGGAGATGGTTGCCCATGGTGGTTGCTACAGCTGCCTCTACCCCGGTCCTCTGCCAGATACCCTGGGTGCTGCTGCTGCCAGTCGGGAGAGGGCTGGTGCTGGGGCTGCCCGCTGACCCGCTGGTGCTTCCAGGGCGTCTTCGGATGGCCCCTCTGTCTCCCCTGTGCCAGAGAGTCCCTGCACAGGTGCCACTCTGGCAGTTTTGCCTGCCACACACTACCCAAGTGGCATTCTCAGGGCCCTAAAGCACAGAGACACAGAAGACGATGGGTTGTAGACACCAGTTTATTGTAGAGAGGAGGCTAGGTGGAATTAGCCAGGAGCAGATCGAACATGTCATGACAGGGCTCCTATCCTAAGTCTGTGGGGATGGCAGTTTTGCCTGCTGCTCATTAGACCAACCAATGAGCAATGGGTATGCAGCCACTCTGACCCAATCACCTAGATCCAGGTCAGGTCAGGTGTAGCTGCTCAACCAGACCACCCCCATTCCACAGCCACATTTGGGGAAATATTCACTTATTTGTTTCTGCATTTTTTCTGAACCACCACTATGTTTCTTTATATTTCCCGTCATCAGAATTGGAAGTGGGTTCAATAATTCATGGAATGGATGATCATGGGTATAAATAGTAAACCATTTAAAAATAGTTGAATGTAACGTTTTCAAAAACCAACAATATCCATTTTTATTCTGTTAGAGAAACACAAATTTGACACTATTATACCGAAGGTCTCATCCAGAACTGATGTTTTGCAGGAGAGTGGCAACAATGAGGTAGTGTTCATGCAGTTGGATCTGGGCAGCTTGAAGTCTGTTCGCTTGTTTGCAGAAACTTTCCTGAGGACCGAACCCAGACTGGACCTGCTCATCAACAATGCAGGTTGAGTATGATGTTGCATTTGTTGACTGTGGTGGCTAAAGTTAAAGTTTTCCTAAATCTCTTATCTGACTAGATATAAAAGAATGGGAATGTTATGTTGGCAGAAATTAATTTTGCTATGTTGTACCAAATAAACGTGGAATAGTAACAACTTGCCCCTAAAAATATGATACCAAGCCACAAGGATATACTTAAATAAAGCTAAGCTAAGACTAGGCCACTCAGCATGCAACATGTACTTCATTCAAGCAAGATGTCTTGTCACAATTTAAACCACCTCTTTCCACTTTTGACAAACATCCCACCCTCCAGGTGTGATGGGTGCCGGCCGTACAGAGGACGGCTTTGGCATGGCTTTCGGAGTCAACCACTTGGGCCACTTTCTCCTGACCAACCTGCTGCTTGACAGATTGAAACGGTGCGCCCCAAGTCGAGTGGTCACTGTGTCTGCACTTCTCCACCACTTTGGCACCGTTGACTTTTCCCTTTTGGCCTCCTACAAGGACCTGGTGTCCGGCCAGTCTGCCTGGAACAGCGTTAGGGCCTATTGCAACAGTAAGCTGTGTAACATTCTCTTCACAAGGGAGTTGGCCAATAAACTTGAGGGCACCGGAGTCAGCTGCTTCAGCCTCCATCCAGGTCAGTTACAACTGCCTCAAGACCCCCTTACCCATTGTGTACTGTTTTAAAAAAGTGGTAAAATCTGGTAGTTCATGCACATGTTTTTATTCATTCTTCTTAGACTCATGAATGTTGCATATCAACACCTATGAAAACTATAAAAGCAAGACTTGACTGCTTGTTGACCGAACTTAGACTGGCGTGGTGACATGTTAATTTACATCACTGACGTGTTCAAGAAGCCTTGTGAAATGTATTCTTTCAATAACTGTACATCTTTAACCTTATATTATTGATCTTATAATATTACTCCTGACAGACACCTTTTAGATTTGCTTTTGAATTATCTTTATTTATTTTGCATCGTTTTATGTTGGTGTCTGAGCTCTACTCCCCACTGGTGGCGAGGTGTACAGCAAACATTGGCATACTTTATAAGCCAAACATATAGGAGTGATGTGCTCCAACCCCCACCACTGGATAGAAGAGTGGTGCCCAACAGGCGGATGCAGGGGGGGTGACGGGAGTGCAGCAAACAAGCAAGCGACGCCTTGTTTTTAGGTTCATTTTCACTCTGCCCATATGATGACACAGTCTTCAGCAGGTGTCTATTTAATTTGGATGTAGAAGCAAAATACGTTACAACTTAAGGATTGACGAATGCTCGCACATTTAAACTGAACCCATTGAGTCATTCTTCATTCCTCAACAGGGGTCGTGTATACAGAACTATGTCGTAACATGAAATCGTGGCTGCAACTCCTCCTGATTCCCATGGCCAAGCTGTTCTTTCTGGACCCGGAGGTGGGTTCCCAGACCACTCTACACTGTGCTTTCCAGGTGGGGATCGAGCCCTTAAGTGGACGCAATTTCTCCTCTTGTGCACTGAGAGAAGTGGGTGCTAAGGGGCGGGATGACGCTCTGGCAAAGAAACTGTGGGTAGCAAGCGAATGTTTGACTGGCTTACCCATAAGTACAACATTTTAAACTTTTCAGCTTTTTATTTGGCGGTGGTAGAAAAAGAAAGAAGACTATTTAAGATTGTAATGTTCTGCACTCTGAATTTTTACTCATACAGAGTAAACCTCAATGCCCTGAAAATAGCAATTACTGGCCGAAGAAGACACTCATAATATTATTTGACATGATAAACGTGTATGTTGTGGGTGAGGGGGGGAAACCAAATACTTTTCATATGTGGCGTGGACATGATAAATGTTAGCCTTTTCATTGACTGGCACAGGTTCTCAAACGGTGTGTGGTAGATGCACTATCAGGAGTTAAGCAGTCAAATGGTTACCAGGGGAATACCACCCATTTTCAGCATTGAAATGGCAGAGTGCATATTCCGTTGCCCAGCTTGCCTTTCGTCCCAAGCAAAAATGTGAAATGTTTTTCCAATGAAATTAATTAAACCTCTAAACCCAAGACACTTGTGATGAAGTTAAATAAACAGCAGCGCTGCACTTTGCACTGTACGTGCAATTCTGTGGCAGTTCAATGTCGTTTGGGATGCAGTTCACTGGGCCTAACAGAGACCAAGACACAAGACTTGTGTTAGTGCCGGAATAGGCAAATATTTCAAATAGGACATTATCCTGAAAGGGGCATCGTGTGCATTTTTTTTCTGAACAGGTGATAATGCTAGCCCTTTAACAGCAGGCCTGACTGACTCAGAGACACTGCCCAATAACGCAGTAGTTCTCAGTCGGCAAAAAAAATGCCCGCTGGCCACGAAACCCTAATTTTGCCTAAATATTGCATACATTATCTATCTGCTTTCAGGATGCTACAGTACCACATATTCAGGATGTTCAACAGTGATTATTACCAGTGTCCACAAAGGAAATATCAAATGGAATGCAATGCAGCAGGGAAACAAGCAAAACAGAACAATGTGTAAAGTGCAAAGAAATTGGGACAATTGACCATTCATAGGCTATTCATTTGGCAATGTGATGTCTGAATGTGAATTGTCTGTGATGCCTCAAGGCAGTGCTCCTCACTCCTGACCCATGGTCATGGTAGAAATGATTTCATGGGACTCGCTCCGCATGATGGAATTAACCGCTACTGTAAATGGTGCGGTTTATGTTCACAGCCGGGCATTATTGTTGAAGTGATTTTATTTATTTATTATTAATAACAAAACATAATGACAAAATATTACCATTTACATGAAGATGTTTAACCATGGACCAGGGCCCATATTTGTCCAGCGTCTGAGAATGACTCTAGGAATAGGAATAGGAGTTTAACAATTCCTACCTCAGCGTAGGACATAAAAGGTGGTTATGAAGCTTCCTACACTCACGTTCAGTAGGAGTTCTCTTTTGGGAGTGAATGATGTCACAGTTTTCCGATCGCAAAATGCAAATACCGTAGTGTTTTTTTTAATTGAGTTTGTACTTGATGTATGTATGTATGTTAAGAGCATATGCGTCAATTATCTCTGTCCAAACAATATATTTTGATAAATACATTTGAATGTGTTTCGTAAACAAACTATTACAGTAAATTACAGGGAGAAGAGAGGTGTTGGAAACCCTTGACAACAATCAACCTATGAAGAGATCATTGCGATAGAGAATAATTTCTGGGAACTATTCTTTCTGTGCAAAGTCGCATACGCAGAATGTATGCCCCAGAACAACAATAATAATAATAATAATAATGATCTTCTTCTTCTTTTTCTTCTTTCAGCTGCTCCCATTGATGATAATAAGACAAAATTGCCATTTAAGGAATCGAGGGAAATGTTTTTTTTTCTTCATAAAGCAATGTAGAAGTCACAGCCAAAATGGCAAAAAAGATGGCGCTATAGTGCCCCCTAATGGGTGGTTCCTCCCACATTTTACCAGAGTTATTGTAGGTACAGGTACTCCTCACTTAACGGCCGAGTTCCGTCCTAGGACCAGATTGTTAAGCGAATTGGTCGATAAGCAAGGACCCATATTATTACACAGTTAGAGGGCATGGCCATTGCGACGCTAGTGTAGTGAATACTGACAGACTGCAGGAACGAGACTGAGATTGAGAACAGTGATGCACGATGCAATGTATACAGCATATATAGTATACAGTGTATACAGTATATAAAGGGTAATGTGCGATGAGATGCTTGACGCTGAGACGCCGCACCGAGAGCTGGTCGTAAGTGCGAATGGTCGTTAAACATTCAGGTCATTAAGTGAGGAGTACCTGTACTTTGGTGCATATGACCATCAAATTTTATGCAGATCAGCCATTTCTAACCGTGTCATTTCATTGACCAAACAACGCCAAATCATATTTTTGACAAGTGTGAAATCTTTACACTAATGGGAATAAAGCACAACTAACCCCAAACAAAACCAAAACCAACAATACGTACAACGATACGATCCAGCCACAGCTTTAGAACGGTAAATAAAACCAAATTAATAAAATATACTGTAGATAGAAGATAGATACAAATACAAAAACATTTAGGAAAATCACCCGGGTTTCAAGGACCACACAGAATACACTGTCAATGAATGGCTACAAATAAGTATAGTTACGGTAATGTTAAGATATATTTCTACATGGAATAAACTAGTCACATGCATCCCTTTTGTTTCACTTTAATTGTATCATTATAATAAATTCCAGAGAGCAACCAGTCCATACAAAAAAGTAGGAAAATTATGGTTACAAGGCTTGATACAGAAGTGCAAAAAGTTACATCTTTAAAGCCAAGGAGACATGAGGTCTTTTTCTGACAGGTGTATGTCCACAAATGTAGGGGGAAAAAAAAGATGAATATAGTAAAACAGTATCCATCACACTAACAGTAAGTAGGCCTGTTTATAATATCCTCAACAACACTTCCAAGCATACACAAGGTGTTGTTAAAACAGGTCCATATCCATAAAATGAAGTGCTTGATGATCAGAGCCCTCAGGAAAACTTGTAGAAAAGGAGCCGTGTTTTGACCTGCAGTGCCTCTTCGTGTTCGTTTTCTTTCATCATTCATTGCACAATAATCACACCGGTTTATTACTTGTTGCGGCTGGCAATGTAAATAAATACTTGTGAGTCCATTCACTCTGGAATTGGTGATTTTCACATTCAACTTTACGTCTCTTTGGCTTCAAGAGAGACATTTTGAAGCTTGTCGTTAGCGAGCATGAGTTTCTGTGTGGCCTGCCCGTCTGCGGGTCCTGTTGCAGACAATCTACAGCGTGTCACCAAGGTGCTAAGGAAGGATGGATGGGAATGAGCCCCAAGACAAAATCACACATTTACATTTTTCATTTATATTTGACTTTAGATGTTATTTCACCGTGAACAACAAAATATATTCTAAATGTATTTTTAGTATTTTTATTTGTAAGTATGTGTCGCATAAATGTATCTATATAGACATATATATTTTTTATATTTTACAAAATATAGACTAAATGATTCAAATAAACATTGATTATATCATTTCGTTTCCAAAGTCGTAATTGAAACGCCACATTAGAATTGAAACCCTCAACTATGGCTGTCACGTGTCATTTGGCCACCAGGGGGCAATGGTGTCATATGGGTTCTCACCCGCTGGCCCTTGCCTTGCTGCTGCTTGGAATAAGGTTGTTGAAGACCTTAACCCAGAGAGACCTTATGGATTCTGTTCATTATGAGTGCTGATTATTAACACGGGTGGGAATGAAAGCGGGGTCAGTTGTGTGTGCGTTAAGAGTGTCGCTCTTGTAATTACTCACCACTGGGCTGTTCCCCGGTGCAGGCTTTCTCCTTTAACCCGGGCGTCGGCGGGGAGGACGCTGCTCCTACGATCGATTCGCAATCTCCCACCGGCCTGCGACTATATCCCTACAGTGCCCACTCTTCTTTCGTTTCACCCTTTTCTCCCAAGTGGCGGATTTGAGATTTTCGTGATAGGATGCACACATACAAAAACCCCAACCAAAAATACCCTCTCTTTTTAACCGGGTGTAATGGCCGACTGCATCTAAATTCCCATTGGGTAAAAGTGCTCAGTGACTATATACAAGGCATTCCTTGAAAAGAGGTAGAGACAATTAAGCGGTTCAAACTGTGCATATTCCTTAAATTAGAAACATATTTGATAATATTAGGTAAAAAAACAACAAAATTATTACCTTAACCTATCATATGAGACTGTGTACTTCATGTCCTCAGGTCAATTTCTGCAACCTATTATTGGAAAACATGATTATTGCTCCATCAAATAATACAGATCTACTATTCTATTTTCTTCAAACAATATATTTCTGGGTTTTTGTTTGCTTTGAAAAAGCAAATTCAACATCAACAATGGGAAATTTAGTGTAATTTAGTCAAATGCACCTTATTATTTGCAGTCCCAAGTCTGACGTTAAATCTGTTACTTTGAACATTTCACCTTTCTTAAAATATTCAACTCAGATAGCAAGTGACTAAGCCACATTTTTTGTCGATTTTCATTGATTTTCCTTATCACTGCTTTACTAGTGTCATCATACTCGCAGTGCTATCAATTGTGGTCATGTTTTGATTAAAAAAAAAAAGCATTTATTAGATTCCGAAGATGAAATCTTATGAAAATTACATAACTGATAAGCAGCATGTGAATTGATTGAAATTTCCTTTTTAAAAATGCCTCTGAAAAAACCTGTTTTTTGCATTAGTGCTGTTACAAAACCTTGAACTGTGTTACTTGATTTATTTTTTTTAAGAACCTTAATAACTTGATGTTGAAGTGTAAAACATTTTCTAGTGATTGCGATTGTGAGGGACCGAACACAGGAGTCACAGGTAGATCGAGGCAAAATTTTTCATTTATTGACCAAAAAATATAATCAACTTAAGATGGTTGCAAAACAAGTGCAGGGGGAAACATTTTCAAATGAACTAAAGTAGGATAAAAACTAAAAATGAGGTCAAAAGAACTTAAACAGGGGCTAACATAAAGACAAACGACACACCAAACGGACCTCAACGAGTGAAAGAGATGGGAACATACTGTACACCGATCAGCCACAACATTAAAACCACTGACAGAAGAAGTGAATAACATTACTCGTCTTTTTACAATGGCACTTGTCAAGGGGTGGGATATATTAGGAAGCAAGTTAACAGTCAGTTCTTGAAGTTGATGTGTTGGAAGCAGGAAAAATGGGCAAGCGTAAGCATCTGAGTGACTTTGACAAGGATCAAATTGTGATGGCTAGACGACTGGGTCAGAGCATCTCCAAAGCAGCAGGTCTTGTGGAGTGTTACCGGTATGCAGTGGTTAGTACCGACCAAAAATGATCCAAGGATGGACAACCGGTGAACTGGCGACAGGGTCATGGGCACCTATGGGCTCATTGATGCGTGTGGGGAGCGAAGGCTAACCCGTCTGGTCCGATCCCACAGAAGAGCTACTGTAGCACAAATTGCTGAAAAAATTAATGCTGCTAGGATAGAAAGGTGTCAGAACACACAGTGCTTCACAGCTTGTTGTGTATGGGGCTGTGTAGCTGCAGACCGGTCAGCGCCTATGATGACCCTGAAAGCACCTACAATGGGCATGTGAGCATCAGAACAATATTATGGATCAATGGAAGAAGGTGGCCTGGTCTGATGAATCACATTTTCTTCTACATCATGTGGATGGTCGGGGTTAGGGTCCGATCTGATCGAGCATCTGTGGGATGTGCTGAAACAACAAGCCCAATCCATTGAGGCCCCACCTCACAACTTACAGGACTGTGTTGTGGTGTCCATGCCTCGACGGGTCCGAGCTGATTTGGCGGCACAAGGGGGGGCTTCACAATATTAGTGGTTATAAGTGGTGGTTTTAATGTTGTGGCTGATTGGTGTATATAGGGACATGGCCAAACCAAAACAGACACAAGAGGGGTAAAAGAAATATCAGAAACAAAAATATCAAAAACAAAAAATAAATACTATTAAACAAGTAACTTGATAACACAAGTGCACAAGTTTAAATAAGTTCAAAATAAATCCCAAAAATATGAATCTATAAAAAGGATTATTGTTAAAGAAAATAACACCCCCCCCCCCAGTATATCAAATTGAATGGACTCCCTCACAGCATGTAAAGCCTGTGGAGTTCTTGTCATTTCCAGTGGGGAAGATGGCGCCAGGAAGGGTAACTAAAATCCCATCAATAAAATATGTATGTTATATGAAACAAAACCTATGTGCCATTATTATGTGTTTATGCTTAGTATGTGCATTGTGAATGTAGTGTGTAAAAATAAATCTATTTTAACAAACAGGGAAAATATAAAGCCTGTTAAAAGGGACTGTGGGCCTGGGAGCGTCCATCACATGGATCAATTTGCAACAGAAAATCAGAGGTCTAATTACTATCTCAAATTCTATATTGAACAGGCATCACGAATGTCATGATCCAGTGTGAATTTACATTTTTAGCATTCACATGAGGGCCACGTGTTGTTTAAGAAATGTGTCAACTTGACAGCATCAACTGATATTAACTGTTGGTAGAGGAGATGTAATGTAATGTAAGAACAAAACTGAAAATGTTCCGTCAACCTGTCTGACCTGCTTATACTTAGATTACTACAGCCTCAACTAAATGAAACTAACATTGACATCTGTAAAAAGAAAAAAAAAAACGATTGGCCAACGCAATAACATAGGCCAACCCAAATCCTTCTTCTTGCTTTGGTACCTGCTCCCACTAAAAACATCATTAAGAGGGCCAAAGGCCTTGTACTCTCCTTGCTGAGGAGTCTGTACTTTCCTTCCTGGATCCATAGTCCATAGGTATCCTGCCACTCGACTCCACAATGGCAGTTTGAAAAGTGGGACATTGATGACTTGTGCATTGTGTTTGCTTTGGGCATACTCCAGGCACTACAGTGCTTAGCGACTGGATTAGCACATCAATTAGCCTGCTATTGGATGTGCAGAGCGACGCTGATTGATTTAGATGTTGCATGATAAGTGTGCGCAAGTTGTTGCTTGCTTGGGCAACAATATTGACGCAAATCAAGGCTGAAGTCAAAGGACAGGTTCACTATTTTTCCAAAAATTGCATCCGGTTACCGTCATTTATAACCCCTTCATGGCCTAATCCCACTCAATGTTTTACCATTCAGGAATGTAGCGCTTTGCCACAGCTTCTCACTGTGCTCAAATGCAGCCCAATGAGGCAAATGTTTAAGCCTTCACAAAAAAACATGTGAAATGTGGCTTTCAAAAATTGAAACGCATATTTTTTTTGGAAGATGTCTTGAATGAACTGTACAATCACATTTGGTTTAGAACTACGTTTTGTGATTGCCATAGTACATCCAAGGCATAATGTCGGCTGCAGCAGTTGGATTTACTCTTGGAGGGGGTGTATGAAGTGGTGCAACTGTTTCTAGTGTATCACGTTAGCGTGTTAGTGCTGATACAATTTGCGGTTTACAACCATTTGTTTCAGTATAACATATACAGTATACACACTGTCCAAAAATATTGCGAGCTTCCCTTTTTCAAAAAGGAGATTCATCGTTTTATTTTAAGGCTTAAACATTACCATTCAGCGAGCTTGTGCTGTGATAAATGTGATGTATAAATGATTGGAAGAGCAATTCAATAAGCTTTTGAATGAAAAATGGCAAACCTACAGTAACCTTTAAGCTCCTCATATTCCAACACGTCAGTCAAATGCCAAAAGCTATTTTGTTTAGTAATTTAAATATACACTTGATAGCGGTCATTTTTGTCTGAGGTATGTTTGGTTTGTTCACCATAAGGTTCTGTATCTCTATCTCGATTTCAAAGTTTGGTTGTTTGGGGCAAGAGAGAGAGACACGCACGCACGCACACACACACACACACACACACACACACACACACACACACACACACACACACACACACACACACACACACACACACACACACACGTTTTTCCAAAAAAAAAAAAAAAGGTCCAGTGTGTGTGATCAAAATTCAAGATCATCAGCCCCACTGAGGCCTGATATGCATTAGCTTTATACTTTGTACTGTACTTTAGGTTGTTATATCAAGGGAACCAGATATGACAAGCACTTTTAATTTTAATTTTTTAACTTTTATTTCAGTAAAAAGATCACTGTAGTACTTTCACCTCTATCAGAGTCATTTTGTGTCAGGGTATCTGTACTTTTACTTAAGTAAGTACTTTTTTCCCCCACCACTGGTAACAATTGACACAGAAATATTAAAAAAGATGATGCAAATTAAACTTTAAAATGATCCCCATGGTGAAAGTGGCTGAAAGTGATCCCCCTTCACACAATTTTAACACACACACACACACACACACACACACACACACACACACACACACACACACACACACACCATCCAAAAATGCTGAAACTACACACTGAACATCCCACCACATCGACCTCACTGCCTTTCACCATTTCTCTTCACACTCGGCTACAGCGCCATTAGGAACCAGCCGCCGCCCCTTTTAATGTGACAACAATGAATGATACTCATACAAATGTCATAAATAACTTACAGACAGAGGCTACGGATGTGTTTAACACAGAGCATATGCTGCATAACGATGGGATGGCATGTCGCTTGTGCACTCTGGCCATTTGTCTGGAGTAGATGGCTGAGCGAGTGTGTGTGTGTGTGTGTGTGTGTGTGTGTGTGTGTGTGTGTGTAGGAGAGAGAGGTTTTTGGTAGCGTTATCTATAGAACCAGTATCAGGCCCGTGGTGGCAAAGCTGCTATGATGATTGAAAAGAAGATTGTTTCGTGTGCAAGGTATTGGTAGAACACACAAAAAATGGCAGCATTTAAGGTCATAGTCGCCTATAAAATCCCTCCCATCTCACCTTCTTTTTCCCCCCAGCTGTTCCTTATTTTCTCACAGATACTCGCAGACACAGCTAACACACGCGGACAGACACTTCCGCACACCGCCCTTCCGGTGCGTCCCTTATCAGTAATGGTGGGGGTGTCGATAAACAGAACCGTCTTCCGGGTCTGGTTATTTCCCTGGCTGCAATTAACGTCCCCATCTGCTATCCTGTGATTAACAATCTTTACCAATACATCACGATGGGCGGGAGGCTGCCTGACACATTTTATTTATTTATTATTATTATTTTTTTTTTCTCCTTCTGTGGCCTCCCCCCCTCCCGCAGCTGCAGCAGTCGCATGTACTGTAGCACACCAGTTCATGGGGGGAATCCCTCAACTGACAAAGGTGTTGGAAGAAATTACATCAAGGGATTCTCTGCAGTTTTGGGGGAAATTCGTGCTTCGTGTCTGTGGGAGTCTCTACCAACATGCACGGGTTTAGGGAGGTTAGACGGATAAATTCTGGCAGTGGGGCGCCAACATGGCGTGACTTTATTGCATTATACAAAACAAAAAGGCTCGCTGGCCAAAACTGGGAACATGAAGTAATGATAATAATTAATGCCGGTATTCCTTGGTCGCGGTCCGGTCTGCAGGCGTTGCAGCGACCTGCACCACGTGATCCCAACTGAAAGACAGCACAGCATATAAGAAAACTCTTGAACTTGAACTCTCCCAGCTGGGTCCGACCAATCAGCGCTTAAGAGGCTGATCGGGCAGACCCGGTACAGCTGCGCCGCTACGGGGTGAAGCCAGCCCTGTCATTTGAATCGATTTATATTGAAAAAGCAAATTTCCCCAAAAAAATGGGGTAGCCCCAGGGCTACTCATTTGAATCGATTTACATTGAAAAAGCAAATTTCCCCAAAAAACTGGAGTAGCCCCAGGGCTCCCCCGGACAAATTTGGGCCATTGTCAACCACCTTGTGAGGCATATAGCGGCGTTTTTACAAACTGAAAATGAGAGTTATCTTGGTCCATTGATTTATTGAAGTCAAAAATGCCAAAAGGCAGATTGTTTGTTTTCTTTCTGCTTTTTCCCACTTGTTACCAATATGGATGTATGCATATGCGGCCGCCAAGAGAAAAAGCGCTGCACGCAGGTGTTGAAAAGGTTTATTTTTAATTGAACTGATCAAAAGTTCAATCCTAACATTACAATAATAATGAATAATTATTTAAAATATATATTATTAAAAAATCTAAAAGATCTGCTGTCAGGGTCACTTTTTTCCAACCAACCAATCACAAATTGGGCCAGGTTGTCGTCTTCTCGGTGGGCCATGTTGAACTTCAAGGGAAAACCAGCCCTTTTTTTTTGTTTTGTTTTGTTTTTTTCTCCCGCATATTGGTGAATTGCCTCATAATCTTGTAAAATAAATAGCTCTCTTATGATCTATTCAATTATGTTTTTTATTTTGCAAACATTAAGTACATTTGTGTGGATTAATTAAGCATTGCGATTTGAAAAAATTATTTGCGGGCCAGATTTATCAATATATTATCACCACATAAAATTGTCTCGTGGGCCAGATGTAGCCCTGAGCCTGTAGTTTGGGACCCCTGCTCTATACCTTCCTGTTCCAAAACTGGCTGTTTTTTGTGGGAGGAGCCACCCTCCCGAGGCCTGAATTCTGTGGGCCAGTGGGGTTGAAGCACAAGTTCCGGGTTCTGTGAGTCAATGGAGTTTGAGCATGGCTTCCAGGTAACGTTGTATTTACTTCGTAACATTCACTGATTTCACCTCATCAGTCCACCAAAATCTGTTTCTGAACAAATTTGAGGCGAGAAATAAGCAATCCAGTTGCTGAATCTTCACTTATAAGCCCCTTTCTCACTTGCACTGAAAGCTATAAATCTATTGGCAATGCTCCATATTGGCATCATGTGGAAAAGGGAGCCAGTCTTGTGCTCTTGCTCTCGAAGTAGTATAATTTCTGGCAAATTGCAAGTATGGCTGTGAGTGTGGAAATGGAAGCAGTAACATTGCCATAAAGAAGTGGTGGAGCCGAATGCAAATAAAGCATAAATGATGGGTTTTTACGAATATTTATTTTCGTACAAATATTTAAAAAATATATTTGTTTTTGGGAATGAGAACAAAATATTCAGAAAAATGGAGAGTCCGAACTGTGGTGCTCTCCTTCAAAGACAAACTAAAACATGTCCAGTCTCTACGGAGACAGGTATTTTTATTCTTAAATGGTATTCTTTCTCATCTTAAAAATGTCACTCAGACCCTCGATGTGTCTTTTGCTGTTGTGGTGCGGTGCTGGGACATCGGGCACATTGCGCGCTTTGCTTGCCTGCCGGCTGCACAGCAGTGCAGAGCACGAGGAAGTGAGCGGACAGGCAGAGAGTGTAGGATAGGTTGAAAAAGATCACACTGATTTAATAACATTGCGTTAGGATTATTAGGTCCGGGGACAGGGGTTCTGTCCCCTCTCAGTCAGCGGAGGAAACCAAGACCGTCTGGAAGGGGCGGGGAGACGGGGAGCGAAGCACTGGTCTATAAACGAAACAGGTTCTGTTGCCTAGTCTCGCGTGATAAAGACACCTCTCGTGTGAGCATTACGTAATGTATCCGTGACAGTCATCTATGTGGGAACAGACTTTATACGGAACTTTTCCTTAGAAGCCAATGTTGGATATTTTTTATCCAGCAGTGTTATGGATTCCATGTGGGAAAAGGCCTTTAGATCTACAAGGCCTAATTTAAAAGGTAGTTCTGACTTTCGTTGTAGTGCTATGTACTGTTTTTATTCATTTATTTATTTATTATTATTTTTTAAAGAAAGAAACACAGCAGAAATATTTTCCAAATACTTGCATTTCCATCGTCTGCAGTTTCTTCACAGACAGTTGATATTAACTCCTCTCCTCCTTTTAAAATATTTGTTTAATGAGTTTCTCAGATGGGGGTGGTTCTAATTCTACTGAAGTCCAACATGACGTAAGGGTTGGCTGGGTTGTTTCAGGACATGTTTTCTGAAATAGACAGCTCACAAAAAACTCACTGACTTGTCTTTTTTCACAGTTTGCGTGTTAGTAGGCCCATCAGAGACCCAAATGTATGTGCATAAGCACTGAGAAAGTGAGTTTTGCATAATAGGTTCCCTATAATACTGAAATATGGGTTATAATTATAATATATAGGATCATTTTCACTCAATGATAAATTGATCAACATACCATTTTGTCAAGTCAGCAGCCAAAAGCTGATGCACTGACTACTAAACTAACTAACTACCCTTATTCCTTGAACAGATTACAAAAAGCCCCTATAGACTATAGGCCCCTGCTATGAAATTATCACAGGGTCACAGTACAGACAGGATACTTAGATTTTATTATGTTCAAAAGGTATTAAATTTTTCACAATTACAATCTTTTATTTTTCCTTTTTTCTTTCTTGGAAACTTTTGTAAACTTTTGTTTTAGGCAAAATGTGAAAGTTAGTCACAAGTAATTCCTTCAGATTTGGTTAAAAGACATGTTTAACAGTTGTTGTATGAAATCTGAATGGCTACCAGAAGGCATGCTTAAAGCGTAATTTCTCCTCTTAGGATTAAGAATGAGTACATTAGAGTGACAGCTCAGGTTGGACAGTTTGGTGAAAAAGTGAAAGAGGCAAGATTGAGATGGTTTGGACACGTGTGTAGGAGAGATGAGAGTTACATTGGGAGAAGGATGCTGAGGATGGAGCTGCCAGGCAAGAGGAAAAGGGAAAGGCCAAAGAGAAGGTTGATGGATGTGGTGAGGGAGGACATGCAGGCGGTTGGTGTAAGGGAGGAAGATGCGCAGAACAGAAGGTATCGGAGGCAGATGATTCACTGTGACCGAAAGAAGAGGAAGAAGAAGAAGAGCTTATAGAAAAATGTATTGTGGCTTACCTGTAAACCTTAAAGGTCCAGATTTCAACCACCGCTGGCTTATGATTAGATGGAACAGGAAAATTCACAACAGGTCTGCACAATATTTATTAGCTCTAGAGAGGATGTGAAACTATCTGGATACATTTGAAACTGCCTAAATGAAAACTTTGTCTTTAATGTTTAACTGCCACTGCCATAAACAGCAAAATTACATGTCATAAGCAAAAACAGTCGAGAACCTATCTGCGCATGTGTACAGATAATTAATATTATTGAACATCCACCATGACACCAAATCGTAGAGGTACCTTCAAATAGAGCAGATCCCATCTCCTCCTAGGTATCATGGTTACCTATTGAGCTGCAACAAAAGATGGCTATACAGGGATATCAATAGTTGGGGAGGCAGTGTCTGAACCCTAATCCTCTTTGTGTCAAGGTTTAGCCAGTCTTCCCAGAGATATGTAATATCTGTCCAGTTGCACAGAACCTCAATGAACCCTTTGGGAGCCACGTGGGAGAGCTGATATGTAAAAGTGCATTGTGCCCTGGGAGAGCCCTCTGTCTTCTAAAAGATGTAGGTGTCCTTTGAAGTTTATCAAGCTGAAACTCTGCCTGATTTGCCTGATTTGATATGCTGAAGGGCAAAATAAATAGTTTTGGAGTATAGGCATAGCTCATTACTAGAAGGTTGTCAGCAATATGCCACTGAGGCTGAGAACAGTGGACGATCCCTAACACCTCCATGAAGGAAAACGATTTGGAAAGCAATACATGGCCCCATCCTGGGAAGGCTAGTATCTAGCCCATAGCGGCGTCGATCT
The DNA here is from genome assembly GCF_960531495.2 of Zeus faber. NCBI lineage: Eukaryota > Metazoa > Chordata > Actinopteri > Zeiformes > Zeidae > Zeus > Zeus faber. The sequence continues at coordinate 33,079,061 of NC_137197.1, read as the reverse complement.
TACATGGATGCAAGCCACAGTAGTAATCTTGGAAGGCTGTGCCGCAAAACATTTCTCAAACCCTAAGTGCACTAGGGCCATGCGTCTTGATCGCTTTGCTGCAGTTGGGCTCCTTTCAGTGATATCCCTGGAACTGTCCTTAGTCCCCTGGGAACATCGTTGGACACATGGATGGCAGACTCTGCCTCAACTGTGGTGCTCAGGACCTTGGCATTTGCCGGTCTGTTGGTTTTGTAAGAGAAATGGCTGGCTGGAGTCTAAGGAGAAAGTCCTTAATCTGGGCAAATTATGAGGTCAAAGTGTCCATCTGTTATAAGTTTTCCCTTTTTTAAAAAACTTTGTTGTGTTTGGAAGCACTGTCTCTGTTGGCACCTGGGGGTGGACCTATCTACCACTGATATACCAGATGGAGGTAGCCCGAGAACAAGCTCGAGAGCCCTCCTCCTTGGCCTACCTTGATGTTTTAAGATGCTTCTCATTAGCCTGCAGACCTTGCATTAGTTCTCTGATTGCTGATCCCTCAGGTGTCCTCTTGTCCACCATGCAGTGCATTGTGGGAATGTAGTCCCTAAAGGGGATCTCAGGAACGGATGTAACATTTTAACAGATTAATATAGCGGCAAAAAAATGTTTCTTTCTTAGTTCAATTAAGTGATTGTATGTCAATTAATAGTTCAACAAAGGCTATTCATGTTTTCTTTCAGGGGTAGTTAAAATTTTACATTGATTTGGGAGCAGCTATCCTGCACAATTGTTCCCATTTCAGAGTAGTCTCTTAAATATTCACCAAAAAGATATATGCGTGCATGCACCGTCAAAATGCTTGCCAATACATTTAATTCATGTAATAATCATAAAATCATAAAACTGAAAATTTACGATTTTTATAGGAAGGCATCACAACATTTGTAATATGGGCAACAAATTAACATATTTTTTGTTCGTTTTGTCTTAAGCACTAACATTTGGTATTTGGGATTTGGCACCCCTACAATTTCTGAGTGCAATTGCACTTTTACACCACTCATAAATCATATAATAAATCTCGGCCCGGTGTCCGAAAATAATTTTACCAGACAGATTTGAACCTTATCAGTCACGTTTCAATAACAGTCTATGTTACAAACACAGATATGATGTTTACCTAGGTTACAGTGTCCCTTGCACAGACCACGGCGCTTCCCGGAGCTGTGGGCTGAGTGTTCGCGGAGCCGCTGGGAAAAAGGGCACAGGGAGGAATGGGGCCCCCTGCTAACGGTGTAGGTACCAGATGTGCTCGGCCTGGCAGATCGGCTCGCACACACAAGTCAGATGGGGAAACAAACCCCGTGGCGAAATGAAAGGTAGGCTACCTTTAATTTCGCAACAGGGTTTGTTTCCCCCTCTGACTCGTGTGTGCGAGGCCATCTGCCAGGCCGAGCACATCTGGAAGGTATGCGACCCTCATGAAAGGTAGCTACCCTACCTTTCATTTGGGCATGCGCTGGTTGAGGCGTGGGAGCCATGGGGGAGGTGGAGCGGCTACATTTTGTATTACCATTATTAACAGACATTTTGACGAGCAAGTTTATGATTTATCGCTAAAAAGAAAAAAAAAATCCTACCCGGCAAAAAAACGGTAATTACCGGAGCCAAACATGAAGCAAGTGACGTAGTAGCATAGAGCTGTTTTATACCCGAACATGGAAGTTACATAGTCTAAGAACAGGCCATTTTCCATATTACAAGTCAGTGTACCATCAAAATGATTTTGAAGCTGTTATTTTAAGGTAAAAGTTACATAGTGTTGCTTTAAAACAAAATTCTACTTAAATAAACCTGATTGTATGAATTATGTAGTGGAAAAAACAGGAATTTGAATTAGCTGATACAATAGTTTTATTTTTTTTAATGTAAAAAGACAACTGTCAGTCAATTGCTATATTTTTTTCCACGTCCAGGAAAACAAGTGACTCGCTGTGTGTGTGTGTGTGTGTGGGTGGTTGGGTGGGTGTGTGGGTGTTTGGTGCATTGCCCACCTAGAAATACTTCAGTACGTAAACAATTAAAATCCTGCCTTGAACTGTGCTTTTAGGTTATTATTGGCACAGATGTTGACACTGACGTGGCCTTCTCAAGGTTGGTAGTTTTTGAATTCTTTTGATTATGAAGTGATTGAGAAATTCCATAGGCGTGCCAACATCGATCGGGAGGGAAAAGTCAACATCCCTTGTTGTCGGCATGCGCAGATCAAAGGCTGTGTGAATGACAAATGTGCTCTATATATACAATAGACCGTATTTAAAAAAAAAGTTGCTGTAGGCTCTTCTAACGCAGAGTGCAGCACAGGAATACTTGTAGCATTTTGTACAGTTGGACATAATGAATTAATTTGGCCATCTGCTTCTTCACCATGCTCGCAGTCACGAAACAAACACACCAAGATCATCGGTCTCCCCACCCCCAACCCCCTTTACCCCTGCTTCACCATTCACCATCCTTCCCATAAGGCTGCAAATAGTTGTATGTGTCTGTGTGTCTGTGTGTGTGTGTGTGTGTGTGTGTGTGTGTGTGTGTGTGTGTGTGTGTGTGTTGGGTGGGTGGGTGGGTGGGTGGGTGGTTGTGTGTGTCTGTGTGTGAGAGAGAGAGATCCCATTATTTTTTTATTATTCCTTTACAAATCATTCAAATCGTCTCCGTTTTAATATTCAATTTTTTTCCCCTGTATATTTTATTTTTTTTATTCATGCCGTCGTTTTTATTTGTTTTATTATTTTTAAATAGTTAATATTATATATTATTATTATAAATGTGTGTGTGTGTGTGTGTGTGTGTGTGTGTGTGTGTGTGTGTGTGTATATGTGTGTGTATATATATATATATGTGTGTGTATATATATATATATATATATATATATATATATATATATATATATATATATATATATATATATATATATATATATATATACACATATATATACAGTTTATACATTGAGACTTGGCTCATGACGACGTCGACGTCACTCAGTAGAACCAGTTGTTTGATTTGATTCAGTTAGTTTAATGCACGGTGAGGGAAGGAGGACTTCCAGTGAACGAGAGGGAGAAGAGTTGGCCATTTATTTAATTTTCTTATATTTTTTTAATGATTGCAATTTATTTGCAAAGTACCGTATAAATATAATATAAATGTATATTTGCAAATAAAGTGAAAGAGTTTCATTTGAAGTTTGAACTGGACATTTGCATGTTAGTTATATGTTGGGTCCAACAAAAACTCAGTGAGAATTACAGGTTGAATTATACTGAAACTTGGTGACAGTCCCATATTCAATTTTATTGGAACATAGTGACAGTTTCATGTTCTATTACTGTTCCATAGTGAATAATGAACAATAATAAACTGTCAAAATAAGCAATCTCTATTACTATTGTGGTAACTGAAAATTGCAGCAGTAGTCTGTATGTGCAGCTGTCCAATTATGTGAGCGTGATCAGATCACGGGATGTCACAGACAGACTTAAGATTAAAATCAGAAATAGGAATCGGCCAAGAAAATTGCAATCGGTGCATACTTAGTTGGAAAACATATTTGGTAACTTTACAAGATCATGCATTTCAAGGGGTATATCCTAATGAGATTCATTTGTATACTGTATATAGTTAGTCATAGTAGCTCGCATACGGTGTGATGAGCCTCGTTACGAGACGGCTGCGGTGGGAATAACTGATGGAGTCATTTAGCTGCAATATCTCAAATGTCACGGAGACTCCCTGGTACACTATTGTGGTACTCAACATATTTTCCCAAAGTTGGCAGGTCTGGGCTACACTCAATCTTTAATAATTCTTTCAACCCCTCTCCACATGCGTATTTAATTCCTCAATGATTGGATCAAATTACCCCAGCTGGTTAAATAAGTCTGCCATGGCTGCAGCCTCTTATGTCCAGTTAATTTGGCTTAACCAATTTTTGAGCTTGCGTGGGATTTGTAGTACCGGGTGAAGGGGAAATTGGAACGAAAACTGCACCTGCGCTTTGCAAGCTACGCACGTTGCAGGCGGTCACTATTCCGGGAGCTTTAAAGAGGCCTCTTTAGCTGGAGTTCAAGCTTATTTTACATGTAGGCGTGCCTTGCGCATGCCGTGAATGGGCTCTGGATCCTGCTACAGCAAATGAGACAAGATGGGGCCAACTGGAGCATCTCATAACTTCTTCTGTGTTTTTGATTTTATTCTTTTTTTAGCATTCTTTTTCCACATAAATCTTGGAAGGTCATATTTAGGTATTAGCCTGTTTTGCATAATTTGCTTTTTTTAATGTATTGAGTCATCATTTATCAATATTTTTGGAATATATATTTTTTCAGAAGCTAGGCTGGTTGTTTACCTCAGGGGCCTTGCATTGCCTTTTCAAGATTCAAGATTCAAGATTCAAGATTTTTATTTGTCACATACATATACATACTTTCATACATATATGCAGTGAAATGTAATGCAACGGTGATAGCACACAATATGTCCTAGGAAAAAATAAAATAAAAATAAAAAATTTCTTTCTATAGGCCGACTAACTGACTCCTAAAACGTAATACAGTAAGTTGAATACTTATAGAATAGAATAAAAATATATAGAATAAAATACAATAAAAATAAAAAGAAATAAAATGGAATAGATAGAGGGAATATGCCTATGTATATACAGTTGATGGAGTTATCTCTGTACTGGACACACGGATGAAATTGGTCTTGACCTCCTCGTCTGAATCTGGGAAAATTGACAGAAAGTGAAGTATCCCTTTAAGAAAATGTGATCACCTGCAATAAATGTGACTTACTATTCATTTCCATTCAATAATGCCACAAGCTTGGTTATTTGTTAAGCAGGCCGTAGTCCCTGCTAAATCTGACAAATGTATTTACGGCATTTATTATAAATAAATGTTGTAAATTAATTGCATTCATTAAATACATACATAAGTATGGTAAATGATTTGCCATACATACTAAATTGTTCTAGGTCCTGCACACAGCTGTTGAAGCAGCACTAACTGAGCAAATTATTCTCCTTAAAACAAACCACATGCCACCAGAGTCACCGTAGCTCCATGTGACAAATGGAAACATGGTTAGCACTAATTTTACCAACTAACAATCAAAAACTACTCATCGTACCTTTAAAGGCCACATCCTAATAATTCCAAGTCCCTCCAAGACTGTATTTTTTAGTTTCTTCAATTTTAGTTTCTGCAAATTCCCTCTGGGGATGAATACATTTTTTATCCTTAAAAAGAGGCAGACTTATAACTTTTGGGGCCGAAATTAGTTATTTTGTTGAAAGAAAAAAGGTATGCCGGTGACCAATTTGATGTATTGCAGCAGGTAGTGCCGTAGAACAACACTGAATAGCTCATTGTTTTGAAGTGTGAAGGGGTGTGTGTATGTGTAGAGATGCATGCATGAGTACGCAGATTTAGAACCAGCGCAGAGTTCGCATGATTGCGCTCACATTCAATACTGTACATCTGCCTGTCAGCAAACTCTCCACAAGTGTACGGGGTTGTGATGATGATAAGCCTGTTTGTGTGTGAACCCCCTCACACGGTGGGAATGAGCAGCAGACAAGGTCGAGTCATCAATATCAGTCACTCACTATTGATCGATGACTTATTGATTGGGACGATCACGTTTGCTGAGGGGGCATCAGAAAGGATGTCCTCATGACCCCCCCCCCCGTCCTAGCCTCTGTTTTAGCTCACAGGCAAAGGCAGTTGTCAGTTGAGGGGCCTTTCCTGGGAACATGTGGCTGAGATCGATAGTGGCAACAAACGCCCCTCTCTCGTCAGCTGTCAGTCAGAATTAAGTCCCCATCCCCGGGACCCGGGTGGCAGGATGAAAGGTTACTGGGCCAGTCTGGTTTCGGGTGGGGCGGAGGGTTTCGCAGCATGCAAGTTTCACACAGTTGTTGCTGCCTTTACTGGCTCCTGTGCATGACGATCTTGAAGAAGTGTCTTTTATGGCCATGACAGTGTGCCGCAAAGCACCGATTCACCTCATAATCTTTGAGTCTGTGATGTGGTGGTGAAAATTTGTTGTGTCCGTGTGTCCGATTTGTTCACTTTGTTGGGGGTGGATTTTTGTTGGTCCAAGAACAAGTTGTAATATTAAGAGTTGTGTTTTTTCAAGCTCCTGAACACAGCTGACAACTGCAAATCTCAATCGAACTTAAAACGTACAAACAGGCACCTTTTCTACCTCCTCAAACCCCCTGAACAGTTTATGGACTTTTGGACTCTACCGATGCGAAGAAATGTACACACACATTTCTTACTGCATGTATCTGCATGATCTTGGTGCACGAATGATGTTGCTTCATCCCTTAAAGTGCCCGGCTCAAATTTGTTGTGAAATCCCTGTCACAAACAGTGATGTGACTGAGGTTAGGATAACTGGTATTTTTTTTACTTAAACGTTATTTCTCTGTCAGGGTAGCCTGATTACTCCATCGTGCTAGGATTAGTACGAGAGTTGATGTTATTCTCTCGATATTGGATCATTTTAAGCAGCAGTTAATCCGAAAAAAGGGAGGACTTTCACGACACCAACATGAGAGATGGGAGGAGACAGATTTTTATTCTATTTTTATATCTTCACTCATTTGTACAGATATAATGACATTCACATGTCATTATAGGTTCCCCACGTTACTACAATCCTTTGGGAGGGAGGGAGGGAGGGAGGGAGGGGGAGAGAGAGAGAGAGAGAGAGAATTAAAACTATGGCTTGGGGCACTTTGTTAACTTATTATGGAAAACAAGAGGCCTCATCACCCCGCTCTCACACACACACACACTGTAGCCCCCCCATCCCCGCTGATGCGCACCCTCTTTTGATAAGGCTTATACCCTTGTCAACACGCACACATTTTAATTAGTGTTGATTGTTGTTAGCGTGTTCAATAGTTATTAATTAGACCAGGGAGGGGCCTCGGTCGAGATTGCACGCCCGGAGCTGTGACGCATTGTGCCGTCTCACACTTCTTCACAATAGCAGAAGCTGTGACAACCCAATTGGGGAGAGGAGAAAGGCAAAAAATAAAAAATAAATAAAAAAAAAGGGGATTAGGCAGGGGTTATAACCTGTTTTGATAACACCTTTTTAACTAATAAACTATTAAAGCAAATAATAAAGAAAATAACGACGGGAAAAAAATTACACTGTTGACATTTTGTCTTTTTTAAAGTTGGAATAATTTACGTGGTTGGTAATTGATTGATCGCCGGGGATTATATCAAATCTTTTGCAGCTGTGGGAGTTTCTTAACGAGATTAACAATTATGGAGATAACAACATTACAGGTCTAGGTCCTGACAGGACAGGACCCAACACAGAAAACATCAAGTTTTAAAGACATTTAAGGCGACCTAAAATATGCCCTGATGCACACCCTTGGGCCAGGCACTCCAACACTGAAGTATTTATATTGTTTGTATTGTGGGATTCTGGGATTTTTGCATTCGTCTCTGTGACTCATTATTACATGTATAATACGTACATAATCAACAGAAAGCCTTTACCCAGGGACTAATATTTACTATGGATATATAATACTAATAACTATTTACATTCAAGTGAACTGTATATATAAACAGGTTTTGGAAGGGGAAGTTTATATATGATAAAATTTGTGTGTGTGTGTGTGTGTGTGTGTGTGTACAGTATACAAATATATATATATATATATATACATACACATATACATGTACATTATATAAAACAATATTTTTATATAAATTTAATAATATAATATTAAATAATTTTGCATTATTCATTTTATGTTTTTTTATTTATGTATTGTTTATTAATATTATCATTATTATTAGAATTGCCAGAATATACTGTATGTATAATTCAGAAAAACATTTTTGTTGTTGAGAAAATAATTTTTCTGTTATGCTGCCTGTCAAAATTGCACAGAAATTGCCCTGCTCTTTCAGTGATTTTTTTTTAAGATACTGCTTCAAGCCGTCAACACCATCTTAAGTAAAACAAAACAAACAACAAAAAACGATACAACCAAAAAAAAAGAGTAAGTCAATGCCCCCATAGCCAGTTGGTTAAGGGGGCATTTTTTGGGGGGAACGCAGGTTCCATCACTACCGTTGTCTACCACTTTGCACTTGTGTTGACCTCCATCCGCTGTGCTCTTATAGCCGACACTCCATCAAGATGCCCGTTGACATAACACAAGAGACAGGGACCTACACACACACACACACACACACACACACACACACACACACACACACACACACACACACACACACACACACACACACACACACACACATTCACACCCCTCCCTGTTTTCCTCTCCCTCCCTTGATAGGCCTTTTGTTTGGTGTCTAATGACAGCTGTGATGGAACCGTCATGCTCTGTGATCACACTGGGGCCCAGTGGCCCCCCCTTCCTCGCCCCGCAACCCTCCTTGCTGCCCCTCACATCTCACCACTGTAGTCATTTGCCGTCTATATAGCTGTTCTCGGAGTAGGCCGCGAGGAACCAGGGTGTACCACCGTAGAAGTTGATGTTTGAAAGCCTGGTTTACTCCACCTTTGTTTTTGCCTGCGATCGATGTAGTTGTGTTTTTTGGGTTTTTCTTTGTAAATAAAACCTTAAAACTTTTATTTTTGAATGACTCTTTCGACAGCGTTTTGTGATTTCATTTTGTTGTTGTTCGCAATTGTTGGTCGTTTAGCATTTCAAAAGGGTTTAGAAGAATAGGTCTTTAATTCACTTTGCGTCTGATTTAAAAAAAGAAAAAAAAAGAAAGAAAAATAATCACTGACCGGTTTATTTGCTCTTCAATTCTAAAATGTGTCTTTCTGTTTGTGCTATATGTCTGTTTAAACCAAACAGATGGGAGATGGGTACAATTTGAGATGTTTTCATTTTTTTTGTTATTCTTTTATTTTTTTTTTATCTTTTATTATCATTGTTTTAGTTTTTTTATTCTGTGTTTTTTTACATATATATTTATTATTATTATTATTATTATTATTATTATTATTATTATTATTGTTATTATTATTATTCCCAGCCCAAGGAATTGTCTCTGGAGGGTTTATTGGAAACTTGGGGCAGCTGGGCATGTTTCCCGCTGTGCGCCTCAGCACATCTCCTCATTCAGGGACGGTGAGCGGCTCTGCCTATTAAAATGTAAATTCCCTCTCTGGGGGGAGGGGGGGGGGGTGTATTGTTGGTTGTGGTGGTGGTGGTGGTGGTGGGGGGGGGGGGGTCTAGATGTATGGCCAGGCCAATCAGGTCATTTTAAGACTATAGAGTACGCTGGAACAACAAAATAAAGGTGATTTAAAGATAATTTCATTGTTTTATGATGACCTCTCTCTCTCTCTCTCTCTCCCTTTCTCTCAGTCTCTGTCTTTCAGTCTTTGTCTCATTCTCTCTCACAGATGCGCAGACTATTTTTAATAAATTAATTTCTACTTTCTTCCCCTGCACATATGTTTTTTTGTGGTTTTGAAGTATGTCTAATTTTACCAGCTAGTATAAAATATACTAATTGTGTATATGTCATGCAGAGTTCATCGTTCGTATTGTCACGTTACTTTTTGTGGTTAATTGATAGGTTTGTTTTAGTAATTTATTTATATAACTGATCATAAATATATAAAATTTGTTTGTTTTTTCTTATCAACAATGAAAGGACATTTTCCATGTTTTCAAATGGTAGAATAAGTTGTGATTGCTGTCAATACTTGTGAAAATAAATGCCAAGGTGAGGTGGCTGTCTGGATATTAGACGACATTTGATTAAAATTAACATACGGCCTACAGACCCTTGCACTGACAGAATTATAATATCATTATAAATAAATGAAGACCACTGTAGACATTAAACAATTAAAACAAACAAAAAGACCAAATGTCAGTTTTCAATGCTACTCTTTTTTTCTTTTAGCAAACAGACACCTTCCTCGAATACTGATGTGATGTATTCCTACTGGCGAAACCATTATTTTGGCCCCAATTTGGCTCTGTAAAAAAAGCTGTCTTTCACTTGGATCGCTTCAAGTTCATTCTCTACCGCTAGATGGAGTTGTGATCATGCAGGAGAGGTGGCATTGTTAACAAGTACTGCACACACAGCCTTCCTTCCAACACTGAGACCTATTATTATTATTATTATTATTATTTTATTATTATTATTATTATTATAATTATTATTATTATTGGTATTATTATATTTACAACATTTAATAGTGGGCCGTCTATAATTCACCATTTTGGTCAGGTCTACAGTTCATCATAGCTGCGTTACCAAACCTTATTTTAATTCTTAATCTGTCCTACACGGTAGGTGCACATGTGTGCGTCCAACGTGTGTGTGGGAAATTGAGTAAGTGATCTAATTAACGTCTCTTTACACACACACACACACACACACACACACACACACGGACTTGACATCTCGGGCTGGCATGACTGACATCATTGTTAATGCGGACGTGAGATTTGTTTTCTTTTCTTTCGTGCGCAGCGGCACAACCAACGGGCGACTCTCCAGGCGTTTCCATCGCACAAGACTTGTAATGTTGTACGAATGCATCCGCATCCTGTCCCGCTTTTACCGCTGAATGTGTTCGGGTTGCTTCGATCCGGGGCATCCCGAAGGATGATCGGTGACACGGGGTATGGCTTAGCTGTGTTGTTATTTACCAAAAGCGCTGGACTGTGGTGGAATCGACTCTCCCTGTGCTTTTTGTTGTATTACAATACGCAGCATTGATTTAGCAGTTACAGGCTAATTTATGCATTGCCAAATGGCAGCGTAATATCCGCTGCCCACCAACGTCCTTCCCCTGCTGTTGGTGGCCAACAGAACAGTATTTTGTAGTGTTTTGTGTACTGGAAATGTCATCAAATTGTATTGTTACAATATTTTATGTATATATACGGTAAACCGTGTGTATACAGTGTGTGTCTGTGTGTGTTTATAAACATACTGTATATATATAATACCATTTTTTTTATTTATTTATGATTAATTATAAATCCATAATAAATTTATAAAAAAACAAATGTCTCTCTTCAGTTGTGACTTTAGTATTGATGTATTGTACATAACATCTGGCACTCAACAGATCCAAACGCAGAATTCTTGGACCGTTGCAAAACACATAGTGCCCCAAATTATCCTCAGCCATTTAACCATTTGTTTCAGTGCAGCATGAAATTGGAAGATAGTGATGAGGGGAACTAAACAAAAGTCCAAGTCAAAACCGTTTTCAGGTGCAGGCTATGCAGAGGTGCAATGTGTCCAAAATGTAAAAGTAAAAATAAGTACTGGGCCCTTCCAAATTGTCCCTCCAAAATAGTCTCATTCTTCTTTTGATGTGAAATGGTGCATTCGCTCTCTCCCAGAGGCCCGTTAGAGTTCAGATTTCTGTCCACGAAGAATAATTATTTTTATATATATATGTTTCGTTTTTTTTGTTTTTATTTAGTAATGAGAAGTAATTTTAGGTCTGGTTGTTAGACCCTATCATACAAAGGCTTCCACTCCGTCTGAAAAGGTACATTCAGTCGGCGAGAAAGAGATTAAGTCTGAACGACTTGGGTGAGCCTTTTTTTAACCTGAAGTCAAATATCATTGTGCGAGTGGTAGTTTTGGTCTGAGTGGTGGTTACCGAACTACTGCCGTTACAGCTGATTGAAAATCTACAAGGGCACTCAATGAGTAGAAGAAGCCCCAGTGCCCTTGAAAAAAGACTATAGAATATAGTATGACTCTCTCCTTCCTGTCGAAATGTTATTTAAAGTCCACGTTGCTCAGGATGCAAGCCCAGTTACCTCGAGAGACGGTACAGGCCCGATGTGGGGAAAGTGATTAGGACACTTGTAAGTCATTACGCGATGTTATATAGCCAAAAGACATCGCCCCCAAGGACTTAGAAACCAGGGTGCTATATATTTTAAAGGGGACCTACTATGAAAAACTCACTTTTTCAGTGCTTGCACATATACATTTGGGTCTCTGATAGACCTACTAACACACAAACTGTGAAATAAGACAACTCAGTTATTTTGTGTGTGTGTGTGTGTGTTTGTGTGTGTGTGTGTGTGTGTGGGCGGGGGGGGTGGCAGGGGGGGGCTTGAGAAGGTGTATTTCACTATGCAATGTCAACGCCAGACTGTATGAGAGTGTAATTGCTGGTGCAGAGTGCTGCAGGTCCACGCCTCCAGGAAGGTGGTCCACTGGTCCACATCAGGCCCGATCCAGGTTGGTCGTAGAAGTATCCTCCACATCTGGAAAGGACTGTACTGTAGGCTGCAGTACGCGATCTGCACCGTGTTTCTCCAAACAAAACTGTAGATGTATTTATTTTGTTTTGGTTTTGGACCTTTCTGTAATCAAATAAAACAAAAAAACCCAAAGCCCTGCTGTATCCCACAGTGCTCCAAGCTCCGCGCTCCTGCACACCACGGTGGAAGTCAGAGCGAACTTTTAAATTAGGCCTTGTAGATATAATATGAGTGAAGATTCAGCAACTGGATTGCTTATTTCTTGCCTCGAATTTGTGCGGAAACCGATTTTAGTGTACTGATGATATGAAATCAGTGAAAGTTTAGGGAATAAATAAAACGGAGTAAAGCTCAACCTCCATTGGCTCACAGAACTAGGTCCTTGGCTGCTCTAGCTCTAACCCTTACAATTAAAGCTACACCCACTGAAACAGCCTGTTTTGGAACACTATGGTATAGAGGCATGTCACAATGGCTCGAATGCATAATCCCAGTGGTATTTTCAGCAAAAAACTTCAAAAACATGTTTTGGGGACCTCAGAGACCATATAATAACTTGTTGAAAAGAAGCATAATAGGCCCGCTTTAAGAAGATGGACAATTTATATTTCGACTAATAAATCCCAAATACAACGGCATGTGGACAAACTTGCCTTGGGATCTCTCAACTCTTTTTTTCTTACAAATTATCAATAATTCAAACTCAATGTGTTAAATAAATCACTAACCAATTCGCTCAGTGATGCCTTTTTAAATCTGGACTCACGTTACCATAACAACGAAGATGACCGCTAGCCGTTAGCTCCCGTCGGCCTAACTGGGACTATTATTCGATTAGCGTTAGCTTTAGTACACTTGGTCGGAAAAATATGTCACTTGGCAAATGTCATTTGAAATGTGTCTTCTGGTTTTGAAATGCACCTTTGAATCGAAAACAGTTTTTTGTTAGTTTTTTTTTTACTATTGTCTTGCTATGTTTTTGTTTCTTTATTTTTTTAGGGATGCAAAAATCACCAGCCATATTGGAAAAATTGTGTAGAATGAACATAATATAATATAGGATAAGCACCCCCACCCCCCGCAATTACCGAATTTTGACGTTTTTGAGGTTTTCACTATTAGTAACACTATTTTGATGGTTGCCCAAGACCATATTGCAGCACATATTTTGCCTGTGTAGCTTTTGTAATTCACCCTTCATAAACATCATGATTGATGGACTGATTTATTATTATCAGTTCCTTTATTTAAGTAATTGTTGACTCATTTGTAATTCACCATGACTGTCATTTATGTTTGGTGTATACAGTACAGCGTAGTGCTCAAATAGCAGTTTACCAAGGTTGATACACATTGAAGACATTGGAACAATTCTATGTATATTACAATACACAGTTTGGTTTACCCTAACCCCAACCCGAAATGCGTCTATCCTTCCATCTCCTCCTCCATCCATCATCTTTTCACTCATCCATTCATCCACTTATGCATCTATCATCTTTCCATCCACCCATTCATCCATCCATCTGTCTGTCCATCATCCCTTTATCCACCCATCAATTCATCCATATTCCACCCATCCACTCATCCATCCATCTATCCATCCATCATCAACCCACCCATCCATCTGTCTGTCCATCATCCATCCATTCATCTACTCCTCTATCATCAGCTTTCTACCTATCCATTCATCCACTCATCCATCCGTATAGCCATCCATCCATCCTGTACCCATCATTCCATCCACCCCCCCATTCATCTGTCTATCCACCCGTCCACTCATCCATCCATGTATCCACTCATCCGTCCATCATCCGCCCATCCATCCATCTGTCCATCCACTCTTCACCCATCCATTCATCAAATATTCCATCCTTCCATCGTTCATCCATCATCGTTCCATCCATTTATCCACTCATCCATAATCTTTCAAAAATTCCGCCTGTCCATCATCCATCCATCTATCTATCCACCCATCTGTTATCTTCCACCCATCCATTTATCCAATGATCCAGCTATTCTCCATTCATCCATATGTCAATCATCCATCCTCTACCCATCCATTCATCCACCATCCACTCATTTGTCTATCCACCGATCCACTCATCCATCCATCCATCCGCTCATCCATCATCTTTCCAGCCATCCATCTACCCATCATTTCACCATCTGTCTATCCACCCATCCATCCATTCCTTTACCTGTGTTTTCTGGTCGGGTCAAGGGTCAGGTTGGATCCTATCCAAGCTGACAATATGTGAAAGGCGGGAAGATCCCAATCCATCGTGCGTGCGTGCGTGCCTGCGCACGCACGCAGGCACGCACACACACACACACTCCTATGGGCATTTTAGACTCTCCAATTAACCTAACCAGCATGTCTTTGGAGGTAGAAGGAAACGGGAGCATGTGAATTGAACACAGGGTTCAGGGAGCTGCAAGGGGACCGTGCCCCCCATTGTGCAGCAGTAGTGTGGATGTACCATAGAAATCAAACTGAAGTTGAATTAATTTAGACCAACTGGCAGTGAAGCATGACGCCAATGTTTGGTGTAATCAAAATTACTTTTACACTTGTAAAGTTGTTTAAATGGACCATAGAATCTGGAAATAATAAGCACGTGGTCATAGTAAATGGAAGATTTTTATTTGGCCTGTACAGTTTTAGGTGTCCACTCGTCAGGATGCACTTGATGAAGCGTGGCTGGTGGTGGATTGAAAGTAAAAAAATAGGCAATGTATTTCAAACAAAGAAAGAAGTTGATAAAAATAAACCGTCAGCATATTCGGTACAAAGTGTGCTCATGGTGATACAGTGAGGAAATTAATTGGGAGAGAAAGTTGAACTGCAACCCAATAACAGTATCACACTTGAGGACGCAGGCTTTGGACAAATGTTTTACTTTTTGAACAAAAATCTGTTGACTTAATTTAAGATGTAATTAGTAAAAGCACTTTCGACACTTTCAAAATTATGTCAATCAAAAACTATGCTTATCTTTTCCTTTTTAGATAGCTGTTCATGTAAATTTTTCAGATTCATCACATTGAATCACGCTGGGCATTTCACTGTTCAGCACAGCTTAAAAAGTATTAAAATGAAATCTGCTGTATTTATTTCCATTAAATATCAGATTAAATAGTGGGAATTGCTGCAAATTAGATTTAATTCTCTGAATAGTAAAATGTGTATTATTCTATGCCGTTTTCATTGCGGACTACAAAATAATATCATGTCATGTCAACGGCCCAAATACTTTCACCCTAAGCTCTGACTTCCATTCAGAAAAAGATCCCTGATCTTCTGGGTTTACCGGAACCCGTTTGGAAGAATACTTCCGTTTCCTCTCACATGCCGGTGTGTATTTACATTCTCCCGGAATACGGACCGAAAATTGATAAAGAAAGGGGTAGAGTGTGAGTCAGCAGTGTGTTTGTGAGTCCTTAAACAAAGTCTAAAATTGTCGTAAATTTGTTTGTTTGTTTATTTATTTATTTACAAATGTTCGGCCTTAAAGTCGTTAAGTTGTTTCCATTTCTCCCTGCTGAAGCATATGTGCGAATCCATCATTAGCTCCTACCCACCACCACCACCCCTCTTCTCCAAACTCACCCCCTTTTTCTCCCCCGCCCAACCTCACACTGTTATTCCTCCACCTCCCCTCCCATCTCATCTCCCTCCATCTCCTCCCTCTCCCTCATCTCTTCCCCTTCTGAGGTGCTCAGCTAGAGCTAGCACGCGACGTGCGGCGCAGTTAAACGCTCAGTGATTTATTGCTCTTTAATTTGGATGAGGGCCCCCGCCTCGTTTTGCGTCTGGCGGTGCGTTTTTTTTCGCGCAAGCCGCCCCCGCTGACAGTAATTTCCCTGCCGGTCGGGAAGGATTTCTCAGCTTGTGAGCTAATGGCGCTAGTTATTATTATTTTTTTTCCCCTTCCATTCTCAACCTCTGGCTGGAATATGTACGAGTGTTTGTTTGTCTGTTTGTTTGAGTCTTTGAAAACGGGAGAAATGGTATTTGAAATTTTCGGGGAGCAGGTGGATTTGAGGTGGGGGTGGGGGTTGTGG
Organism: Zeus faber; assembly: GCF_960531495.2. Lineage (NCBI taxonomy): Eukaryota > Metazoa > Chordata > Actinopteri > Zeiformes > Zeidae > Zeus > Zeus faber. The sequence goes on along the minus strand of NC_137197.1, from coordinate 33,062,683 downwards.
TGGTGTAGGGGTGGCAGCGGTGTAAAGGTAGCGGAGAAGGAGGAAACAAACAGCAATTCCTATTTACCCTGCCAATTTCACTCGACAGCAGCGGCCAGCGTATTGAAATGAACCAGGCTGCCCCGTCTAGTGCAGCTGAGAGAGGGCCACGGCTGGCAGTTACGGAATAGATTGTAGCAGGCAATTATGGTGGGCCAAGGCTGATTAGAGAGCTACCCGCAAACACACACACTCACACCTCGTTGTGTCCACTCATCCAGATGGGGAGTGGACTATTAGGCTGGACATTGTTTGATTGGTTTCAGACACATTTGCTCAATCACATACCGTCTCTGGTCTGCGCGCCTATCTAACGGCACCTGGCTATGACCTCCAGTTATCTCGGCGCCTCTGCTTTGGCCCCGCCAACACCGCCCACGGGCCGGGCTTTGCTGAATGCCTCCTCATCCCTGATTTCCTTTATCCAAGACCGAACATGTGTGTCAGGCCTGCTCCTTTCTCAGGCCTTGTTCCGCACGAATACAGATATGTTTTGAAAACGTAGTTTTTTCTCTGGGTTTTAGCCTCCCGTCTACGCCAAAACTGAGCTTTAAGGTCACTACAAACAAAGCTTTTGGAAAACTTATTTTCCAAAAAAAGATTTTTCAAAACTCCGTATTTGTGTGGACAAGTAAAATGAAGCTTCTTCAAATCGCATTTGCACATGCTTCAGAGACCTACAAGCGATTACCAACGACCATTATGTTGTCCGTGCTGTCGCCAATAAAAGTTTTAGTCTCACCAACTTTAGGATTTTTCTTTATGGAAAAAAAGAAAAAGAAAACCAGTCCGAAAAGAGGAGAATAAAAATATTAATAAAATAGAAAGAAAATATGTATATATAATAAAAATAATATGGTCAAATATATACAAATAGCCAATAAATACCAAAAAATGCCTCATGTTATGTGGGTCTCTGTGGCAAACTGTCTGAGATTCCAAATACCTCTATGAAACATGATCCATGTCATTTAGAATCTAAGATGTAGTGCTCCTGGACAAGTGTTCCTCCCTTCATATTCCCCTGGGTCTGTCCTGCCAAAGCGTATAGCAAAGCAATTCTGGTGTACTGAAAATTTGAATCATTGATGTTGTTTGTATTCAGCTTTGATTGTCAAGTTCCAGACATATTTTTAAGATCTTAAGGAGATAATAATAATTAAAGGAATATTAAAGGATTTCTTCCAACTATTTTTCAACTCAAGCCTTATTAAATAATTAGTTGGTTGAGAAACCAAGAGAGAGCACCCATAACACTTTTTTCTAAACTCAAATATTAGAATATTTTCTTAATGTTCCATGATGCTTTGGAATTAAAAAAAGTGCTAGTAGGACTGTGCAGTATTTTAAAAGCAGTAGTAAATTCAGTCAAGATGTCTTGGTGTTTCTCCTTTGAGAGTGGGGAGTGACAAAAGCCAATTATCTCACGTTCAAAAGTATTAAAAATATTATTTCACTTAATCAGAATCAGAATCTGTTCATTTCGCAGAGTACATTTTCACATATAAGGAATTTGTTGTGTGTATTGCTGAGCAGATAATTGAAAAACAAACAAACAAAAAAATGGCCAAATGTACAAAAGAAGCCCTATTTTCAAAGATGTAAAAAACAATCCAAATATACAAAAATTGTGATACTATGCGCATTACAAGTTACGTAAAAAAAAAGGCTATAGGGGTGAAGTGCCAGGATGGTCATTAGTATGGTTATGGGTATAAATAAAATAAAATGTAAATACAGGTGAATGTACTGCACAGATTTAAAAAATGAATACAATACTATGGGGATCGTTAGCAATGACCGAGTAGGTATAAGTTATGACTGATATTGTTAAATAATTGCAACATCTAGTGTTATTACAGTATAATTACAGGCAGAAGACTACTTTTTCCACAGCCAACCAAATAACCTGACTCACACACAATTCTTGGCACAATCCCTTTATCAAAAATCTCAAAATCTCAAAAAATAATGAATATCTTTTTGTTTTAGTTTAAAACACAGACCGCAAAATATCAGCCAAATTATACGTTTTTTCTTTAGATTTGATATAGATGGAAAAAATTGTGGCAACAATGCTGAGCTTATTTAAAAAAATGAAACTGTCTAAGTCAGATCGCTCACTATCTGGATGGGAGGGGTTGATCTGCCAAGCAAGCATCCCTTTGAACATCACAAAAATGGCCTGTTATAGCAAACTGTAGAACATCTTTGCAATGGGACCCCCCTCCCACCTTACTCTCCCCGTGCCACATTTGATTTAGCAACCTCTAAATAGTAATGCACTATGATATGGTTTTCCACATAAACAAAGCTATGTAGCTGGAAGCCCGCTGCTGGCTTGATGGACTGTGTCCAAGGTAAGAGAGTCCATATCGTCGGCCCCGGCGATATGGAAATTGAACTCTTAGTGAGTTTGTTTTGTCGGTGTGGGCACTCTTTGTATGCTATTTCTTACAGCACATTCCAGTGTATTTGTGGATGCATTCAGAATAATGGTAGACAATGATAGCTTGGCTGCTCGCTTTTGACTATTACTTCACGTACAAGTTGTGTCGATTACGCACATTTTGGTATTTTTTTGGATTTTTAGAGCTTATAGAGCTTATTGTGCGTAATCACCGGGTGTCATGACATTTCACTGCATATATGTATGACCATATGTATATGTATTTGAAGATTCTTCTAATTCTTCTAACAGTTCAAGTTCAAGTTCAAGAGATTATTTGTCACTGATCACATGACACGCCACACTTCAACACATGCATACACACGCACATGCTTTGGATGGTGAAATGTGGCCTCTGCATTCCACCCATCCTGGCTTGTCCTTCCTCCTGGGGGGCAGCCAGGAGCAGTGTGCAGCATTCGACGACGCGCCCGGAGACCTGGTTCCAAATGTCCATTGCTGGTCAAACGACGATGTGTGCATGTTTTTGGTGGGGGTCCTTACTGATGTTAGATGGAGGAAATCCCATCTGAGCACAGGGAGAACATGCAAACTCCACACAGAAAGGCCCCTAATTGGAAGATAACCCGCCAGCGCACGGTCCCAACAGCAGCCCCAGGCAGGAAATCTAACCCTGGAGCTTCTTGCTGCGAGGCAGCAGTGCAATGCACTGAGCTTGTTTATTAATAAATACGATTTTCGCATTAATCCAACTGTCACTAGGTACTAGGAGAGAGATTCTCCCGTAATGCTAAATGGAGGTTTTGTCAATGGCCGTTTTGTGACCCTCATTAATTTTTTCTGATGCCACCTCAGTAACCCTGTGTGAAATATTCATTGGCTGCTTAAATAAGGCAGCCCATATAAGGGCGTGGAAGTGTGTGGTGCTGTGGAGTTGTCTGACAGAATTAGCTCCACAAGTTACGTATAATTTATTGTATCTGTTTCACTATTAAACTCATTTGCCTTGGCAAAATCAATCAGACTCAATCCCAAAACCTTCCAAGTGCCAAGCAGATGAATGCTTCCTTATGAACCTATCCCCTGGGTGCCTGAGCTCTGAAACACTTGTGAAGTCAATGCCTATGCATGCTATGCTTAGATAAATAGCCAGTCCTGCTTCTTCTCTCTCATGAATCTCGGCTTTTTGATTCCTCCTTTAGTGTCGTATTGATAATAGAAATATCATTAAATGTTAGAAAGGTCTGTACTGACACTAACAGGTGACAAAATACTTTGTCCACTTTTTCATTTGGGGAGAAAATTTAAAATCACTAATATCGGAATCACATTGAGGTGTTAATTCCTACCGCCCTAGAACATTCTGCATTGATAATGAGCTTATAATCCTTTGACAACCTATTATCCAATGCGGCCAGTATTCAGGGTGCAAACATTGTAAATGTTCAGATTTCAGGATGATTCATTCATCACTAGAATTAGAATTATCTTAGAGGACTCTAAGATAATTCTTTGAGTGGATAGCATCGAGCACATACTGTACCTTTGTTTCAGTAAGGTCCAGGCCTTTGTCTGTGTAGTTTACACTCTTTTCCCTTCTTAAATGCACCGTGCATGTTTCCTAGCAAGGAAAAAAAACCTCTGTACTGATTTGTACACTTACAGTACTTATAGTTGCCAAATCCCGGTAACATCCAGTTTTTTTTGAGGCTATATATACAAGCAGTTCACATCCAACAAGGAGATAAAACTCTTTGCATTTGGAAAACCTCACTTGAGACCCGTGTTGGGGAAGGGGCAAAAGAGTTCTAATTCCCTTATCACTTTTTACATATATGCTATTATGTCTTTAATAAGCATTTTAAGTTGCACTTGCGACTTGGCCAGCCACTGCCTTGCAGAATGCTAAGCTTCAATGGAGGGCCCATCCTACCGTTTATGAAAGGGCACCCCCCCCCCCCCCCCCAAAAAAAAGCCCACATTTTTCCGAGAGCCACCTCTGAGAAAGCTGTGAGCACTGATCTCGGCTGTGCGCATTCACCGGCCTTTCGGAATTAATCCCAAGCAATTTTTCTGCACCAGTTGTGCCTCTGATAAAGGAAGCTGGAGCATTCAAATGGGCCGGGTCCCCCCGCGGTATTAAGTTCTTACCCTATTGGGCTGCAGTCAGGCCTGCAGTGTGAAGAGGTGAGTGGAGTGCCTCGCTTGGCTTAAAAAAAAACAACAACCTTCTATCATTTGCACTCTCTCCTTCTCTCTCTCTCTCTATCTCTGCTACCAACCTCCGTATCTCACAGATAACGAAACGAATAAAGCAATGGAGAGAAGAGAGAACGATGGAGGTGTCGAGTGCAAAGATCCCCTCTGTCGAGTGCAAAGGTCCATTCCGGGATCAATACCCGTGTAGCCGTTAAGTGGCAACCATACCTGTGCTCGTCGAATTAATTGCGAGTTAGTTGAAGGGGTCAACACGGCCTGCTTTGGATTTCAGTTCTTCAGGTATGCTGGGGGGTGAAGCCAGGGGTTTGAAGAGGGTTGGGAGGGGGGGGGGGGGGGGAGATTTCTCAGGAGATCTAGAATGTAATCGTCCTCGGGCCCCCGGCGAGACGCCTTGGGCACCATAAGCCCCCCTGTGTTCTTTTTTTTTTCCCTCTTTCTCCGTTTCGCAGATAGCGGATCGAAGGCTGGAGAGCGAGCAAGAAGATTGAGTCTGGAGCCTGGCCCTGATAGATAGAGCTCTTCATTCAAGTCGGGAGAAAAGGCTCTTTGCGTGTTCTTGTGAGAATGAGCGGAGGCTGGAGGGGGAGGGCAACACTCGGGTTTTGAGGTGAAGGAGGTTTTGGAGGGCGGGGGGGGCACAATAGCCTACAGTATTGCAGACAACCCGGCTCCACAACAAAACCGTTGGCGAAGAATGGAGCGGTGCTGTGGTGCTCAGTCAGACAGAAAGGTATAAAAATCACTCCTGCCGCCCCTATTATAACCACTGTAATAAAGCCCAATAGTCTGATAGCCCCTTCTCTCCACTTCCCAGCTATAAAAGTCACCGCTGAGCACGGTGTCCGCCGGGGGAAATTTATGTTGTGCTGTTTATTTGTCCGTTTCTCTGCGCTCGTGAGGAAATGGTTTCTTCTTAATCGCGAGAGGCCCTTGCTGGAAGAGGCTGATTTGTCTCCTTTTGTTTACAGAAATACCGCAGTGCTGTTCAATTTCTCCTGTTCCGCAAGTTAGCTCCAGCGCCTTCCTTTCCGGCCCATTCTTTGTCTCGTGCGTATTCTGTGCGAAAGCTCTCGTTTCAACACTGACAAGTTGACGGGTCGCATCAGCTCACGTCCATTCCACTGTAGGATACCCCAAAGCTATTTACGGTTACCAGTGGAAAATCTTGTGTTTTCTTCACCCTTGGTTGAAGAAAATAAATCAATTAATGCAAGACATCGCGTTTATCGTTCTAGCCATTAATTGCAATTTCTTTGTGGTCCCCGGTTCATGTATTGAAGCCGCCGTGCTCCCTGGTTATGTAATTAACCTTTAAATACACTACCAAAACACAACTAATTCTAACCGAAATTCAAACGAAAGGAAAGTTTTTCTGAGGATAGTATTTACCGGGTGCATTTGAGATGCAACCTTGCTATTCAATAGCACCTTTAAATGTGTCAGTGGACACAGAAAAATACCTTGAATGAGTTGATTGAGGCTATAGGCAGACATGTGATCTAAAAGACCCCTCATGGATAATCACGCACTGTCCTTGTTTAGCACGGTGTATTCCTTGTATGGATAAGCACTCTTATCAAGCTAAATATTCATCAGTTGTCAGCTGACCTGCAACATCTTTGAAGCTCTAGCTTTATGTGTGGAGAATACCACATATTTCATATGTACACATATGAAAACGTTCCTGACAAGAAGATTTTTATTCCTGAGCGAACTGTACTATCGAGAATATATATATTTCTCAGTTAAATTGCTTAAGTAAAGAAAATGTACTAATGGAAAACTGTATAAACAAGGAATTGGTACCTGACTAATACTGTCATAAAGACCCATTACCAGACCTTGTGTATGAAAAGGAAACCAAAGCAACAATGTTTGTCGACGTATTAATTTATTCATGGCTGCAAAATCACCACACCACTGAACATGCAATATGTTGAACAATATGTTTTGCACACATCAGAAACCCTATAGCAGTCACCGTAGATAAAGAAACAAATAAATAAATAAAACAAAACAAAAAAAAAACCAACGATGGGGTTACCTGGCATCTGTTATGGAATAATCTGCATGAGAAAAGATTGCTGTGCTTTGCCTTTTTTTTTTTTCCTTTCTCCTCTCCCTTGTTCTCCCCCTCCCTGTTGGCTGAAAGAGGACCCCCACCTGAATGACATTTACAAATTACCCGGCCCAGAGTGCTCAGTCCCCTGACCCGTCAGCCTCTGTTCAGCAGCCGGAGAGACTAGCCAGCGTTTTGTCATATAATTACTGCAAATCCCCTGATGCAACACGTGTCCATACATCCACTACACACACACACACACACACACACACACACGCACACACACACACACACACACACATATCTATATCTATCCTAATATATTTATATATAAACATATTTATATATAAATAAAAAAATATATTGTATACATATCATCCCAATGACACCACCCCTCCTCTTTGCGGCACAATTTTATTATGTTTTGATTCATAATTAATCATCCATCACTACTGCAACTCCAAGAGGAGGATTATCACCATAAGTGAAACACATAAATAAAAAAACAATTAAACCAAAAAATGCTGACAGCAGTTATGACACATGTTTTTTGTTTATTATATATATATATATATATATATATATATACATGTATATTCTTTACAATATTATAAATGGGCTGGTGTTTAAGGGTGCATGTGAGGTCGATATTAAAGGTATGTGTGTGTATGTGTCTGTCTGAGTGTGCATGGCAGTATGTTTTCATTGATGCTGGTGTAGGAGTCTGAACAGGAGTATGCAGAGATGCCACAGAGCTGCAGTAATGCTCTGTAGCTGCAAGAACACTCTGAGTACAAAGTTTCAGAATAACTCTGAACCCACAGGAAAGTTTTGAGCTTGAAAGGCAACACCTGCACACATTGCGAAGATACACAAACCAATTCACAAACGTGCAAGATGAACCTGCACCCAAAAGCACATGCAGCCCAACACTAACCTGGCCATTACCCCAAACTGGTCTGGCCCATGTACCAAGCCTTCCAAATGCGACTCATGCGTGGAGCTAAGTGACACTGCAAGCCATTGTTTGAACAACCGCAATCATCACAAAATCGTCATCCCAATTATACCTTCCATCCTTGCAATCTCTTCCATGCCCCCCAAAGCACTAATGCAGAAATGCATGGAATGGGAAATTATTGGTGAATATGCACGTGTATTTGTCAGTCAAATACAAATCAACTGTTTAAAAAAGAAAATGAAAACAGCGGGTCTGCGTTTCTGTGCTTGCATACACCAGAATGTTTAATCATGTTCTTCAGCTAACATGCACTACTTTTTTTAAATAAGGAATTCTGCGTCTTATAACTATGTATTTGTTGTCCATATAAGGTTAGGGTTTTTTTTGGTTTTTTTTTAATTACCATTTCAATCATTTTCTGTGTCCAGCTTTGGACAACAAGTCTCGCTATGCTGCTGCATTGATTAATTTCACTATCTCTCTCTCCCTCCACATCCCCCCTCTTCCCAGTGCACTTGGCAGGCATATGTACAAGCGATGTTTGCTTGTTGAAGGCGGCGTGCATCTGTCCCTTGATTGCACACAAGAAAGGCAATGAAAAGGATAATCTAATTGAGCAACTTTAAAGCACACAGCGCCATTTCATCTGTTCCTTTGGAACGGCGGATGCCGTTGTTAGCCGCCCAAGCGTGTCGGTGCTGAAGGTCAGCTGTCTGCCACCAGGAACATGCAGAAAATGTAAAATTAGTTTCTCTCTCTCTCTCTCTCTCTCTCTCTCTCTCTCTCTCTCTCTCTCTCTCTCTCTCTCTCTGTGTCTGTGTGCCTTCCTCCCTCCATCTTTCCCAGTGCAATCATCCTCGGCCTAATCCAAGCGCAAACAGATTCACAGGCAGGTGTGTGTGTGTGTGTGTGTGTGTGTGTGTGTGTGTGTGTGTGTGTGTGTGTGTGTGTGTGTGTGTGTGTGTGTGTGTGTGTGTGTGTGAGATAGAGAGAGAGAGATTCCATTATTTTTTTATTATTCCATTACAAATCATTCAAATCGTCTCAGTTTTAATAATCCATTTTTTTCCCCTGTATATTTTATTTGTTTTATTTGCGCCGTAGTTTTTATTTGTTTTATTATTTTTAAATAACAGATGATTATTTTCAAATGTGAATACCCAAATTCACGACCCAGGACATGACTTGAGCAAGACCTGCCTTTTTTGTTTTTTGTTTTTGTTTTTAAAGGCTAATGAGATAATTACCTGCCTTCTCCTCTTTTTTTTTCCTCCCTCCTCTTTCTCTCTCTGTGTCTCAGAAATGCATACATGCATGCATGATACCTCCTCTGGTGCCCCCCCCACACACACACACACACACCCCACCTCCTCTTCCACCATATTTAAGTCTACCCAGCATCCCTCTGAATGAGATCTCCCACTAGTGAGAGCAAACACTGTCTGGAAGAGAGGCATACGGAATGGGTGATTCGCTCCCCGCTCCTCAATCAGCATCCTGTCTTTCTCAAAGAGGGGGAGAGAGGGAGAGGGAGAAAGAAGGGGAGGATGTTGTTTATTTTCATAATTGTGTCAGACTGAATACATTCTTTTAATCTGTCTATCTGTCTATCTGTCTATCTATCTATCTGTCTATCTATCGATCTGTCTATCTATCTATCTATCTATCTATCTATCTATCTATCTATCTATCTATCTATCTATCTATCTATCTATCTATCTATCTATCTATCTATCTATCTATCTATCTATCTATCTATCTATCTACAGTGTCTATCTCCCCCCTAGAGCTCAAGGACCAAGCCCTATCCTACCTTATCTCCAATCAGTTGTTGGCTTTCCTCGTGACTGCCTTACATTTTATTTATTTCAACTTTTATTTTGTTTCTCAGCCCCATGAGTGCAAAACTTTAGATTGTATTTTTATTTTGTATTATTATTATTCTTTTTTTTTTTTTTCTACGATTGTCAGGTCTTTGTCTCCTCTGCGCTCCCCGCAATGGCTGTGGAAGAAGCCCTGAACCTGCAGCGCCTGAACAACTGTTATCTCAAAAACCTGTTTAAATGTTGTCTCCTTTTTTTTTCCCCTTTTTTTTGTGCCACTCTGAATTACCATCCAAGTCTTTCATCTATTTCATGTTTGGGCTAAAACACATTAAAAGAAAAGCTTGAAAGCAGAAGGGTTCCAGCAAGTCTGTTATTTAGAGAGAGAGAGAAAGAGAGAGAGAGAGAGAGAGAGAGAGAGAGAGAGAGAGATAGATCAAGCACCTTTTATTTACATCTGTTAATGCAAGTACATCTATTAATCTACTCAATCAAAAAAACAAGACCAAGCAGAGTTAGAAAAAAAAATAGGAAACTTTAACAAGACAAGTAATATAAGAAACTCATATAAAATAAATCTGCTTCAAAAGTGAAGCACCAACAAATCCTCCTGAACGGAAGACAGCACTCCCCTGATTCCCCAGGTTCTCACCTCATCTCAGCTTCTCTTCATCCATTTTATTTGTCAGTTTGAGAAATTCAAACTCCACCCTTAGACAGGTGGCCAGCAGTCCTGCCATCATCAATGTGGGATCCACTGACCCATGACATTGCATACATTTTTTCCGTGTTTTCCAGATGGATAATTTTGCTGTTCATACTACCATGTTTATAAGGCTTTCTTCTCTTTGGCACAGAATAATTTGGTCCAAAAATGAAAACTGTGAAAGAAAAGTCCCCCCCTAGCTGCTGGAACCATTCCTCTAACTGTCTGAACAAACCCTGAAGTCTGAAACACTGGATGAAAAGACGCTGAATTGTTTCCCTGACTGACAGAAAGGACATCCCTTCTCAGTGCTTGGAACCATGTCTGTTCGTAGCTATCGCCTTGTGTACAATCCTCCACTGGAGGTCACCCATGCGTTTATCGACTGGCGGTTTGTACAGGCACCGCCAGCTGCCTTTTGGGGAAGAGCCTGGGCCAAAAAAATCAGTCCACCTCGACGCCTTCATCCTTGCCAGAGAACGTAAGTGTGACACTTTAACGCAGGTGTAGTACCTATCTTTCTTCCCTACTGACTCCATCTCCCCTAGCACTGGTCAGAAAGTTTTCAGCAAACACTCTGATGTGCCCTGGCAAGGACACACAGACCTCCTCCACAATCCTCTCCAACAGTCTTGAGGACCTGATGCCGTTTGTTCTTGTTAGCTGCTCTACTGGTGTTTTCATCAATGCCCCTAGGTGGAGGTTGTACTATCAATCTGTGCCACAAAGTCGAGGCAACCAGGTTGTTGGCTACCAGAGCTCTCCCCCTATAGGACAACTGGGAGAGCAACCATTTCCATTTAGACAATCGGGCACGCACCTTCTCCGCTGCACCCTCCCACTTTTTCATTTGGAAAGCATCCCTTCCTAAAAACACAGCAAGGACTTTCAAACCTTCCCTCCCCCACCCGCCCTGCCATGGTCCCATAAAAAGCCTCACTCTTCTCCCAGTTAACCTTTGCTGAGGAGGCTTTTTTATATATTGTCATGCATTCATTTAGCACAATTATATCGTTTAAATTTTTGATTAAAATATTCACATCATCAGTATATGCTGACACAACCAAATGTGGGCTCTGTGTTAATCCACGTAGGGAGACTTCCATCTTCTTGTTCCTCAGTCTACTTAAAAAGGGTTTGATTGCCAAGGAATAAAGTTGTCCTGATATAGGGCAGCCCTGCTTTATTCTCCTTTTGACAGGAATTGGGCAGCTCACCCTCCTCCCACCTTTAGCATGCATGATGCCCATTGTACAGTAACCTTACCCAAGACAAGAAAACCTCTCCAAATCCGAAAGCCCTTCAGGTGGAAAACAAGAAACTGTGGTCAACACTATCAAAAGCCTTTTCTTGATCCAAGGATAAAACACCAACATCAATTTTATATTCATTACAAATTTCTATTTCATCTGATTAAAAACAAAATGTCCATAATTGATCTACCAGGGATGCAATATGATTGGTCCTTGTTAAATAGAATCCCCAAGTAGTCTTTGAGTCTGTTAGCCAGTACCTTAGACAGCAACTTATAGTCTGCACATATCAGGGCCACTGGTCTCCAGTTCTGAAGGAGCACCAAATCTCCCTTCTTTGACAGAAGAGAGAGGGCACACGCCGACAGGATGTGGGCAATGAACACGTCTCCCAACACTCCAGCAGCTTCCTCTCAGACACAGTCCTTTCCAGATTAAAAAAGTAGGTGCTAGGTGCATCCATATCTTTAATGCTTACAAACCGTGCCCTCACCATTGCCCCTTTACCCTCTAATTTAAAAATAAACTTAACTCCTGTCTTTTCTCCTTCAGTTTTATGTTGCCAGAGTCTCGATTTAAAGTTATTTTATTCTCGATGTCCCTAATTTCCTGCTCTAGAGCGTGAAGGGTTGCCCTAACCCTGGTGGTGGAGTGAGCAGTGTACTGCTGGCAGAAGAGACGAACCTGGGTCTTCCCTAGCTCCCACCATTGATTTAAGGAAATAAAATCCTTCTTCCTCCCTTTCCAAACCTGCCGGAACAAATTAAAATGATCACAGAATACCTTGTCCTGTAGCAGCTTTGTGTTAAAGTGCCAGTATGAGTTGGACTGGTGCTCGGTGAGAGATGTAAATCAATGGTGGTTAGACGATGGTGTGAAAATCCTACCGGGTGAATACAGCTCTTGAGTATTCTGGAGCAGAAACGCTGTGAAATGTAAAATCTGTCTAATCTGGCTGCACTGACCCTGCCTGCTAAAACCTTGACCCATGTGTACTGTCTGTTGTGTGAATTTTTTTCCCTCCATGCATCAATAACATCTGAGTGAGTTATTAAATTTGATTTAAAAAAAATGGATGACTGCAGATGTGGCTCTTCACTGGTCCTGTCCAAAGTAAAATCAATGGTGCTGTTCCAGTCCCCCCCAATAACAAAGCAATCCCCTTGGTCACACTGGCATAAAGCTTCTTTTAGTATCTTAAATACTTGGAGTCTCTGTGATTACATTTAGCAGATGCTTTGATCCAAAGCGACTTATAATTATTCATAAACCGACGGACACAGCCATCAGGAGCAATTAGGGGTCTTGCTCAAGGACACTACAACATGCTAGCAGGAGGAGCCTGGGATCGAACCAGCAACATTTAGATGACTAGACGACCAGCTCTACCTCCTGAGCTACCATCCATATTAACGAAACAAAAAATAACTTTATTGATCTCAGCCCTCACCATGTGTAGCCTGCCTTCCACTAACTCCCTACTTGATAAAATGGTAACATCTAACCCAGGAGAGAACAGGATGGCGGTCCCTGCACTAAAGTTGGTCCCATGGCTAAGGGAAAATTCCCCCTACCCCCACAAACCCCAGTCTACCTCATTCACTGTGTGTTTCCTGTAGTAAGACAATATCTATTTTTTTCTGAATGCATCATCCAGATAATACAGCCCTCTTATGTATATCCCTTCCACCATTGATGTTAAGAGTCCCGAACCAAAATGGTGCATGACGATTAGAAACAAACCACCAGACAGAAGGAACAGAAAGAAGAAACACCCAGTGAAACTTAAACATTCAATCACTTATTGATTTTTTTCATTTTTCCAGTCTTTCCAATTTCTGACAGGCATGCCTGTCTTATAGTGGTTACATGTTTTCTTAAGCGATACCTTTTCTTTTCATCCAGCTGGTCACAACTTATTTTTGCAAAGCTTTAACAGATTTGATACATTTTTCAGTGTCTGGAAAATAATCATAAACTTTAATAGATTTACCAAAAGTTTCGTCAAGAAAATTGTTAACTTCCTCTAGCCTGTGCAGATCTCCACTAACAGGTTGTGAGTCTGTTACTGATAAATAATCTGAGTCAGAATCATAATCCGTATGATGGTAATGTTCAATCACCTGGTGAACCAGCGGTGTACTCACCGCCACCTGGCCGCCTGCCTGCTGCTCTGTGTCGGGTTCTGTCTCTGCCCCGCCCCGCTAATCAGAAGCTCCGGTCCCGTTCTCCGCACTCACACCGCTCAGACAAGCCTCATTTTCACATATTTTATTGTTATCATCGTGTTTGTCACTTGGGATCAGATTGGGCTCAGATCGCGGTGTCTGGATTTCTCCATCACAGCTTACGTCATTATTCCTCTCCGTCTGCGGTGGAGTCTCGGCTTCGGCACTGCCGGCCCCGGCAGGCTGCAGGTGCGGACAAGCGTAACGCTTGTGACCGATGTCGCCGCATTCAAAGCATTTCATGCTACCAGAATTGACATATACCTTTGTCATGTACCTAAAAGACACCTCCAGTGACTGTGTGGGGGAGTTAAAAGCATAAACACTTGTGTCCTGAGAGTTCTGTTCTCAATTTACTGAGTTATGAATCATTCTTCCTTCAGAAAAACCACAACTGCTTTGTTCATTCTGTATACAAACTGTATACTACATATAATACACACAGACAGCAAAAACTGCTTTTCGGGGGGAAAAACAGTGTCGCTCTCAGCAAACGTTTTCACCACACACGTTCTGATACACCTGACTCCCAGCATGCACTGCAGAGAGAGAGAGAGAGAGAGAGAGAGAGAGAGAGAGAGAGAGACAGAGAGAGAGAGAGAGAGAGAGAGAGAGAGAGAGAGAGAGAGAGAGAGAGAGATCTCATCTCACTCTGTCACACACATCAAACACAATTAACATGAACACCAAGATAGAAACAGCATTTTCAGAAACAATTCCACCTCTAAATGCATACAATCAGTTCCTTTTCATTGGCAAGACATGCAGCCCCATTTACACACCAAACCTTTCTAAAGCCTTCAATATTACTGATGAGCTGGTGGTAGCATATTCTGTCCTAAGGCGGCAGAGACCATACCCCTAAACATTAGCCATGGGTTTTAGGTCCAACCCCCTTAACCTTGTTCTCCTGGCTAGCCGGGTTGATAATTTAGCCTGCCCAAACAAGAAATTAAGCAGAACTGATTTTGCTTTTTTACTGCAAGTGTACAAAGGCTCCAAAATATAAAGCCCCACAGTAAACAGTTCTCCCAATCAGTTCAAGCAGTTCAGAAACACGATCACACTGAATAAAAGCGTGTCCAACAGTTTCAGCTAGATCACAGAATGGACACCCAACTCCAACATTGGGAACTATTCTTGCCAAGAATGTGTTTGTTGCCAGAGCCCCATGTAGAATTCTCCACTGTAAGTCCCCAGTTCTCTTTTGTAGTGGAGATTTGTACAGCACTCTCCACCTAAAACCTTCCACACTCTGCCCCACCAACACTTCCTGCCAGCGATGCTCCTCGGCACTCAGAAGGTCTCTTATGTGTTTGATTTTTACTACTGCCCTATAAAAGCCCTACCCTACAATGTTCTCAAGGCTACCCAGGCTCGGAGTGATAAGTGTCAGCAGCTTCCCACTCTCCTAAATCCAATCGTCAATAACAAAAGAGACGGACAAAGATGGAAAAAGTGGTAAATTCTCCTCCTTCGATAGGTTGAAAAAGACCACCACCTCTTCAGAGAGAGCACCTAAGACTTATCTTTTGAATCTCTCTCTCTTTTAAAACTCCTCAGAGAAATAATGCCGTCTGTTGGGCTAACTCCTGGGTAGTCTTCTAATAAACAGCTCCATCCTGCCGCAATTGTCCACGTTTGGAAATTGCACTCCTCATCATCTTTTTCCTTGTGTTGAGTGTAGCGATTGCAATGGAATAAGTGGGTTATAAATTGGCTCCTCCCATTTCCATGGTCCAGGCTCCATGCGCCCCTTCTCTTAGTGTCTTTAATAACCTCCATGCTTTCAAAGGGAGAGTCCCGTAAGGTTCTGACCCTCTATTTCTATCAGAAAAAGTTGATAA
This sequence comes from Zeus faber, assembly GCF_960531495.2. NCBI lineage: Eukaryota > Metazoa > Chordata > Actinopteri > Zeiformes > Zeidae > Zeus > Zeus faber. The sequence continues at coordinate 33,047,134 of NC_137197.1, read as the reverse complement.
TCCAGTCCCAGCCCACCTGCTCTTCTTAGGAGTGCTCTAACTGAGTCTCTCCAGCAGGAATCTGATCTGCATAACAGTTTCTGAACAGTTTGAAGTCTAAAAGCAGTTGTCCTGCTCTCAAGATCCATCAGCCCCTGTCCTCCTTCCTGTAAGGGCAAATATAGTACCGCTGCTTTTACCCAGTGGTGACCAGACCAAAAAACTCCTCCAGCTTCCTCTGTAGAGTCTGCAGGAGCCCTCCTGGTGGGTTCAGAACAGCCAAATGATGCCAGATTGTTGAAACTGCGTTATTGTTAATGATCAGTACCCGACCTCTGTACGACAGTTGGAACATTTCCACTTAGAAATCTTGGATTCCAGTTTATGTATTCCATCCCAGTTCTTCCTGACCCAACCCTCCAAGCCTATATACGGTCCTTAAAGCATAAGCCCCCCTCTACCCTACTTTAGCCCACCTGGCAGCTGAGGCACTTCCTCCCTCCTCCATGAACCACAAAGTAAAGCCTCGCTCTTAGCTCAGTTCACTTTAGCCGAGGCAGCTCTTTCATAAATTGTTAGGCTATTCACTAATTCCTGTATATCGTTTTTATCCCTGACCATTACTGAGAGGTCATCTGCATATGCAGAAAGTTAAACTGGGGTACCAATTTCTAACCCTTCTGCACTTACTCCCTGCAGCTTGTTCCGTAGCAGTACCAGAAGAGGCTCAATAGCGAGAGTTTAGAGCTGTCCCGAAAGAGGACATCCTTGTCTGATGCCGCGCCCCATGCTTACTTACCTACTCAGTCCCTCACCCACCTTGACTAGATATGAGGCTCCAGTGTATAGCAACCTGACCTCAGCAATAAAATGTTCTCCACAGCCAAATGCAGATAACGTTTTAAAAAGGTACCTGTGGTCGAAGCTTTTTCCTGATCCAATGCAATTATTCCAAAATTGACCTCAGTAAATTGGCAAGATCCATCATATCATGCAGTAGATGAAAGTTATCAGATATTGAGCAACAGGTTGCTCAACTATTCACGTTTGCTCCTTTTCAATGATTGATCCCAGACAGTTCTAAGCCTATTTGCTAGGCTCTGAGAGAAAATCTTAAAGTCAGTACATAATAGGGTAGCAGGTATCCAGTTTTTAAGCAAGTTCAAATCACCCCTTTTTGGTAAAAGAGTTAGCACCGCACGCTGACAGCTGAGTGGCAGTTCTCCTGAATTTATCCATTCACATAAAGTCATCCAGTCTTTACCAATGGTTTCCGTAAATGTTTTAAAAAAGTCCATCACTGAAGGCACCTGGAAAACTGCATTGCTCAGCTCATTGAAGGTAATGGGAGAGTCCAAATCAATCTTTTCCGCATGACAGTTTTGGCAGGTCAGATCAGGCAAAGTGTCAGTACATACGGAGTCACAAATCAGCAGCAAACAAATTTTCATAAAATGTAGCTGCCTCTTCCCTCATTTCATTCACCACACATGTTAAAGACCCATTATGCAATCTCAAACAGTGCATTTGTTTGGTTTCACACCGCTTTTACTCCAGCCCAAAAAAGAAAGAGCATGGCGCATCCATCTCGTCAGCATAGAAAACCTAGGCCTTACCAGTGTCCCCTTGGCTCTCTCCTGTACTGTATGTTCCCAAATCTCTTCAGAGCACAGAGATGTTTTGATTTGTTCCCACATTATTGGCACCTATCATTTCAATTTCATGGTCCATCTCCAACTGCTCACCCTCCCTGTTTCGAGTGTATTGCTGAACAAAATTCCTCATGTGACCCATACCTATATCCCATCACCAACTCAGTGATTCAAAATTACTCCTATCCCTCTGCCTAACCCAGGACTCATTAAAACTCGAGCAAAACTTGGAATCTTGCAGTAGCTTTGCATTGAACTTCCAATAAGCAGATCTCTGTGGTGATGACCCAACAGACAGGTGGTCACTTTCAATGTGGTGATCAGAGAAACTAACAGGTGAAATTGTGGAATTAACCAGCCTATTGCAGTGGGATCCCTTTATATAAATATGATCTAACCACACTGCACTTACTCTATCTCCTAAGGCATTAGACCATGTTTACTGTTCTGTGTTTGGATTTTTAATCCTCCATGTATCAAGTAAATTGGCAGTGTTGACCGCATCTCTCAGTATCCCTGCAGCTCCTGTGTTGGGTTCTTCTCCCTTTCTGTCTAAAAGTGGATAAATAGTGCAATTCCTGTCCCCTCATAGGATCAACATTTCATCTTGACTGATCAGGGAAAACTCCTGAGCTTCCCAAACAATAAAACCCTTTTGCTTCCTGTATTTGGTGCATAGATGTTAATAAAGTCACTGCCCTTAATGTTAGCCATAAGAGCTAACAATCTACCATCACACTTAATTTCTTGACACAATATTTACATCCAACCCCAGTGAAAATAGCCACCCCTGCACTAAAAACTGTGCCATGGCTTAACACATGCGCTTCCTTCCACCATATTCCCCAATCCACCTCATTCTCCACATCACTGTGTTTCCTGTATAAACAGAACATTTATAATCTTGTGTTTTATGAATTCCTCTTTTCCCCTGGTCTCTGGTGCCATTAATATTATATTGCCTATTCTTAAGGAGAGACAAGGAAAGAAAAGAACCCAGAAACCACTACAACAACAACTTTTTAGTAAACGCACCCATTAAGAATCATTAAGACTTTCGCGCACAACAGTGGCCCATTTACTCAATCTGTATTCACGCCGAGGTGAAATCCCTGTGGGCATTTGTGTCCCTGCTGCATTTCTTACCGATCTCAAAAATGTATGTGTATCAGGAAAAAATTCTGTAACATCAATATTTTCTTATTTTTTGTTTTAGCAAGAAAATCACCCAACTCCTCTACAGAATATACCTCAGCATCCTCTTGCCAAGCTCGTATTTCTTCTGATACCCCAGAACACTCTGATAGGGAAAGGTCCATTTTCCTCCTCCGATTCCCCTCCCTCCACTGGAGTTTCCCCCCCGTGTCTTGTGGCTTGTTTCCTCACAGTCTACCCGTCCCTTGCTCTTACCACTATTCAGCGTGGGGGGCAGGCAACACTAGGGGAAGACAGGGTGGTGGAGAGGGAGGGTGAGTGCGAAGGAGGAAGATCTAATATGAAAATGTAAATGTGATGGGGAAGGGAGGGGAGGGGAGGGGATACACGTGATGGGTTGGCGGCAATGAGCAGGTTTCCCCTTTCTTTCTTTTTTTGGTGACTGGCCGGTCTAATCTTCCCTCCATGGGGGGGCGGCGAGATAGTGATCGCTAACAGGGGACCGGCGCTGCGTCCCCCTCCTTTGAAATTCAGAGCGGCGCTGCGTGCAAATTGGAGGTGCTGCGAACATGGGCCGACGGGCGCCGCGCGGCGAACCCCAGGCTGCGCCCTCCCGGGGGCCGCGGCCAGTCGCAAAGGTAAATCTTGCACATCAGACAATTTCATTTTCGGCGCAGAGGGGACGAGACATGCACAACGACTCGGATCCTTTCAAATGATAATGCCTCCCCTCCGAGGCATATCATCATTTTGATTTCCCCCCCCTCTCTCTCCCTCTCTCTCTCAACATATACTTGCGCCAGGGAGAAAGTGGGAATGCCTGATTCTTCTCTTTCCTGAGAATATTTCCACAGCCCCGAACATGGAATACCCAGCAACCTGTCACTGTGTCCCGACCTCTCAATCCTTTTTTCCACTGTATCAGTATCAGTTTCCATCCAGTAGCGGTGGTTGGAACCAGACTGTACTAGGGTCGTTGGGTTGTTTGAAGGGGGTTGCAGGGGGTTTGCCCTAGCTCGTTCCCCCAGCCTCCACCCTACTTCGCAGTCAGTCTATTACACGGTGGCTCATGCTCTAACATGTGCTCCACGGCGCTTTTTCGATATTTTGCTGTATTTCACGGCGGCTTGGCTGCAACGCAATCTTTCAATGGCAACTGTTCCTGGAACCCACCCCCTCCTCCCTTTTGGCTGATTTAAATCCTCTTGGTTTTTCCCGAGAACAGTCCCGGTATCGGTCTCAACGCCAAACTCTCAAGTAGACATGCCTAACACGGGCCAATTAGAATCGTGGCGCTTATCAGAATCGGTTTTATTTTTGCCAGGTAGATTCACATATATGAGGAATTTCTGCTTGTGAGGTTTGGTGCACTTCAGTACAGACCATTATCATTAAAAAATAAAAAAAGCTTAACAGTCCGTAAATAAACAAAAATAATGATATAATACAATAGGATAAAAATAAAATAATAAAATTGTAGTTAAAATGTCAAATATACACAAATATTCAAAAATATAAAACAGAAATTGTCACATATCTAAGATATACAAACATACAATACTATGCACAGGATAAATTATTGTTATGGTAATCCTTAATTTGTGCAAAAGCATCGTCGATGAAGCACACGATGAATCGTCACAAAACCCCAGGCAGGAAATGAAAATATACAAAAAATACACCTGATTTCTTTGGATTCAAGGGATTAGGAGAACCTTAATTTGGGAAAACCTTCTCCAAAAATTAACCAACTCTTTTTTTTTTCCTTCGTTTTTGGCGGGAAGAAGGTCACGACTTAAAACCTGGCCAGAACAGGCCCTTGGTGACCCCCCCCCCCCGACCCATTCGCTTCCACCACTCCACACACACACACACACACACACACACACACACACACACACACACACACACACACACACACACACACACACACACACACACACACACACACACACACACACACACACACACACACACACACACACACCAAACCACAACCCCTGCTCCCGCGGCTCCTGCATATAGATGGAAAGCGAGGGGTCGGTTAGGGGGCTCAGAATGAGGGTGTCACTTCTGCCTAGGATGATTGCCACACTCTGCGGCAGTGGCCTCGGCGACAAGTTAAATTGAGGGAGAAAAGGTCACGGAGCCAGTGGTCGTGCGCTCCCCTGCGCCCCCCATCCCCCACGCCTCCATCCAACCCGTAAAACCCACCCTTTGCCTCTCTCTCTCTCTCTCTCTCTCTGTCTCTGTCTCTGTCTCTGTCTCTCTCTCTCGCTCTCTCTTCCAAATGACTCTGAGGCGGAATGAAAACAGACAGGGCCCGGGCCCAATAAACCACTCCAAGTAGAAACATGGATCCAAAAAAAGAAGCTGTGTGTGAGTAAGTGTTAAGAATAAGGAGATAGGAAAGGTGTGAGACTTGTGAGAAATAATGATGATTTTAATGTATTTAATTTAAGTTTTCATTTTCTGTCTGTGAACGCCAGAGTTTCTTCTCACGGGACGGACTTTAAAAAAAGAAATTATGTATCAAAAAAACCCAATAAACATTCACACAAACACATGCATATGACAGAAACAATATTCACATAACGCAGACCTGTAGCTGTAAAAATTGAAATCAGCAATCAAAAAAAAAACAGTTAGTTGAAAAGCAGTTTTAGAGTATCATTTTGAAGTTCTGAACTCAATGAAAGTTGATGGAATGTCCAGGTTTGATAGTAAGGTGTAAAAATGTAAATTACGTCTAATGTCTAATGGGTGGGTTAGGGTTACTTACAGGATATCTCCATCAAGTGCTAATATTACAGTTGATTATATGAGTTTTTTTGTACTGTATTTAAAAAAACAAAACATTTTAGACAACTTTTGCCTAAATGATCAAGGCTGACTGTTTTAAATACAGCTGAGGAGCATGGCCCCTTATTTTAAAGCATCAAATTACAATGAACAGCATTTGAGGACAATTACATCAACATCAATATATTTGTCTCCTAGTTCACAGAAAAGCAATAAGGGGGTGGGGGCTTAGAAAAGCCCTTGCCCTATCTCTCCCAGTGTGTGTGGGATGTGGCAGGCGGCTGCGACCTTGCCGTGACACTACTGACCTGACATGCTTCTTGTCCATCCCAAATTTTTTTATTCCACTCATATTAGCCATATACTCGCACACAAATCCTATTTCGAACAACACTCCAACAGAACAGCGTCTGCGGGAAGGAGTGGTGCAAGTGATTTGGGCTGCGCTCTTGTCATCTTACAGGTCATCCACAGGACAGAGATATTGCAGCAGTTCTTGACGATTTAAGAATTAATAAAAAGTGGCATTGCAGGTTGAGAACTTGAACTCCACTTGCAGACTAACTCTGTTAGAGATGCAATGGCATACAAATTCTTCGTGTTGTATGCCCAGCATGCTGACAGCACAGGTAAAAAAAATAAAATAAAAAAGAAGAGCCCTTGCTATCCTGATCTATTTCCATTGGGTGGCACTGTGTGTCAGCTCCTCTGGCTGCCACCGTGATGCTACACCTCGCATCACATACAGTAGAGCATGCGCTTTCCGCCTCTGGTGTCTCTCCGCATGGAATGTATGTTACAGTGCGGTGCTGACAATTCAGCCCAAATGGCATCGCATCCCGGCCTGAATATTGTTTTGTACAAAGACAATTAAACCGACTGGCGATGCACCAGGGCGGTCAATCCACTCACACACAGGCCGTAGCGATGATCCGTCGTTTGACATAACGCTAACCCCCAAAATAATTTAACCTAACGAACCATCGTCACGACAACTATAAAGGACCTCTGTGACGTCACAGCCGTGAGTTGAGATGGGAGGATGGGTTTGGTTGACGTGATTAATCTGTATCTCATCTTTTTCGCAGAGTTAACTCCATTATTATGAGATAAATGGATGCAGGGATTAATGGCTGTCTTTAACGTTTATTCACGATTTCTGAAATCTGCGCTTTTAGGTGACACGGCACATTAGGCCCCTAACCAACATGTTAGTGGCATCACTTGTTCTCCATGCAGCGAATAACAAAATATTTACATTTTGGTTTTGGGGTAGCCAAAGCCCGCTAGCAGCCAGACTCTCTGTCTTTTGGCTGTTGAGAGAGAAGGAGCAAGAGCGAGAGAGAGAGAGAGAGAGAGCTCATCACCACTGTGTCTGCAGACCTCAACGCTCAATCTCCCCTGGTATCTTGCCAAGCGAAAGACCAAAGATTGAATTTTCCTTCTCGAGTCTCACAGGATAGAGACCAGACGTCACCACAAGGAACCGCGCGCACCCTGCCCACCTCCCCGCCGCACCGTGACCCCACCCCACAAGATGCATGCCTCAGATAGTTACTCTCTGGATAGAGCACAGCCATTTTTGGGGGGGTTTGTTTTGTTTGCTGGGATGGGCGGTAGTGTGTGTGTGAAGGATGGTGGTGGGGGTGGTTAAGAAACACAATGCACTCTGGATTTGGTTTAGGTTATTGCCTTCGGTCAACACTGGGAATTTGCCGACAAACAAAGCCACGTCCCTCAGCGATGAGATGCAGTTAACACCCCCCCCCCCCCCCATCCGTGCCCTTTGCATGCAAGATGTGATTTTGCATTTTGTATACTTTATTGACGCTTGCCTATCTGATCATCTCATGTGCCTATGTCACTAACAATTTTCAGGGCTTATTTCCCCTCTTTTGGTTTTGGCCTCCGTCACACCCTGTCTGTCTTTGCGCGCCCACGTGAATGCCGGTGCACATACGTGTTCTGTAAGCAGGATGGGAGAATAAATATTTACCATCTGTGTTTTTCCATCCAACACCCCTCCTCACCTCCCTCCCTCCTCCTCTCCCTCTCTCCCCTTCTCCACACAAGATTCCGGCACATTATTTTTTTTCCCCTTCTTTTTTTTATCAGCGCTGGAGTTCAGCCATGGGCCTTTTTAATTTTCTGCTTTTGTGTTTTAGCGGTGATTGACAGGCTGCTCTCTCCCCGGAGCATTGTTCTATTAATCTGTTTAATATGCTACAGAAACATTCGAGCGCAGAGGAACGGCAGCCGCGGTAATGGAAACGCAGCAGGTAAGGGGCGGGTTGGCCTATCTGACGACCGTGCGAGAAGAGTTGGGGGGTGGGGTGGGGTGGGGTGGAATGGGGAGCTCTGCGCGGCATGGTCCGCTTTGGAAGAAACCTCTCCGTCCCGCCCCCCTCTGTGGTGACCTTGTGCAGAGGCACGCAGACAGACAGATGGATACCCCCATCCCCCACTGAGTGACACCAAGACGAAAGCCCTCGTGCCCCCCATCACATATTGTTGCATTTGCATAGCCACACTATGAATATGGGCATTAAAAAAATTGCCTATAGGTACTGTCCACTCCCAGTTACCCCAGCCTCAAAGGCAGTATAGCTCTGTTAACATATTAACTGGGGGTGGGGGCTGACTAACAGTAGAGCTTGGCAAATGCCTACATATGACCCCCCCCCCCCCACACACACACACACAATCACACAACTCAACTCAACCCCAGCCCCCTACTGAGGCAATGAGTTGCGGTTTAATTAACTCTGCCTTAATGGCTGTACAGGGGGTGGGGGTGGGGGTTGTCACAGGTTTTTCAGCGCACGGTGTTCCTGCAAAAGCCGCTGTCCCCAGGAGATAAGGGTGGAACGTTCACACACTCTTCCCTCCCACAGCAAATCTCTCACCGATATTCTGCTCAGTGTCGTGCTGAAGGCTGAGGACTGTAGATCGTCGCCGTAAGGAGGGACTGTGACAGTTTGGCTTGGATACCGGAGAGCTTGGCGAGCTGGAGCAGCATGTGTGTGAGATTCATTCATCCTCAGTCTTACAGACAAGGTCTAACACATTTTTTTTGTAGTTTTAAATATTCTCTGACACTAGTTAGTGGGTAAGCGCAGATGGTCTGACTTGGGTTAAGCTTTTCGATCAGGCAGTATATGTTGTTATCCCATACTGGCCCCCGTGGATGGAAACAAAGGCGCACGTTCCAAGCGGATTGCTGAGCATATGACACTAAGAGCGGAGACGATTGGCGAGGGGATTTGTCACTATACTGTTCCAACACTGACAGAGGTCCTTGTGCCAAACAAAAGGAGGGGGGAGGGAGATAATTGCCTTCCCACCGTCAATGTGATCCCCTCACAAACGCTGCTGTTACAGACCACATCCATGTGAAATTGTAGGATGTGTTTTACTTTTAAATGTTTCTTTATTTGAGCTTTGTGACAGCAAGCCATACATGATGCACCACACATCGATAGAAGCTCCTCCTTCTGCCATTCGCAGCCAACATTCTGCACAAAGTTTAATTCATTTCAATGACAACCAGTGGGTTCGCATTCAGTGACAAAGTAAAAGTTCTGGCCAAGTCTCCACATTCAACCATTCAAGTTTGACCTGGGTCAACTGGCTTCGACCAAAGCAATGGCTTTGGCTGTGTTCACCTGAAAGGGCAGCAGCGTCAGAAAGTAAAAAATGGTTATTTAAAAAATGAACTTACAGGCACCAAATAATCCTACTTTATACAATGTTGTTGTGCCAGAAAATAAATGATTTGCAGCGTAGGTTGAGTCTTGAGGAAGGAGGCGATGGCATAATTATGTTTCTTTTTACAGTTGACAAGTTAGCTAGCAAACCATGTAGCGTTTACAACCGGTAGAGCCTACTTCACTCAAACAGGTGAAGGGATCTCGAACACCCATTTTCTGTTGAAACCGGAGCCTAAGGAGGTGGAGAAAAAAAAAAAAGAATTTTGAGGGCCAAATCCTGAAGCCATCCACCCCCTGTGTGAGACCTGATTGTCAAGTCGCTGTGTCCGGAGGACTGTGTGACGACACAACCAGCAGATTTTCCACCCAACTTGCTTGATTCCATTATCACCTTTATGTAACTGCGACTCTATCTCACCAGTACTAAAAAAAGAAAGAAAGGACCAAAAAAATAGCAGTGTGGCAAAATGAAATTAGGTACCTAGATGAAACGCAATTGGAAGAAAAGTAGTGAGAACTGCAAAGAACCTCAGATCAAAGTGAGCCACCTGGTAATTAGAATACAGGCCCAGAAAAAAAGCAGGCTCAGGCGTAAATCAGTATCTGAGCAGGAAAATTACCTGTTGAGCTGTTTAAAATATAATGAGAGTCTGGTCTCGGTGAAAGGGAAATAGGTGGTGGCAGTGGTGGTGGTGGTGGTGGTGGTGGGGGGGGGGGGGGGTCAGGTGGTGGAGGTGGAGAATAATCCCACCCATTTACTGGATTCTGTCATTTGTGCTTCACCTTCTGCTTGCTGGGCTCTTGCCCCGACTCCTACCCCAAGGACAGCAATTTCCATTTCAAGCTACACCGGCTGTTTTACAATATCTTTCTGTTTCTATCTGCCTTTCCAAGTTCAAAAAGTTGATAGTGTTTCTGACGTCTACGTTCCGGCTCCGAGATTCATTCCTAGAAAATATACTTTTTTATAATTTTTTTTTACACGCTCATCAGTTTATGTTAGATAGATAAGTTATGTTAATATATAAATGCACCTCAGCAGTCTTTATTGTTTCCATGGGACACACAGCAAATGTGCACCTTCCACTTTGCATGCATGTCTGTGCATATGAACAAACATACACATAATGTAGATATTTCTTAAAAACAAACACACATTGAAAAAGGGTGGCCTCATATGGTGTGTTGGCTGACTTGTTTTTTATGGTGTGTGTGTGTGTGTGTGTGTGTGTGTGTGTGTGTGTGTGTGTGTGTGTGTGTGTGTGTGTGTGTGTGTGTGTGTGTGTGTGTGTGTGTGTGTGTGTGTGTGTGTGTGTTTGGGCTTTTTATAAGTGCACAGTAGCTGCAAAAGCAGTATAGGCCTCGGTGCGCTGTAAATGTCACCCGTCATCAGACTCTTGCGCTGTGCCTGCCATTGTAAGGATGGAAAAAGTGCCGATGTTGCAGATCCCAGCCTTTGATTTAGCCACGAAAGGCAGGCCAACAGCAAAAGCGCCGAAGCATGAAGGTAAATTCCCATAATTCACAGCTGAAAGGTTAGCTGGTGGTGTGCCTTCCACCTCCTGCTCATGTTAGCTAGGCCTCCTTGCAAATGTCACCTGATTGAAATGAGAAAAGTGTGTGTGTGTGTGTGTGTGTGTGTGTGTGTGTGTGTGTGTGTGTGTGTGTGTGTGTGTGTGTGTGTGTGTGTGTGTGTGTGTGTGTGTGTGTGTGTGTGTGTGTGTGTGTGTGTGTGTGTGCGTTTTATGTTGGTATGGCTGCCATCAAGCTGATCGAGTGTAATTTGTCAGTGGATCCCATATAGAGTAAATATCAGTTCACTAATGCCACATGGCTTAAGCCTCTGTGATATGTCTTAAAAACAAATCAGCACCAGATAGATTTAAATTTAGTGGGGTAGCTAGATAAGAAACTGTTTTCCTGTCAAATGTAATTGAATTGTTCCATCTGGTTGAATCAGTACAAGATAATACTGCTAAGCAGTGTTAACATCTGGTCTCAGCCCCATAATTATGTAACTATTTGACTCCTGCATGACAAACCTCCTACTGCCTGAGGTCAGTAGGGGGTTGATCACAACTGCATAAACTGCTTACCTCTTTGAAGTGAAAATCTGAAAGAAAATCACAAGTATATGACATTGCATATTGACATAGTATCAAAAGAAAAAAGCTGATTGGCTAATGGCAGAAAGCTGCCAAAGGGAACCTGATTGACTTTAAACACTGCTAAATCAAATTTGCTGGAAGCCGATCCCTGTATGCAATTTTGTGGTCATAAACTACCCCAGAACCCAGTTACGTGGCAGGTTATAACAGCAAGTTATAAGTGAAACCGGCTTCATCTAGTAGGTTTTCTATGGACATCCTGCGTTGCATCTACACTGTTTATAGGTCAGTGGGTAAGGCCAGGCCAGCTCCCATTCTGAGCCAGCAATGAAGGGGAAACCCCAAACAGGGGTTGGACTTTCAGTAGGGAATTCAGTCGGTCCCCTGGCTGGTTGCAGTCCCATTTTAAACCTCATCTTTTCTGTTGAAAGTCAGTGCGACCAAAGACTAACCTCTGTATAAAAGATGCAACGTTCATCATTTGTTTGGCTCAATCTAGCAGCGTATAGAGCAGGGGGGGGCAAACCTTTTGGCCCGAGGGCCACATTTAGTTTTAAAACTGACCCGTGGGCCAGACCATTGGTAGATGAGGTGAAAAATGAGCATAAAGTGTAAAACATTTCCTCTTATCACATTTTTTAATCAATAAATTCATTTTTAAATAAAAAATACAAGAACTCACCATTGATGGATTTAATGAGAACAGTGTTGCTGGTCACCCTTTTTTTACCAGCGCATCAAAATCTGGTGGCATTTTCGTTGTGGAAATTCGTAGGACAGCGCTCAGGTGGTCATTAGTAAGCTGGGCTCTGTGGCGTGTTTTGTTTATGTTCATCACACTGAACGTCTGTTCAAACACATACTGTAGGTAGAGCCAAATATCACCAGCATCTTCTGAGCCAACTGTCGAAGTTTGAAAACTTTGTCTCATTCAGTGAAACATAAAACGTATCCAGTTTGACGGAGTTGAACTTCTCCTTTAGGACAGAGTCAGGCTGGAGATCAATCAGCTCCAACTGTAATTCCTGCTGTGCTGCCTCATAATCCAATGACAGGGGACATGACACCAGCTGAAGTGACTTCTCAAACTTTTCAAAATCAGAGAATCGACGGCAGAATTCTCCGTGCAGGTCGTCCAGCGATTTACCGTATTTGCTCGCATGTTGGGGGGCTTCTTTCAGCGGAGCTCTCATGGGGAAATGCGCAAACGATTTGTTTGTCATTTGTTTAGAGAACAAAGTCAATTCGACCTTGAAGGCTTTCACGTTTGAATACATGTCGTATACAAACTGATCTTTCCCTTGTAGCTTCACGTTCAGCTCATTTATGTGTGCCAGTATGTCCACAGCGACACCAAATCACAAGCTAGTGTGCGTCTTTCAGCTCAAGAAAATCATCGGCTTTCCTCATTATCTCCAAAAATGAGCCAATATATCCAAAATATTTTGTAATCCAACTTTTGTTGGAAACAACAGTGAAATGAATACTACAAATTTGAATATATTGTAGGATTGTTGTTAATGTAAAATGCCTCACGGGCTGGATTAAACAACGCCGCGGGTCGGATATGGCCCGCGGGCCGTAGTTTGCCCACCCCTGGTTTAGAATGTAATTTGCCTGAAAGCCCAATGCAGTGCTTACAACCCATCATTAACGCCTTTACTCTTCCCGGGACAGCATTGCTGCGAGAGTTTTGGCCTATTTTATGAGCAAGTAGACCATCTTTCAGTGAATAGCCATATAAAAAGAGGTGTGGTAGTACCACCTTGACAGATAACCGCGCAACTCTCCTCACAGGGAAAGCTAAGAAGATTTACCTTGACCATCCTAAAGTAGTTCCAAAAATATATCCCTCATTCAATGCTGAAATTCTGGCCAAGATGGAAGTGACTAGGAATTTGTAACCAGCATTCCCCCCAGGGTGCAAACGAAACGATTCATTGTACTTCAGCTGGCCTGGGTGATTTACAAAATAGCCATGGACTTGTTTGTGGACTTCTAAGTCGTCCGAGGGGCAACTCAAGGGTAACACTTGAGCCAAACCCCACATTCCTTCCAAAGAGGCTGCCCGCCTACCATGTCAAGCGGTCTTCCAGAATTCATAGAACCACAGTTACATTTGTGTTTTCTCATTTATCAGCTTTGAATTAATGGAGCAAAAAAACACTCCAGGTCTTGAGTCAACAATGGCAGAGGTGTGATAGAGTGGCTGCTCATTAGGAAGAACTTGTTTCAATAAAAATAAATCACAAATTCTAGAAAGAATGGTATTTTATTGTGTCTTAACCAGGGGTTAAATTGGGGCCGGATGCTGAAAATTTAAATAAATAAATACAAAAGATATTGATGTACTGTGCTGTGATCAAGTGAGCCAGTAATCATTACGGTACTAACTATATCACTTCTAGAGTGAGATTATCACGGGTGAAAAGAGAACAACATATACTATAGATAGATAGATAGATAGATAGATAGATAGATAGATAGATAGATAGATAGATAGATAGATAGATAGATAGATAGAACAGAGAGAAAGCTTTTCTCAAACATGACGATAATTCAACTGGATTCCTCCATTCCCATCATGCACCATTATATGTATCCATATGTTTGACCTTTCATTAAAAATTAGTTGAGTAGTTTTTCTTTGCATTTTTTTTAATCAGGGTCCACCCACCTCCCAAATTCCAATTTAAACACTGGTCTTTACTTTTCAGAAGTTTTGCATTGCATCATCACTTACAAATGCCCCTTTATCACAGTGGGGAAATGAGAATGCTGCATTCCGGAGTGAATTTTTACCGCTCTACCCACAAAGTGGGGTGCACACACAGAGAAGAGAGCATATTGCCAGATCTGCTCCATTAATTTCTCTCTCACCGTCTTCTATTCACTCCTAGTGTTAAATTAATTCTCCCCCCACAAACTCGCACACACAAACACACGCACACACACACACACACACACACACACACACACACACACACACACACACACACACACACACACACACACACACACACAATTGAAAGCTCGACATAAATTTTACCGACAAGCCCTTTGCTCATTACGACCCTCAGTGCGTTGTTAGGTAATTTGTACCTCTTAAAATTCCCAGCCATAATGAGTGAACCGAGGTGTCAGAAGTTAAATCCCAAATACGTTGTACAGACATTTGATGGGAGCGCTACAGAGATCTGTACTCTATCTGCCTATTGTCGTTGATGTAGGTTTGGCTATTTTATTTTGGATGTGATGTCCATGATTGCATTTGTATTACTGTGTGATTGTGAGATAGAAAGATTGCTCTGTCCATTTTCCATTTTTCCCAAGATATGTCATTTCTTTTTATTTATTTTTAAAACCTTTGGATCCCGCCACCGACGCCCCTCTCTGTGCGGACAACTTTATTAAGTTTTGATTTATAATGAATCATTATTGCCTCTTTAAAAGGAGGCTAATCACCATAAGTGAAACATATAAACAAATAAACAACACCATTGACAAAACAACGCAACTGAATCAACAAAATGTTCACAAATATAAAAAATTAATAATATTAAGTGAAATAAGGCAGCAGTGCATTGCACTGCCTCACAGCAAGAAGGTCCTGGGTTCGATTCCCGCCAGGGGCACTGTTGGCACCGTGCTCCGGTGGGTTATCTCCCAAATAGGAGCCTTTCTGTGTGGAGTTTGCATGTTCTCCCCGTGCTCACATGGTGTTTCCTCCACCTCACGTGAGTAAGGACCCCCACCAAAAACATGCCCCCATCATCGTCTGACCAGCGATGGACATTTATCACCTGGTCCCCGGGCGCGTCCACGTATGCTGCTCCTGGCTGTGCCCCCAGAGGAAGGACAAGCCAGGATGGGTCAAATGCAGAGGATCCATTTCACCGGCCACCATCAAAGCATGTGCATGTGTGTGTGTGCAAGCATGTGTTGTTGTGTGTTGCGTGACGAATAAAGACTCTTTCTTTATTTAATATGTTTAAAATGTCTGCTGCAGCTAGAAAAGCAGGAAGTCCCTAATTCCCCCGTTTTACTTGCTGCGCCACTGCGTTCGCCGCTCTGTCTAACATGCCGCATGTATCTCAGTCAGGGAGCCTCCCCAGAGCCCTTGGGGCCCAAACAAAAGCAAGTTGTGCCCCTGGATTTCTGGAGGCCTATTCTGACAAGCAACCGTGTATTTACAGTAGTCTGGAGCTGTGGCTTCATCAATCTCAGCCCTGAGCGCAGGGGGCTCGCAGCCACCATCGCCCTACGCGTTGCTCTTTCTCTCTCATGTTTTCGCCCCTGCTGCTCGCCTCCATCGGTCCGCTGTCTCCGACAAGACGACAAGACATTCATAACCAACTGGGCATTGGCTCTAGGGTGGCGGAGAGAAATTTACTTTGAGTGAAATCTGATAAGGCCACTTAATAGCAAAAGCATAAACACTGGATGACACAAATCAGTCCCATCTGCTATGATGATAAACTAACATTACGCTAGAGTTACCTGCGTTGCCAATTACAGCCCTGATGTAATTTATCCTTCAATTTAGATGAACCCTAATCCCCTGTGGAGTGCTATGTGTCTTGAAATGAACACAACCCTGCAGCTTTGTCTAGAATTTTTTTTTTTTTTTTACCTCTGCCAATACAGTAGGTACTGTGGTCGTAGTACCTATTGTACAGTACCTAGTAGTAGGTATTGTCTTTTATTTTATTTTTTATTATTTTCTATCAAAGGCCAGGCTCTGTATTTCATGAAGAAGAAATAACTACATTTTGACTGTCTTCTCTCTCCTGTCTTCGCTCTTCACCTGGAATTCCATTAATTCCATTAAAATCTCGGATGCTTGTGAAGGTTTTGATAATTGGTTTGGCGTTTGTTGTATTTTTGAGGCAATATGAGAGGACTCTACTGTGTTGGCATTTTGTTTTTACAGATGTCAAATAAAAGTATATATATCATAACAAATACATATATTATATATAAAAAGCATATATATATATATATATATATATATATATATGTTTATTCCTTATGACATATTTGTTTGTTATTCTTCCACCACTTTTTTGGGTAATCTTGTTTTTATTGTTGTATTGTTATTGTTTTCATCATTATATCATTGACATTATTAATCATTGTTGTATTTTACTATGCTTTTTATTTTGTTTTATGTTATGCAAAGGCCAGACCCAGTGTTGAACAGTGTTTTGTCAAAGTTTGAAGGCGATCGGAGGAATGGTGTGTGATGCAAATCCGTACACACAATCACACAAATGGGCCGTCCCCAATTATAGTAGAATATAAGATTATTATTATTATTATTATTATTATTATTATTATTGTATATATATAATATGACAATGTATTGTAATATATCTTCAAGTACATATTGGAAAAAATGTACACCACTATACTAATCAGATATACTTCAGATACATCATATATATTCATATTATTGAAAATATATTCATGAAACATATATTTTTTATTATATTTTTGAATACATGGATGATACTAATTACAAATGTATTTATTCCAGTGTGATTTATTTAGAAAAAATATTGTCAAAATATTAAGAGAACATTTAGTTGACACAAATTCAGAAAAACGTAGAATGCCAATATGGTTAAAAAGTCCAGTATATTATTATTATTATTATAAGGAATTAGACTGTCACCAGATAAAAAGTTTGGGAAATATATAAAAATCAACAAATGGGGATTAATTAATTCCTGTTCAGATCTCCACTGAGAACTGTTCATATAGCTAGATCGAGGTATGGGTTACGGTATGGTAAGTGAGATATGAGGGACTAGTATGTCCAAAGAAGATGCATAAAATTCAAAATTGGAATGTGCAGCTGCCCGAAGATTAATCTTCTCATGTTGTTGTTGTTATTGTTGTTGTTTTTCATGTTGTTTCAGCGGATATGTCCACACATCTGGACAGCGTATTACGCAAATCATGGAAATATACATTGTGATGTGATGCCTTAGTGGAGGTCTCAGCTCTGCTGAGTGGTTGCAATTTTGTCGCTGTGTTCAATAAATTCAGGCTGGCACGAGTCGTCGCGCCATTTTCATATCATAAATAAACAAGTCAAAGCCACTATTCTGGTCTTTTTGTGTCTTCTTCAGTGCCCTACCAGGGTCAGTGAGGTGAGAGGGGTGGTGGTGGTGGTGTAGGTGAAGGAGTGGGATCGGGGTAGTGGTGGTGTCGGCTCACTATTGTAGCTGTCCTGCCTGATCGCATGCGCGCCACACGGAAGCAGCAGAGAAAAAGAAATGCAACCAATGGAACGTGTAAGCAGGCATGGTCAAATACACAGTCACACGCACAGACACACCTTACACCTCATGTATACACTAGGACACAATCATTTTGTTGACAAATGCACAGATTTGTTCAGGAGAACACCCAAAAACAATTTCCACAATATATGGATCCACATTATCCATATACTGATCGGTGTTCAAACAAACTAGCCATCTATGAGGGGAGGAAATAGCATTTCACTTAATTATGTCTTTACCATGCAAAAAATATTCAATTTTGTTTCGAATACGCTATGGTGATGGAAGAACAATGGTCGTCGATATCTATATCTATATCTGTTTCTGTGCGCTCGTGAACTTGGCTGAAGTTCTGTTTCCAAAGTGCAGTTTGCGTAAAGCCAATAACGCGCAACTTGGTTAGTAACTTGGTCAACTACTATGCTAGAAAGAAAAGCATCATACTACTACTTGACAACACTAAAAGTTGTCAATGACATAATTCAGGCTTTGGACAAGAAACAGCATTGTGTTTATCTTTTTGTTGATTTGTCCAAAGCTTTTGATACTGTTGATCATGGCACCTTGCTGCAAAGGCATACCAACATAGGGTGGTCACTGGTCAAATCAGGCAGTCTCATGTTTCAGGAGCTACCTCTCCAATAGAATGTGTTCAGTTTGATGGCAAGACAGCTGATATTTTAACCATCCAGAGTGGGGTGCCACAGGGCTCAGTACTTCGTTTATATTTATAATGTCGGCAAAACACTTTAAAATGCAAATTTTCAAGTTTGTAAAAATGTGGCATGTCATACTGGTACCAGGGTTGGGTATCTTGTTTTTTTTTGTGTGACAGCCATTGAATACAAACATACATCAAACGGACCAATTTTAGAACCGGCGCCTTTCAATTGTGGCAAAACACATATTTTCGTTCCGAAAACTATGTTTTCGTGCTTGGCAAAGTGCTCCCCCCCCCCCCCCCCCACACACACACACACACACAAACACACACATACAACTACAATCACAACCACAACCACAACCACAACCACAACCAGAAAGGACATTAATGCTCCCATCAGTCAATCTACATGCGTGGTCTCTTGTTGCACGATCTGGCTCTGTGTTGTGCAAATTACAACTCCTGAAGATGAGATGGCGAACTCAAAAACCAGCAGGACGAGCGAGCCGTGGTTGTGAGCGGGGGGGGGGGCAAGCGATCAAGAAAGATTCTGGCGAGAGTCAGTCCATCCCCAGCCCGTGATGCCGACACGCGCCATCTCAATATGCCACGGTGCCGTAATTGGTTGAGGGGGAAGGGGGTTTATCCATCCGCTAAATTGTTCATACGCATGTAAGCAAATACTGAGGCAAAAAAATGATTGCCTCTTGCTGGGTCCCGGCGCCCAGTGAGAGGCAATAGTTTTTTTTTTTTGGTGAGCAGAAGGGGAAGTGGGGTTCTCCGCTCTCTACCTCTCTACCATCCCTGCCTCTCCATCTAATTTGCATAGCGTGCCGAAATGCATGAACTGCGCTATGTTTTCGGTTTTAAAACGGCGGGATGGACGGGGGGAGGGGGGCCTGTAATGCCTCCTGATTTGCTTGATATAAAAACAGTGGTGGGCTGCAATCAATGGAACCTGTGGTTTATTTGGGGTGAAATTAGTTTTTTTTTTTTTTTTTTTTGGGATGTTTGCATCTCAATGCAATTTGCCTGGTTTATTGCGACCGACCCAGCGGCGTACTTGCTTGATTTGATAGTGAATTTGTCATGGGGCCAATAGAACATTTGAAAATAAATGTAGTTTTCTTTTTTCTTTTTTTTTCTTTTTTAACATGCACATCATGTAGTCATACACACACACACGTGCGTGCTTGTTTGCCAGATGCTTTTCATCATGTATGAAATGCATATTCCAATTGGTTAACCACTTAAGCCTAGTGTGAAGCCACCCTGTTGATAGGGCTGCAAGCCAGGCCAGACCGCAGCACGTGGGGGAGGGACCATTGGCTACCTCACAGGTTGTTGACATGGGGGAATGGTTAGGTTTACAATATACTGTGCACAAAACACTACTAAGCAACAAAGTTCCAAAAACACTCAATATTTGAAGAAGTCATTGCGCCTTGGGAATGCTCTCTACCTATGCATTGCTTACAATACATATTTGTATTTACACGGATTAAGCATCAGGTTAGCCGTTATTGTGCATGTTGGACACACCGCAGTAAAATAGATGCTTTTTTTCTCAACCATTATTTAACCCGGTGCTATACCGTTGAGATACAAGATCTCTTTTCCAAGGGAGCCATGGCCAGAAGTGTTATATAAAATATGATTTAAAATATAAAAACACATTAAAACAAACTTTAAAAAACACATGTATGTATAACAGCACACAGAAATAGTTATATTATATATGTTTATTATATATAATTAATTAATTTATATATATATATATATATATATATATATATATATATATATATATATATATATATATATATATATATATATATATTTTTTTTTTTTGTAATATAATCCCATTAAAGGTCCATTAACATTATGTCATAATCATGTTTGTATTGTTATAATTATTTATCTGGAACTGAGTGGTATTAAATTTTTATAACTATACATTTGTTTGTGGACACAGTGAATTTTTCAACATGCACATAACTAGTGATACCATTCGTACAATTGGTATCACGAGCTACAGTTCTTGTAAAAAAATGCACACACGTCAGTGCGACTTTGCCCCATGTGACTGTGACCTAGATGAAAAATTATTACATTTTCATACACATTAGACACTCGTGCTCGGCCGCTCAATCCATCTTTTTGGCTAATAGTCATCTATTTCTGTGACTGATGCCAGTGCCCAGACTTGTTTCCAATAAGGAGAGGTATATCTCCCGCATCCAATCTTCCTTAGAGTTACCTGCAGAGCAAAGAAAGGACGCATGGATGTGTGTGTGGGGGGGTGAAGGAACAGCAGCGAGTGAAATAGACAAGCAATAAAGAGAGAGAGAGAAACATGAAAAGGCAGTGCAAGGCTGCCACCCCCCCCCGACAAGAGGCCACAAACAAAGTTGTGGGGGAGGGTGCACGAGCCCCCCCGCCCTGCCCCTGCCAGATGATAATGTGGCATGACACTTCTTAAACTTGTTGCCATGGCAAAGAGTGAGGAGGGACAGTCTCTCAACGCCCCAAATAAAACAAGCTGTAAATTATGTTTGATTAGAATTTAGATCATGGGGACCATTCAGCGCCGGGCCCTTTTTCAGCTTGACGCCAGGCCTGGGCTGTGGTTTGTGTGTACACCTATGCAGCGCAAGCCCCTTCTATTTATTCATTTGTCATTCATTTGATCATTTATTTTATTTTTATTTATTTTATGTTGTTTTTTTTCACAGCACTTCCTCATAAAATAAAAATAAACTGTATATTTTGCCATCCGTTGTCCTGTTATCATTCCTCTCCTCTTTTCCCTCATTCTCTCAAATCTCATTCTCATTCTGTTTTGCCTTCCTTGTCTCTACCTTTGGGCTCGATTCCCTTGATCTTTGAGTTTTAGGATAAGCGAAGACGACTTCTCACGTGGGTGAGATTGTATGCTCTACACTCATGCATGCTTGTGAGCAATGTGATTCCAATTAGCCTCTCTGACTACACGCTGTCCAAAATAAAATCAATTTCAAAATCAAAATTAGGCAAAAAAAACAACAACTTATATGAGCAAAATGATCTGCCAGTGGCGGTTTTAGTTTTTTTACATGATAAGATTTGATGATCTTAAATAGTCAGAAATTAGCTTATATTTTTCTAAAATCAATCAAACCGCCTTTTCTTAAAGGATTGGTTTGCTATTTTAAATGTTGGAAATTTATAACTTGATGGTCTCGATGAATGCTTTTCTATTTACAAAACGTTTACTTTACTTACCCTCTGCAGCTCTGCTACAGATTATCGCTGTGCTTAAATGCGGTCCAATTAGACTGAAGCTAGGTTTAAACTTGTCGCGGGCAGCCCAAATGACATCATCAGGTTCTAGTGCAACTGCATGGACCGGCACCATGTCGCAAACTTCCCAGATGTTGTGACTTGCCGCGAGGGGTGTCAAAATGGAGGAGTTGAGCTCTCATACAGAAATATTTATGGCTCCTCTTTGTGTATCACAAAAACAATAAAATGGTCCGAAACCCCTGTAAATTAGATTAGATTGTTCTGTTCTTGGAAAGCATTCAAATTTTTGCCGTAAAAATTGAAAAAAAATGCGGGACCGTTTTATTAAACCAACATGAGAGCACACAGAAGGAGTAGCGAACAAAGGTGGTCTCGCTAACAACAATAAATATATACATTGACCTGCCACAACAATTAAACCACCTATCTAGTATTGTGTAAGCCCCCCTCGTGCCGCAAAAACAGCTCTGCCCCATCGAGTCATTGACTCCACAAGCCGTCTGAAGGTGTCCTGTGGTATCTGACACCAAGACATCAGCAGCAGATCCTTTAAGTCCTGTATATTGCAAGGTGGGGCCCCCATGGATCGGGCTTGTTATTTCAGCACATCCCACAGATGCTCAATCGGATTAAGATCTGGGGTATTACGAGTCAAAGTCAACTCCTTGAACTATTGTGGAGAGGGTCCACAATAAACATATGTATTTTCTGTCTCTGTGCCGGAGGGCCCTGTATACGCCACTTGGGTGGCGTGTGGTACGTGAAACTGCCACAATGGAATCTCAACAGGGACCCTCCGGCATGGGGAAGGGACACAGAAGGGCCGTCCGAAGATGCCCTGAAGCCACCAGTGGGTCAATGGGCAGCCCCAGCACCAACCCTCTCCCGACTGGGAGCAGAAGCACCGAGGGGGTCTGACGGAGGACTGGGGGAAAAGCAGCTGCAGCAACCACCACAGGTAACCGCTGGCAGCTAGCTTCTCCGTCCAGCAGCCACCGGCGGGACCATCCAGCAGCCCAGCAGCCAGGCCACCCCTCCAAGCAGCCCCCGCAACAGCCAAGCCCGACCATGCCTCCACCAGCCAACACAGCAGCTTGAGGCCCCACGCGCCAGAAGGGAGGTGGGGAGTCTGCATCATCACGCTAGAGGAGGGAAGCCGGTGGACCATGCTGTTCAGGGGAACTTGGTCCGCTGGAAGGGGATTAGTTAGTAACCCTGGGTCAGAGTCTATATTTTTAGGTATAGTAACCCTATGTCAGAGTCAGTATTTTAGGCGTTTTTTTTTTCTTTCTTTTTTGTTCTCTTGGTGGGGGGGGGGCTTTGGCCAGGAATTCTCCCTGGCCTCAGTTTGATCGGGTATGTGGTGTGGGGATGGTGTGGTTTGAGCAGCCACACCTGACCTAGATCTAGGTAGTTGGGGACCCACAATCAGAGTGGCTTCATACCTGTTGCTGTTGGTTGGTCTAACGAGCAACAGGTAAAACCCCCATCCCCGCACACACTTGGGAGAGAGGAGCCCTGTCATGACCTGTGTCCATTTGCTCCGGGGCTTGTTCCATCAATCCCCTTCTCTGTATAAACTTGTGTATTTTCTACCCCTTCGTCTGTGTCTCTATGCCGGAGGGCCCTGTATACACCACTTGGGTGGCGTGTGGTAGGCAAAACTGCCACACCATTCCTGAACAATTTTTGCAGTGTGGCAGGGCGCATTATCCCGCTTAAAGAGGCCACTGCCATCAGGGAATACCGTTGTCATGGAGGAGTGTACATGGTCTGCAACAATGTAGGTGTTGACAATAGTAGTACTATTAGTAGTAGCAATAGTAAAGAATGTTTACATGTCAAAGTAACATTCACATGAATGCCAGGACCCAAGGTTTCCCAGCAGAACATTGCCCAGAGCATCACACGGCATCCGTCAGCTTTCCTTCTTCCCATAGTTCATCCTGGTGCCATCTCTTCCCCAGGTAAAGTAAAACGTGATTCATCAGACCAGGCCACCTTCTTCCAGTGCTCCATGGTCCAGTTCTGACACTCACGCCCATTGTAGACGCTTTATATCTATGTAATCACATAAACATATACAACATATACAAATGCATGCACACATAATGAAGAACGCAACCTCATATAGCCCCAGTCACAAATCTTTATTTCAGCACACAATGTCAACTCTGTCATACATGTAGGTGCTTGCGGTCAGCCAACTGGCTCCTGCCAGTGGCTGTCGTTGCTGATGTTTTCGCCGCACTGCAGCTGCAGAGCGGGAACAACACCCTATTGTCATTCGTACGTCACAGTTTTGCCTTATCTTGAGCACGCACAAAACTGTGACGTCAAACTGACTATCTAACATTTCTGCCGCCCTCAAATAAACTGTTCGTCTCAGGGAACTGCTCTTGAGCACATCTCTGATCCGACCCTTGCACAAGCAAAAACCAACGTCTGTCAGCCTCTTTAATTAAAACCACCGACTGACAAACTGCATATGAAAGTGACCCTTTAATTTCTGTAACATATATATTTATATATATATATATATATATATATATATATATATTAGGCATATACTGTATATTAATCCCACGAGAGGCAATTTGTTTGGAGCAGCTTGTTGTACAGAAAAACAGTGACACACAGTACAAACAAACAAACTTGATAAACACAATAAAAAACTACTACTACAACTACTCAAATGAAATAATAATAATAATAATCAACATAAGTATTCATTATTATAACGGAAGCAGCTGAAAGAAGAACAAGCAGAAGAAGAAGATATGCATCATAGTATTCATAATCATCATCCTAATAGTAGTAGTAGTTTAACATTCAGTTAATAACCTAGGAGAAAAATCCTTTACACCAGTAAGCTCACTGAAAGGTATGTAGTTGCTTTTAAGTTCAGATACATGGATTACAACATCCAAACACCACTTAACTTAAGTACATACCAAAATAAAGGAAATATTTACCTGAACATACTCCTATATGAACGTGAGTTCTGTAGCTTTGAAGCGAGTCACCTGAAGCTTTTTACAGGTTTCCTGGAGATCTTTTCTCTTTCTTTCTCTTTTTCTTTATTTTGTCAGGATACAGGTATTCAAGTACTCCATGGTGTGGTAAGTGGAGTTCCACCTTGTTGGACTGGGAACTTTCAGCTGGCAGCCTAGCTTGTCTTTGAAGATATCTGAAGCATGTGTGCTCTTGTGTTGCTTGCTCCACAATTCCTGGCATTCGTCAATCGCTGATCTTGATTGGCAAATGCCTGGCTCTGACTGGGTCAAAGCACTCTCAATAGCTCTTGTGGCAACCAGGTGGAGGGTGTGGCAGGGACATCACTGATGAGGTGGGAGACTGTAGTCCTCTTCTGTTTCATTTACGATATCTGACATTTATGAAGACAGGGTGTCCCTCCTCTGCTTCTCTGTCTTGAATAGTTATTTGAACTTCTGCAAAGACACTGAAAGCATTCACAAAATTTGAATCATTATGTGTGGTTGTAATGGTCACCTTGGTCACCTTCTGTTTTTTTGATGACCATGGATCTGTAGCTGTGTTTTCTGCTTGGACAACGTCTTAGACAGTGTGCTTTTCATGGATAAATGCTCATCCTCAAGCATTCTTCCCAATGTTCTCCTTGACATGAAATGTCTGGGGGGTAAAATTTCTCTGAAAAAATCCCTGTACTCTGGTCTCTCCACAGTGTGAAGTGGATGCAGTCCTTGAATAATGAAGTTAAGGATCAACTTGTCAAATCCCGCTTGGGTTATGGTACTGAAATACTGTGCTACACGGCCTTGTATAAGGGGAACAGGGTGTTCCCTCCTTATTCTGGAGGGTGCTCCTCTTCTTGGCATTTTCATGTTCCAGGAGGCCATTTTAATTGGGTGGACTCTCTACATTTTTTTTTTCTGCCAACAGACAAGGGAAAATTGTACTTAGCTACAGTAGTGTTAGCTGTTGAGAACTTAAAATATTCCTGTAAATTCCAAATTTCAATAATCTTCCAGTAAAATATTCCAGTTAATCGACAATTCCAGTAATAGCCCAGTAAAATATTGCAGTGAATTACAAATTCTAGAAATATTCCAGTAAATTCCTCAGCCTGACATGGCCAGACCAATTCGCAAATGTGTATTAGTCTGGAATCTTTCAGATAATTTTTGATTTCAAAGCGGTGTTATCAAAATGCGCAGACTAAAATGTCTCTGGACGCAATTGGATAGACCTACAACCAATCAGAGCAACAAAACATGTGACGTAGCACTGCAAGTCCACCCCATATTAGATAAACTGTTGTGATTGGCCCGACCCGGGCAAAGTCGGGTGGCCAAACATAACTGCCAGAGCAAATAAAACTGAATTGCATATGATATCGAGGCTTATAGGGGAACCAATCTATTTGCTCATGGTAACATTATTCTATTTCCATTACACTGTGCAATCAACATTAACTTCATAATGATAAGTTAAAGCAAAAAAGTGTTTTTTCTCCTTTCGGAGAAACATCTTGTGTCTTTTATCACAAGTTAAAATAAATACAAACGCAAAGTCGTTTCAAATGCAGCTACGTTCAGAACTATTATTGGCGCATAATGATTCATCCATCCAATGTTATTAGTTTGAAGCACCGCTTCGTCTGAGTTTGGGGATCGCTAGGTACAATACCTAGTCTCAGAACATTATCTTCAACAAAATACTGACAAATCTCTTTATATATATATATATATATATATATATACATATATATATATATATATATATTTGTTCATAGAACAACCTTGCTGTTCTGCTACAGCTTCTCAATGTGCTTGAATGCAGTTCAATGGAGCAAATGTTTACCCCTTAAAAACCACCTTAAATCTCCTTTTTGAAAATGTGAAATGGGATTATTGTTACACGTATCGTCATGTTGTTTTTATGGAAATGTTTTGCTCCCATGCCAGAAAAATAAAAAAGGATCAGTATCAAGTTATAACGTGAAGGTTTGTTGTTATAACAAGATGTTTTTCAAAGTTATTATAAGATATTTTCATGTTATTATGAAATACAAACTTATCATATTATAACAATAAACTTCTCTTATTATAAAAAAATATTATTTATTACGTTTTGATGTGAAACGTTCTAAGTTATAACATGATAAATTGTATATCGTTATAATGTGATAAGGGTCCATGCATGAAGTATAATTAATTTGCAGTTGTTCACGTTGTATAATGAAAAATGCCATTTTTAGGAGTATTCCTAATTACATTGTATTACTTGTCCAATGCAATTCAGCACGTCAAAGCGTCAACTTGTTCCATTATCTAACTTGTACAATGAAAATTGAACCACAAAGTCGGGAGCCAGAAACAGAGACTGCTCACCTTCAAAGTAAAAGTTGCGAGTTTTGAAGCATGTTGGCTACAGCGGTCAATTTAAGGAGAGCTAAACTAAATAAATAAACAAATATACTAAATAATGAACCTAATTCATCACTGTTATACAGCCATATTTCTGCCACTTTCGCGCAAATGAGTGTGAATAAATTGCCAATGGGAGCAAACACTGGAATTATTATCGAGTGCTTTGATTCATGTATGTACTGATCCATTAATATATTCATCAATTTATGAATCATTATATTCATAAGTTTTCATATCACATTCATTCATGGTATTTATATCCCGTTTTAATATGATAACTTATTGTTATTACATAAAATGTTTGACGTTATAATGTGATAAATAGTACATTGTTATAACTAGAAAAGTTTATTTTTATAATGCGTTTGTATTTCGTAATAACGTGAACATATCTGGTTATAACATGAAAAACATCTTGTCATATATTTTAAACATTTTTTTTTAAACAAATTACAAAGACTGACTATAATGTGAGTTCACTGTTTTCAAAGAGGAGATTTAACTTAATTCTTAATCTTTTTTTGTCAGGGAGAGCTGTAAATAGGTTCTTGGTGTATTTTTAACTTTCATGGCTCAATATGTTGTCGTCAACATAGTTACTGCAATATTGTTTAAAATCTGTATGATTATTACGATTTCCGAGATAACATTTGTAACTTGTTATCAACTAAATTATAAAATGGTCACTGGAGTCAAAGTCATGGGTTAGGGTCTGTATTTGTACTCGAACTGAAATGTTTCTCACAATACCAAGCCATAATAATAGACTTATATTTAGCCTCACTGTTGTCCCCTGTGTGGCTCCATTTGATTTACAGCTTTTGCTGACAGTAAGAATGTTAAAATTCTCTTCCTGCCAATGTAAGCAGCTGAAACCAAGCATTTATAAAGCAATATAAATTCTGACTTATGGTCATATAAATCTCAAACGAAATAGTAAATTAAAAAAATAAAAATAAAATAAAAAAAAAACGATTAAAAAAAACCCAATAATAATAATAATAATAAAAAACAAAAGCACGTCACATTTTGTCAGCACTCTGAACCTTGATAAGGCACAGTATTGACGTCTAAAGCTCTGGTCAGATGGTTAACTTTGTAGAAAACTGGAAACTTAAGGACATTTGGGGACAACCTCAGGCATAACCCAAGTGCCCTAAATGGAGTGCAACCACATAGAGAGCGCACTCTCTTAATTAGATATTTTTCCCTGATCTATACATGTACAGTATATATAAGTGCCTCTGCCAGTGTCTCTGGATTTCTGGTAAGCTCCCTCCACTCCCCCGCTCTCCACTCAACCACCCGTCGCTCTAACCCCTCCAACCAGGCCCCCTAAATGAACTGCTTACCAAGGCTGAACTAATCGAGGCTGACTGCTCTCTGTCACTGTCAATTACACAGTCCACCCCTCTACCTTCTCGCTCTCCGGCTCCTCTCCGCACTCACGCTGGGGATGGCAGCAACCAGCTTCTGCTGGTCTGCAATAAATTGAAAAAAGTATCAGTGGGGTAGAGTGACGGGACAGCGGCACTTGCCATGGTGTGGGGTAGACTTGTATACTAAATGTAGTTGGATTTGCCATTGCAGGGGCCATGTGCTTTCATATGTTACGAGGATAGGTTATTTGTACAACATTTCATCCACCAGGGTAATTCAAAGTGCTTTCCATGAGACACAAAAGGTATTATATAGATAAAGAATGGTAAAAGTATGGTAAAGTGGTAGTAGTAGTAGTAGTAAAGGCAGAAACACCCATCTTCCTTTTTTTACCATTAATCCCATTAACTTCTGACTTTTAAATGCCAGTATACACAAAAACCTAATAAATAATCAGACATCAAAATGCATTTACAGAATCTTAACAGTTTTGTTTTAACTTCAAAGTTAAAAAAAATTGTAACATGTAAAAAATTAATAAATTAAGAAAATTACTAAAAAAATTTGCAAAAATTACCTGTACTAAGTTCACTTTAATTCGATTTTTTTTGTATTTTGTACGTGTAGGGATCGCACTGTCACAGACTACTGTGCTTTCACACATGCACTGCAACCCTGAAATTATCTGGACATTACCTGGATGAGCTGTATGTGTGAACGCAAATGTCAGAATCATTTGACCCGGACTTTACCCAGCCAGCACCCTAGTACAAAGTATGCGTACTGTCTGATTAAGAGGTACAGTGGGGCAAAAAAGTATTTAGTCAGCCACCAATTGTGCAAGTTCTCCCACTTACATTTACATTTACATTTACATTTAGTCATTTAGCAGACGCTTTTATCCAAAGCGACTTACAATTGTTCAAACACCGACGGACGCAGCCATCAGGAGCAATTAGGGGTAAAGTGTCTTGCTCAAGGACACTACAGCATGCTAGCAGGAGCCTGGGATCGAACCAGCAACCTTTAGATCACTAGACCACCAGCTCTACCGCCTGAGCTACCATCCCCCCACTTAAAAAGATGAGAGAGGCCTGTTATTTTCATCATAGGTATACCTCAACTATGAGAGACAAAATGAGAAAGAAAAATCCAGATAATCACATTGTCTGATTTTTAAAAGAATTTATTTGCAAATTATGGTGGAAAATAAGTATTTGGTCAATAACAAAAGTTCATCTCAATACTTTGTTATTTACCCTTTGTTTGCACTGACAGAGGTCAAACGTTTTCTGTAAGTCTTCACAAGGATTTCACACACTGTTGCTGGTATTTTGGCCCATTCCTCCATGCAGATCTCCTCTAGAGCAGTGATGTTTTGGGGTTGTCGCTGGGCAACACAGACTTTCAACTCCATCCAAAGATTTTCTATGGGGTTGAGATCTGGAGACTGGCTAGGCCACTCCAGGACCTTGAAATGCTTCTTACGAAGCCATTCATTCTTTCCTTTACACGGATCAGTCGTCCTGGTCCCTTTGCAGAAAAACAGCCCCAAAGCATGATGTTTCCACCCCCATGCTTCACAGTTGGTATGGTGTTCTTTGGCTGCAACTCAGCTTTCTTTCTCCTCCAAACACGACAAGTTGAGTTTTTACCAAAAAGTTCTACTTTGGTTTCATCTGACCATATGACATTCTCCCAATCCTCTTCTGGATCATCCAAATGCTCTCTAGCAAACTTCAGATGGGCCTGGACATGTACTGGCTTAAGCAGGGGGACACGTCTGGCACTGCAGGATTTGAGTCCCTGGCGGCGTAGTGTGTTACTGATGGTAGCCTTTGTTACTTTGGTCCCAGCTCTCTGCAGGTCATTCACTAGGTCCCCCCGTGTGGTTCTGGGATGTTTGCTCAGCGTTCTTGTGATCATTTTGACCCCACGGGGTGAGATCTTGCGTGGAGCCCCAGATTGAGGGAGATTATCAGTGGTCTTGTATGTCTTCCATTTTCTAATAATTACTCCCACAGTTGATTTCTTCACAACAAGCTGCTTACCTATTGCAGATTCAGTCTTCCCAGCCTGGTGCAGGTCTACAATTTAGTTTCTGGTGTCCTTTGACAGCTCTTTGGTCTTGGCCATAGTGGAGTTTGGAGTGTGACTGTTTGAGGTTGTGGACAGGTGTCTTTTATACTGACAACGAGTTCAAACAGGTGCCATTAATACAGGTAACGAGTGGAGGACAGAGGAGCCTCTTAAAGAAAAAGTTACAGGTCTGTGAAAGCCAGAAATCTTGCTTGTTTGTAGATGACCAAATACTTATTTTACCGAGGAATTTACCAATTAATTAATTAAAAATCGTACAATGTGATTTCCTGGATTCTTTCCCCCCATTCTGTCTCTCATAGTCGAAGTGTACATATGATGAAAATTACAGGCCTCTCTCATCTTTTTAAGTGGGAGAACTTGCACAATTGGTGGCTGACTAAATACTTTTTTGCCCCACTGTATGTGTGAACAGAGTAGGTCATTGTTCGGAGCATTCACAGCGAGCGAGTGGCCATGTGGCGTGTTGATGATGTCTCTATCATGCGCCAGTTGTTGCAGTCCTTCGTGTGGATCTCAGTGCATGGAGCGTAAGTGCTGCGTACTCCTTTCTGCATTCTTTATTATTCCTTTCCACTATCTCGTTTATATTGCATATACGTCCAAATACATGGAGTATCAATGCAAAAAAAGCCCAACTACTGATAAGTCGGTAGCCTTGTCTGCCATCTTGGGTGTGCCGTAAAACTCTGCAGTGTCATTACGTCATTGCTTCACGTCCTGCCTTCTGCACGCTCTGCCCAGGCTCCACCCCTCTTCTAAACCCAACTGATTATTTCCAGGTAGTGTAAATGTGTCTGACACGGAAAATCTCCGGTGTTTTGAGACATGCGTAAAAAGGTAACTCCAGACAATGTCCGGATAATTAGATTCGGGAATTATTCGTTTAGAATAACCTTCAAAAGAAGAGTCTCAGTGCATCATTTGAGATGGTACATATTGAAAACAGCTTAAAGGGCCCCTTTAGGGGGGTTTGAGGTTTGAGGTTGTTGCAACAGGAGTAAGGGGTGTGTGGTAGGTGGATTCTATACTTTGAGACGTTGCTGTCAATGCTGTGAAGTAGTGTGTCACGATACTGGAATTTCTAACTTACTAAAAATATCAATATTCAATACCATTTTTCGATACCACAGGGAAAAATTGACAAAAATTAGGGCATAAAATTTTTGATCTTTATTAAAAGACAAATATAACAAGGCTATAACATGACAACGAGGTGTGACTTTCCTTTTGTTGGCTAGTAGCAGAGAACAGCAGAATGACTGTATTCTTGAGGTAGTGCACTTGTTCAAAAGCCTCTGGGATTGGCACATTCAAAAGCACTAAGGTGTAAGTAAAAAGAAAAGCAGAGAAATCGTGTGCTTTTTCAAGTAACACATGGGTAAAACAAATCAAATGTAAGTAATTATGTAAGTATATATGTAAGTATATACACTACTCACAAAAAGTTAGGGATATTTGGCTTTCAGTTGAAATTTATGGAAAAGTTAAAAAGTTCACGCTACAGTGATATAATATCATGAAAGAAGGGGATTTAAGTAGAAGCATGCAATGGTGATTTCCTAATCTCAAACAATTTATTGAAACAAAAGCCAACAACAGTGGTGGGTACACCACAACAAAAACTGTCAATGTTTCAATAACTTGTCATGTGCCTTTGAGCATCAATTACAGCTTGACAACGACGTCTCATGCTGTTCACAACTCAACTTATTGTCTGCTGAGGCATGGCACCCCACTCTTCTTGAAGGGCGGCCCGCAGGTCATTGAGGTTCTGGGGTACAGAATTACGAGCCTCTACACGGCGACTCAGCTGATCCCATAGGTTTTCTATGGGATTCAGGTCTGGAGAAAGTGCAGGCCACTCCATTTGAGGTGCCCCAGTCTCCAGCAGCCGTTCCCTAATGATGCGACCTCGATGAGCTGGAGCATTGTCGTCCATGAAGATGAAATTAGGCCTGTGTTGTTCATGCAGGGGCACAATGACTGGATTAATGATGTTATTCAGGTAGTATGGGCTTGTCACTGTACCATTCACAAAGTGTAGTGCAGTTCTGTATTGACTAGACACACCTGCCCACACTGTAACACCACCACCACCAAGGCTCGTCTGGTGACAACAGTGGCTGATGCATAGCGCTCTCCTTGACGTCTCCAACATCGTTGGCGGCCATCATTTCTGCTCAACGTGAATCGACTTTCATCAGAGAACAGCACTGAGGCCCACTGGTCCCTCGTCCAGCGTAAATGCTCCCTGGCCCGTGCAAGACGATGATGCCTGTGCCTGGTGGTGTGGTCAGGTACCCTTGCAGGTCGTCCAGCACGCAGACCACGCTGATGTAAATGGTTTCGAATGGTCTGACGTGACACTTGGGTGCCTCTCACCTCCCTTAAATGTGCCTGGAGTTGAGTAGCATTCATCATCCGGTTCCGCAGGGCACTGTTCACAATTAAGCGGTCATCAGTGTGGGATGTGGCCAAAGGACGTCCACTTCTATGCCTTTCTGTGACTCTTCCAGTGTCTCTGTATCTCTGTTGGAACCTGCTGATGACACTCTGTGACACTCTAAGCTCAGTGGCCACTTCCCTCTGAGAACATCCTGTTTGAAGCCTCGCAATGGCGACGTACTGTTGATCAGTTGTTAGGTGTCGTCCTGGTCTCATGATGAAGCATGATGAAGAGTACTGTTTAAATACCAATTCTAATTGAACCAGGAAATGTATTGGTCGATTCATGAATCAAACACCTGTTGTGAATTTTGCCGTTCAGCTCCTTGTTAGAGAACAGCAAGTTGGGCAAAAAGTACTGAAACATTGAACAGTTGGATATGTACATTCAAAAGCTTAGAAAACGTCAAATTAAGTTCACCTGTAAAGGTTATAGTGCATTTTAGGTTCATCCTGAAATTTCACCCAAAAGCCGAATATCCCTAACTTTTTGTGAGTAGCGTATATGCAGACCTGCTCTACAGAGCTGAGTGAGACTGACACCCATTACATTTTCATCACCATCCCGAAAAACTATTTTAACCGTCCCGAAGTGAATGTATCCTTTTACTTTGTTATTGTCATCTATAGTGTTTATTTGCATAAAAACACACAATTCAAATGATTAAGAAATAGATTATTGTATTTTAATTTAAATATTTGCTTTGATTAAAAATAAAAATCTTGGCATTAGTAGTTTTAATTATGTATTTTAAGCTGCTTATAACTAGTGTTAGGAACTTAAACAGGGCATAATTCCCTCTGTAATATTTAATTTTGCCGTGAAAACATCAACAAATTTCTCCTTCAAACAACTGTATTCATTTCAGTTTCTCACCAAAAACTAAACTTTACAAGATTACATTTGAACACACTATGATAACGTTATAATGTACCTTCGCCCAATACTCATTTTTACTGAATAGAGCTTGAACACATCATAATGTAAATCAATGCAATCTCTAACAGCAAGAGAAGAGATGCTCAGTTGTAGTCAGCCCCTGTATTGGAAAAAAAATACTATTGCTGTTGATGCGCAGTTGATCAAATTTGTAATTTTGAAAGTGATAGGCAAATAATAATAATGATAATAAAATTTCCCTTTCGTTCCGAAAGCGTCCCGCGGGATATCTCTGTTAGTCCCAAACTGTTTCTGTCGTCTCCGGGACGCCGTTAGTCAGGGAGCACTGGACAACGCACTTATCAACAACAGTTTACCAGGCTGTCTTGTTTAATGCTTTAGTGATGTTGAAAGGGGAGCTGTCACTAACCTTTCTCTTTATATAGGTTAGTGTGTCGGTCCTTCAGGTGCTTTGCTAAGTTGGTTGTGTTAGCACCTTTAATTAGCACTGCTCTGTAGCATCGCTTGCATAATGGACTTGCTTGTGTCTTTTGCCTTTCCTTCTTCATTGGCCTCAAATGCAAAGTACTTCCAAACAGCACTTCTGCTATTTTCCTTGTCAACCAAAACCAGTCGCGGAGGCTCTCCACTTGCCATCTGTAATTAGCTAACAGTGCACAACAAACCGGAACGAATGAGCCGGGTGACGAGAAGAAGACAGCACTGTAAGTGAGTAGGAGGAGGCGGGGCTTTGTGGGCACACGCTGTCTGAGAGAAGAGGGCGAAAAAGCGCAGCTGGTATGGATACTGCGGAAAATGAGTATTTCAACCGACTCAGTTATTTAGAATCGATATGTATTAAAATAAAAATAAAATCTATATTTTTGACAACCCTACTGTGAAGTCCAGTCGGTCAGCCGTGGGGGCCTGCCTTGCCTGCACAGGTTCATGGAAAAGTTCTGATTGGCTGTTTTCTTTTTTTTTTAATTGAATTGGCGGGTTTAAAATTGTGATTTGGCGTAAATTTGTCAATCTAATCTAGCAACACCAGTTGTGTCTGAGATCTTCCATAAATTCCAATAGTGTGTAGCATACAGTCCCAGATGATGGTAAGGGGTTGGCATGGTATGTATTGTAAGAACAAATCAGAGATGTATTCTGGCCCGAAGCCATTGAGAGAGTTATAGATGATGAGCAGAATCTTAAAATCAATTTTGTGACTTGAGTGTTGACGTAATGTTCAGCTTTCTTGGTGTCTGTCAGGGCTAGAGCAGCAATGTTCTGAACAAGCTGCAGCGATCTGAGAGCTGTTTTGAAGAAACCTGGAAAAGGACCTTTGCAGTAGTCCAGTCTACTGGAAATAAAGGGATGGATACATTTTTTCTAGGTCTTGTTTCATTACAAATTGTCTTATTATATTTTTCCTAGATGATGATAGACTGATTTTTTTTGACTAAAGAATCGTTGAGGCTTTTAAAATTCTGATCTGAGACCATACACCAAGATTTCTATCTACCTATTTTTGGTGTACAAACATAGACTTATCTTAGTTTTGTCCTTATTAAGGGATCATAGTCACTCGGCTAGAGAGCTACGTAGATTTGTGAGCCTTCAAGCTATTTTGTTGCTTTGCGTAATTTGGGTTAAAGGGAGCATGTAAAGATTGAATAAAAGAGGCCCAATAATTGATCCTTGGGGAACGCACGTGATGTTAGTTCAGTCAGATACATAATTGCCAACCCAGTTTTCCAGTCTGTCCAGTAGAATGGTATAGTCAATTGTGTCAAATGCAGCACTAATATCCAGGAAATCTACCAGAGTCCGAGTCCAGTTTAGAATAACCTTAAACAGAACAGTCTCAGTGCACCGTTTGAGATTAGAAAGTTGCTACCTTGTTGAATTTTTTTAAATAATTTTGCCCGTTGAAGGATCGATTTAATATTGGTCTGTAACTGTAAATTACAGTAGTGTCTAGGCTATGCTTTTTTAACAGGGGATGAATACCTGTGTTTTTCAAAGCCTGTGCAAATATGCCTGATAGGAGTGCTATCTAAACAATCAAAAGCCTTTATAAAGGAACCAGTTGGCAGAGCATCAAGACAGCAGGTTGAACGCCTCAACATCATTATATTGTGTCATTTTTTGCAAATTTCTTTTTATTTTATTCATTGTTTTGATCACTTTGATATTTTGTCCATAAAAAAGTGAGAAAAGAGTTTAACACTGTCACACTGTGATGATGCGTTATATTTTTAATCTTAGCCGGTTCAATTTTGGCATTGATTGTAATTTTTACTGACAAATAAGACTTGTATTTTGACTCAAACTCCCCAGCTGACATCTTAAAATAGATTTTGAGTGGATCATGGTAAATCTCCAGCTTTGATATGAGAATGTGTTGTCTGTCTTCATTTTTTTCTGTACCCAGTGTTTGCGTGTCTTTTCACTCAAAAGGACAAAAT
Source organism: Zeus faber (assembly GCF_960531495.2). Lineage (NCBI taxonomy): Eukaryota > Metazoa > Chordata > Actinopteri > Zeiformes > Zeidae > Zeus > Zeus faber. Next base: position 33,010,802 of record NC_137197.1, on the reverse strand, counting down.
GAAAGTCAACACAACAACTTCTTTGTCACTGCTGCTGCTTGTCGCCTCAACACTTGTTTTTTACTTTTGTTTCTCTATGATTTTGAGAGAAAGAGAGGTTCTTGTATATGAGAGGTACTTGGTATATGTATATACAGTATAATAAAAACAAATAAAAAAGCATCAAAAACAATGTTTTTTGATTTTGGTAATCCATACCGCTATAGACAAACACCCAAACACATTTTTGCATTCTTTATTTATTAAAATATTATAAATCCTTAATTCGAGGCCTGAAGGAAAAACAGAACAGTTGGAAATTATTGCCAAAGCAGGGTGTGGGGCTGAAAATAATAAATATTGCATTGTGCTTAGACTGTTTGAACAATTCATCTATCACCCGTCATCTATCTGTCTTTCTGTCTATCTATCTATGTGTCTGTCTGTGTGGGATTGTGCCTGTGTCTTCAGTGTGTACTGTATGTACTGTGCTACTCTCTCACACTCTCCCACATTTGACCAATCTGTTTGAAAGGCTGTGGGAGACAGGGCCCACATAGTTGGAGAGAGGCAAAACAACAGCAAACACACTAAACACTTTTCAAATACACAATGATTTCTGAGTGATTAACTGGTAAAATGTCCTAAATATCCTAAATACTATGTATCATGTACCCAGTAACCCAGTATACCATTTGATTACCATGCCTGCAATTAATATCTTGTTCTATCAATCCCCTCATCCCTATTAATAAGCCTTTTTCATCCATTTTCCCTGTACCTTATATTTGTTACCATGCAATTATTGACCTGGAATATTAAAGGTTAACGCATATAGTTTATCAATCCTCAAAGAGTTTTTTAAGAAACTCTAAGAGGGCTGCGCAATAGAACCCCACTCCTCCAAACTCCACCGGGATGACAGTCATTCGGGAGACCGGAAATCTTAGTTAAATGAAACATGAAACTTTCCAGTTTGAGTCAGTCCAAGCGGTTAATTTTAACGCCAACAGGAAAGAACATGAACATCCTATGTTATTCACTCACAGTCTGATCCATTAAGATAAAATAAATGAATAAAAATGTGTCAGCCACTTCTGCCATGACGCTGCACGTAAGACCAATGTCACGCAACACAATATTAAACGTGCCGGCAGGACAATGGGTTTGTCAACCTTGGCTCCGATGCACAAACATCATCTCTAAATGACAATAGGCTTCTCTCATAGAAATGAGCCAATTTTGTGGAAATAACAACATATTTTTTTAACTTTGATCATTTTGACATATTTCCTTTTCATAATCAGTCCCCCCACCTTCCCCACAGCCTGCTCACAGCAGATGAGGGTGGGTCACCACCTCCAACCTGAACCTTCCAACAGTCCGTCAGAGAATATCTCTATTTGCGTTTGCTCCGAGCCATTTCATTTGAAAGTAATTAACCTTAATTTGCCAAAAAAATAAAAAAAGAAAGAAAGAGCAAAAATCTGTACTCGGCCGTCGCCTATTAAGTAGATCTCCATCACTGCTGGCCGTCTGTCTCCCTTGCTCCTAATGGGGTCTCTGCTTAATCAAAACTCAGTCATCAGATCTCGATATTGAATCATCTTTTAATTGGGAGCTACATTCTGGTTAATAGTTTTATAATTTGCATGCTCTAATAGCGTCACCGCCGGGATCTGCTCCACTTTCTTTTTTCCTTCAGTGGCTCGGATTTATATATCACACGCACGCACGCACGCGCGCATGCACGCATTCATGCATGCGTGCACACACACACACACACACACACACACACACACACACACACACACACACAAAGTAGACACATGCCATTTTGCCCCTCCTCCTCCACCCACCTTTGTGGCGGTAATGCCCCCAGGACACGGTTTTATAAACTGTAGCAACCTTGAGATTAGGTCAAATTATCCAATAAGACTTTGACCGGCATCCAGTGGGACTCGTCTGACTCTGGATCGCGCTCCTATATTTAGCCGCTGAGACGAGTTCATCTCGCCCTCATCTGTGAATGCCGAAGTGGACCCGTGGTTCCATGCGACCGCCCATCTGCCTGTGTGCAATTCGTGATCTGTTGATTTAGTGTTAGATGGGTGGTTCTCCAAACTTTTCCATGGCAAGGTCCCCTCGGCAGACCAAACTCATGAATAGCTCCTTTCATTGGCAGATCATTAAACGAAATCCCTTTCTCCGCAAGTTATTCTTAAAATCCTGGAAATCTGGAGACAAGACAAGGCAAAACATACTAAACTTCATTACTGCCCATGGCTTTCTTCTGAACAATAGAGAAAACTTAATGGTGATGGTGTAACGAGTAAAACCTTGAGTAATAATTAATAGCAAAACTATGTGTTCCCTTGATGTGAACTTTGACTTTTCTTTGGTGACCCAAAGGTGAGGAACTAATTGAAACAGCTCAAAATAATTCTATATATATATATATAGATATATATATATATCTATATATATATCCTTTAAACCTCCGTCAACTTCTAATTTTCTCACAGCAATGATACGTGCCTCTAATCGAATGGAATTGTATCTCATCATTAAATCTTTCGTTTTACTAGATCTCATTCCATTTGAAACCGACATAACATTTCCATGACCATGACCATTACTATTGTTAAAGGATGTTTAACATACAGTATGTTACGCCTGACCCCCATGCTGAATTAATACAAATGTATTTATGTTTTACCATATTTTTCTATAGGGTCACCGCACAATGTAGGATAGTGCTTTTGTTCGATCATCTTTTGTCTCCTCTCTTTTGGCTTTTTCCATCTCATTGCTCTCTCTTTCATACTCAAGGGTGTGTGCTGGTATTGAAAAATGGCCTTGCATGCGAATAAAAAAAATGCTCGCGCTCGAGTCTCATTGTATCTGTGTACACACTATTTTACCACTTACAGAGAAGGGCAAAAAGGTAAGTTTTGTTGCACAGCATTCGAAAGAGCTAGTTTCTCCAACACCAAATTGTCAGCTGCAGTGGGTCATTGTTAAAGGATTCCTATAGAATAGTATTCTTTATATCCACCGAAAGCAGATTTCCGTAATAAAAAAAAGTTTTTTATACTTCATTTCAGAAACTCCATTGGTGTCAATAATCTCTTCTGCATTCATACTTACACTTTTGCCAGATCAGTAGCTATTCGATCCAAACACCAGCGCGCAGGAATGGGTCGTTGTCACACATTCAAGAAGATCGAGAATGGCGGTGTGAATATTCAAAGAGTCGAAGGCCGGGGAAAGGCACAAACGGCCGACGGATTTGAGAGACGGCGAATAGGAATAGCTTGTGTGTCAATGTGTGGACATTCAGTTTCTTTTCATGCGTTGGGCCAAGGGTAGATTCGGCGGTGAGGGCGCAGAAAGACGGAGCCATATAAAAAGAAGGAGGCAACGGGGCATCCCTTTTGTTGTCCCTTTTTCATCTGCTTGCTGAAGACTCTGGAAGAGGCTGATTTGCTATGGATTAGTGAGTTGCATCTTGAATTTGCAAGGCTAGGGCTGAAGGTAAGCCGACGAAAAAAAGTGAGCAAGGATGCCCATGCTCGTGTCAATGCACAGGTGCACTTGCTCATGACCAGGTGGTATTTTCCTTTTACTTTCGGCAATCGGTAACCAGCCTGGGCTGAAAAACATTGGACCAGGAAGTCAAAGGCGAAGCGTTTCACCAAAATATGCCAACTGCAACTGCTGAATATTGGCCATCTGTGAACGCATGCAATTTGGTCATTTGTCATTCCCTACAACAAATCTGGCTGTTGGCAAGAGGCAAGTGTTTTTTATACTACAACATGAAGGCATACTTGATCTCTACCTTCCTACCCACATATTGTCACTCAGGTCTCCTTTTTTTAGTTTTCAAAAAAGGACAAAGCTCAGTGAGAAGCTACAGCAGAGTGGTAAGATTCTCAATAATAAAGCGTTCACCGAAGTCGTTGTAATGAACGGTTGATTATGGGAAGTGACTTTTTAATTGAAGGCGTGGGTAGAACAATGTCGAACATATCCTTTAACTTGATCTCACAATGCAAACCTTTGCACAAAGAAAAACCTGACTAGCGTAGCCATGGTGTGCATCTCCAACTCAGAGGCACAGGGAGGCAGTGGAGGGTGGAAATTAGTTTTGGAGGGTCGGGTTAGGGGTAGGGTCCTCCTCCAACACCCACCAATCTTCCCTGAGCAATGCCTTTGTACATGAAGCTGCCTCGTCTCCCTCACATCTATTTTACATCTCCTTCTGTTTCATTCTCTCTCCGCTTGGTGCACATTCTGTCATTCTGTCGTGTTGGCTGGAGCCTCTGTCCCTTGATGGAAAGTTTAATTTTGTTTATTTATTTGCTTGTTAATTTGTCAGTTGTTTGTTTTAGGTTTTATGGCAGGGGTCAGTGCAGTGACCTGGACATAACCCCTTCAGGCTGAACCAGGTCACCATAGAGGGCATTACGGCTATCCAAGGGAATGTGGGAAAAGGTGGGGTGCATGCATGTCTCCAGGTGACTCAACCACATTATTTCTTCATTCTCTCCTCTCTAGACCCCCACCCACCCAACCTTGGTTCCAATCATACATTTAAATAGTACGGCCACAACTACCACCCCTCACCCGCTTCGCACCTCATAATAAGGCTCGTTCCGAAAGGCTGCCTTCCGCATGAGCGAGAGTTCTTCCTGAATAGCTGGGGTAAAAAAAAAATAAAAAAATATATATATATATATAAAAAAAAAAAATATATATATATATATATATATATATATTTTTTTTTTTTTTATATATATGAGAGCACCTGCTGGGTATGAATGGACTCCTCGATGTGCCAGATCATTTGCTGAAATCCAATCTCCCTGCTTCTTCTATAAGTGGACTGTGGAGGGACTGAGGAAGAGGAGGCAGTCGGAGGCGAAACATGGCATGTATTTATTCTCAGTCTTTTTAAAGAAAAGGTGGCTCATGGGCCAAAATGTTAAATCATGAGCTTGCAGACCAATATAAAAATAGTCCGTCTGCTTCTGCGCTTTAGTGTGCTCACGCCGTGTCGTGTCCTGCGGCTTGCGTGTCCTGCGGGATTACTCACCCAGTCCAACACGTCCTGCAAGCATGCCGATCCTCACTGGGGGCACAACAAAACATACACTACTCACAAAACGTTAGGGATATTTGGCTTTCGGGTGAAATTTATGGAAAATGAAAAAAGTTCACGCGACAGTGATATTATATCATGAAAGTAGGGGATTTAAGTAGAAGCATGCAATGGTGATTTCCTCATCTTGAACAATTTATTGAAACAAAAGCCAACAACAGTAGTGGGTACACCACAACAAAAAATGTCAATGTCTCAATAACTTGTCATGTGCCCTTGAGCATCAATTACAGCTTGACAACCACGTCTCATGCTGTTCACAAGTTGACTTATTGTCTGCTGAGGCATGGCACCCCACTCTTCTTGAAGGGCGGTCCTCAGGTCATTGAGGTTATGGGGCACAGAGTTACGAGCCTCTACATGGGACTAGACTGAAATGAGGCCTGTGTTCATGCAGGGGCACAATGACTGGATTAATGATGTTATTCAGGTAGTATGGGCTTGTCACTGTACCATTCACAAAGCGCAGGGCAGTTCCGTATTGACTAGACACACCTGCCCACACTGTAACACCACCACCACCAAAGGCTCGTTTGGTGCATAGCGCTCTCCTTGTGTCTCCAACATCATTGGCAGCCATCATTTCTGCTCAACGTGAATCGACTTTCATCAGAGAGCAGCACTGAGGCCCACTGGTCCCTCGTCCAGCGTAAATGCTCCCTGGCCCATGCAAGACGATGATGCCTGTGCCTGGTGGTGTGGTCAGGTACCCTTGCAGGTCGTCTAACACGTAGACCACGCCAATGTAAATGGTTTGGAATGGTCTGACGTGGCACTTGGGTGCCTCTCACCTCCCTTAAATGCGCCTGGAGTTGACTGGCATTCATCATCCGGTTCCGCAGGGCACTGTTCACAATGAAGCGGTCATCAGTGTGGGATGTGGTCAAAGGACGTCCACTTCTATGCCTTTCTGTGACTCTTCCAGTCTCTCTATATCTCTGTTGCAACCTGCTGATGACACTCTGTGACACTCTAAGCTCAGTGGCCACTTCCCTCTGAGAACATCCTGTTTGAAGCCTCAAAATGGCAAGGTACAGTTGATCAATTGTTTGGTGTCGTCTTGGTCTCATGATGTCAAAATGTGAACAGCATGATGAAGAGGACTGTTTAAATACCAATTCTAATTTAACCAGGAAATGTATTGGTTGATTCATGGATCAAACACCTGTTGTGAATTTTGCAGTTCAGCTCCTTGTTAGAGAACAGCAAGTTGTGCAAAAAGTACTGAAACATTGAACAGTTGGACATGTGCATTCAAAAGTTTAGAGAAGGTCTAATTAAGTTAACCTGTAAAGATTATAGTGCATTTTAGGTCCATCCTGAAATTTCACCCGAAAGGCACATATCCCTAACTTTTTGTGAGTAGTGTACATTATTTCCTGGGTTTGCGATTGGACGAATCAGCGGAGTCCCTCCCGCTGATTCCCTTGCTTTGGATCGTGATTCACCTGATCCAAAGCAACTGAGTGGCCCCGGGAAGGGCACCTGCACCGCCTGTCTGCAGCGGCGGCTTGACCACATAACCCTACTGTCGCACTTTGGCCGTGTGTACTCCGGCCGACAGCCAACTCAACCACCCCCCAGTATAGGGTTAGGGTTAGAAGTGGGAGAGGAAGTCTGCTACGACCATCTGGGCACCTGGCCTGTGGACCACCCGGAAGTTGAAGGGTTGTAGGGGCAGGTACCACCCGGTGATCTGCGCATTGGTGTCCTTCATGCGGTGAAGCCATTGTAGTGGGGTGCGAGTGTCCGAACAGAGGGTGAAGGCCCTACCCAGGAGGTAATAGCCGAGGGTGAACCAGATCTGGAGCACCTTTTCGGGTTAGGTCGGGCAAGGGACTGAACAGTGCCGCAAATTCTGGCACAAAGCCCCTATAGTGCCCGGTCAGCCCCAAAAACTGCTTTACCTCCTTCTTAGTCTTGGGTCTTGCCGTGTTCGCAACCGCGGAGGCATTATTGACCTAGGGTCCAAGCAGGCCGTCGTCCAAGTATGCAGCGGCAAATGCTGCATGCGGACGCAGGATGCGGTCCATGAGTGTCCGATAGGTTGCCGGGGCACCAAACAACCCGAACAGAAGCTATCGAAACTGGTAAAGGCCTTGCGGAATGGAGAAGGCCGATTTTTCCTTGGACTGCTGGGACAAGGGAATCTGCAAGTAGCCCTTGGTTAAATCCAGCGTCGTAAAAATGCTGGCCCTCTATGGGCCCCTCTCCAGCCCTCCGCGAGGGCTATGGCGGCTTGCAGGGAGGCTGGTCGGTGGCAATGCACCCAGCTAGCAGCTCGGGCCGGGAGATTGTCCACAAACTGTGGAGTCCTTCTGTTGATTCACCTGATCTGCAGCATCTACTGTAAGCAGTAGCAGCCTCGCGATGGAAGCCTGCACCGCCTGTCTGCAGCGGTGGCTTGACCACGCCCCCTTGGTCCGCCACATGGACCAAAGGTAACCCTATTGCATAAAGAACAGTCAATTTCACTTTCTTTTTTTCTTTTCTTTGTACCCCCATTGCTCTCATCTCTCAACGAGCTCAATGTCAGATTTGGACTCCGAAATGTTGATTAAGTCATTATTAAAATCTTCAGGACAAGGACGCATGGAAAACGAGGGACTCATCCCTGAAAAAATAACAGTGTCAGTCTCAGTCTCTCAGTCACAGATCGACGCCACGTACTCTTTGGAGGGGTTGCAGGTGGAATACTGTAGTAGTGTGATTACTAAATCAAACGCTGATGCTTATCAACTTATCCACAGACAACCAGTGTAATTAACACTAGGTTGTCATTCAGTGATTATCTGTGTGTGTGTATTGCGTAATACCAGGGACAACTGTCTTTTAACCGTTTTTTTTTAATCTTATTTCATTGATAGGATTAGTCTAATGTCAAAAAGTACATGGCGGGTGCACAACACTTGGAACATTAGCTTCTGGAATTTACCATTCCGTCAGTTAGTGACAGGACTTCCCTGACCATCTTATGACCATATTATGGTCAGTTTCAATACTGTTCGTCTTCTGTGCTATGTTCTCATAATGTGTTTGTGCGCATTGTTAGATCAAGTTAAAGGATAAGCAAGACTTTTTCTATCGTCAAGGGATCCTGGGCATGCACCCAAGGGCCCAACCTGCCATGGGGACCATGCATGCGCAAAGAAATTAGATGGGGAAGTCCTGCCACTAACTGACGGAATGGCAAATTCCAGAAGCTAATGTTCCAAGTGTTGTGTACCCGCCATGTACATTTTGACTAGAGACTAATCCCATCAATGAAATAAGATTAAAAAAAAAAGTTAAAAGAGAGTTGTTGTTGGTATTATTGCAGCACCATACATCCCAGGTGTGTAATAGTGATCAAAGGTTTGACTCTTTTTTTCAGATTTCGTTCATCACAAATGACTGAGTAAAAAGTGTAGTTCAATTTGATTCAGTTGGTGTAATGCATGGTGTCGACGAATGACTTCCGGTGAATGATCAACAGGCTCTGAGTTTGGAGTGGAATACTTGAAGACGCACGCACTGCCAGATTGGATCCCCCAGTCATTTAAAAGGTTTGTTCACGACGAAGGAATCGTATGTGAGACTTCGCATCGCTCGCGTCTCATGTAGATTTTTTCTCCCACTGTGCTGCTTGGGCTAAATTAAACAAATAATGGACATTAGCTCTGGGGTTGCAAGACCAAAATCGCTACACTGTTCTAATTAATCAGTTCCAGCCAGAATATCAGCTGTGTTCATCTCAATAAGCTCAAGTTCTACACTGAAAGTAAGACTATTATTGCACTGGTATTACACACAGTTATACATGTTTGTGAAGTTTTATTGTGGTTAGCAGGATAGTGGTGTGCCGTAAGATTACTTAATTTTAAAAAGTGTGCCGTTGCTGGAAAACAGTTGAGGAAACAGTGGTCTAATTGTTCTACTTTACACAGAGGTCACTGTGTGTAGAGTAAAGATTTAAAGCAGAAAGAATGATGCAAAAGAGAATGGGCTGCTAGAACAAGCAAAAAAGAAGCAGCATTATTGTAAATGTACTGTACCAGACACTCTCAGCTTTTTAAAGAAAGCCAACAATGAAGAGAACTTGTTTAGATGGCAATGATGCTGGGAGTGCAACTTCACCGGATAGCACTGAGCAAGCTGCCGACAGTGGCCATGATAAAGCCAGCAGTTGAAATAAGTTTAGCATCTCTAGTGGAGATATAGTAGCAACAACAATAACTTGAGCTTAATCGCCCATTGAGATCACAATCCTGCCCTTGGGATAAGTTTGGCATTTTTGTACCCAGGCACTTATAAAAATGTTGGTCTGAAAACCATATATTGATATTCTGCATATGAATGTGTTGGAAAAAAGAAACGCATATAACCCATGGGTAAATGTTGTCTCTCGGCTTGTTATAGTTATAGTTTTTCTATGTTTATGTGATTATGTGGCCCTTTTTCCGACTCTTTGTTCATTTGATTCAGTTACTGTAACTTTGGGTGAATGAGAGACAGAGACGTCTGCTCAGAGTTGTGAATGGAATTCTCACAGGCTGATGCGCATGCGTGACTCGCGACTCATGACTCACGGATGCTCGTTTGCCATCCGGTTCAGGAGTCACTCATTGCGGTAACATGCACTCAAAACCCAGATGAACCTCAATAGTCGGGTCAATGTAACAATGCCATTAAGGTGTTGACAGTGGTGTAAAAAGTACTCAAAAGCCAAACTTGAGTAAAAGTACAGATAACACTCTGGTAAAAGTGAAAGTCACTCATTAGAATACTACTTGGGTAAAAGTGTTAAAGTAGCTGATATTAAAAGGGACCTATTCTGAAAAAAACACATTTTTCAGTGCTTGTGCACATACATTTGGGTCTCTGATGGGCTTACTAACACACAAACTGTGAAATAAGACAACTCAGTAATTTTTTTCTGAGCTGCCTGTTTCATAAAATATGTGATTCGACAAGGCATTCAGATTTGTGTCTCATTACTCCGTCACATTGAGACACATTCGAATCAGAACTGTCCCCAATCTGAGTAACTCCACCCATGGCTTGAGAACTGCCAAGCGCCACTGGGAACTGGTCTGTTAGCTTCACAGACCAGCACAAATCTTTTCAAAGAAAAAGGAATTAATACCAATGGTCTGAGGAAAGTGCAGACGAGGGAAATGCAAGTATTCAAAAAATAATTTTGCTGTGTGTTTCTTTCTAAAAAATGTAAACAAGGTATGTGATAGGTTGACTGTAGGCTGTGTGCACGATCAGCTGTGTGTTTCTGACACAAACTGATACAGTGTCAGCAACAGGAGGGCTATAGAGACATGCTAGAATGGCTAGAAAGCATATTCTCTGAGGTGTAGTTTCTTGATGAATTTGTTGTGTTTTACTCAAGTCAGCTGACCAGGACACCTGGTGATGTGCTCTCTCTCGGGACACCTGGCACTGTCTCTTAGTAATTATCTTATATGATGGGGCTGTCTTGGGACGCCACACATTCCAAGACACCTCATATTTTACATCACATTTAGCAGACGGTTTTATCCAAAGCGACTTACAATTGTTCTAACACCGACGGACGCAGCCACCAGGAGCAATTAGGGGTTAAGTGTCTTGCTCAAGGACACTACAGCATGCTAGCAGGAGGAGCCTGGGATTGAACCAGCAACCTTCAGATCACTAGACCACCAGCTCTACCGCCTGAGCTACCATCCCCTACCATCCCCCCTAATATTTCTTCCCTCCGAGACTACACAAAGTCTCGACAGAGAGAAGAGTCATTGAAGTTACGATGTTAATTGGCCTAATAGATCTCACCTACTAACAAACAAAGTGATTATATTATACCCTTCTGAACATGCTTAGTCGTAGCAATACAATAAATTTGTGGAGTGTGAGCGAAAAACCCATCTGGCAGCTTCCTTTCATAGTTCTTTCAACAAACAATCAAGACAGGAAAAACCTGTCACAGTCCCTCTGCCCCAGGCAACCACCTATTGCACTCCAAACCAATTAACCGCAAAGAAGAAGGTTATAGAAAACTGTACAGGATGTTACATATTAATGCATACATTCAGAACCTCAGAAATAAATCAAAAATTTTGTCCAAACTGTCCAGACTGGTCGACCCATCGGACCCTCCAATGAACCTGTCCCTGAATATCATCAATGTCCCTCAAAACCCCGCAAAAAAATAAAACACCTGAGGTCCCAATATATCCACTTCACCCTGTTACAGAAATCTTCAAAGAAAAAAATACTAAATCATAGTAATATGTCTTGCTAAAAATATCTACTGTAGAGTACAGACTTTTCATCAATAATACAGGTTACATTGTAATAAACAAACTCCAATATTATAAAAACATGAATAACACATATGTATGTATTAAATTGTTGCTTTTTAACACCATCAAGTTTTAATGATATTTCACTTGACACTCCTGATCATGATGTCCCTCATTCAGGGTCCGTCGTCCATTTTCATCCTCCATTTTTGAATGTCCATGTTTGAGTGTTCAAGTCCATTAGGCTGTTAGGATCTCCCTAAACAGCCACCCTCAGACTGGTCCTGAAAGAAAAAATCACCAGCCAGTATCTTGCACACACATCAAATACAGTATAATAATTTCACTTTTGCATTACGCTTTAACATTATTCCAATATATGATTAACAGTTTCCTTTTCCCCCCTTTGTCCATGCAATTTCTCAGTCAAAAATAGTATTGGTTGAGTTTTCTGAGAGTCTCTTGGTCCTAATCCTTCTGGTCATGCTCCTTTTTCCTCCACTTTAGCCAACATCCATCTGACTGCAGGGTTGTATCCTCCAATAGCTTTGTCCGAATCACTCACACTCTCTTCCCTATTTCCAGACTTCTGACTTGTTGCCTGCTTCCCAAATGGTTCCTTCTCTTGGTACTGTTGGAGCTTGGATACATCTTTATGGTTGTTGTAGCCTTGCCATTCTCTATTATTTGCTCATCCTCATCTTTGAAGAGATAGTTGCCCTCCGTTGTCATCATTGGGAGCTGAGGACAAACATCAGTGAACTTCACCTCCTTCTCATAAGGCGGGGACTTCTTTACAGATGCTTTTCATTTTTCTTTATTTCTTGTCTACTTTGTTCTCTTTTCTCTTTTGCAGCTTCGAACCATGTCTGTCCCTCCTTTACGAACAGCTGCAGAATGCCAAGTTCTGTTTGTCTTTTCTCCGTGCGCCTCTTTTTCCTTTCTTTTCATTTGCTTTATATGTGGACACAAGCACCTGCATTGTTTTAATCACATCCGGGTTAAGAGTTCCTTCAGCTGGCCATAATTGTTCAATGTCAGGCCACCGCTTGCTCTATTTTCCTGATATTTTTGCAATATCTTTAAGAAGGGGATTATTCTTTCGCACTACATCAATAGGAGTGATTATTTTTGTTATTTTTGTATCCATTTCTTTTTTTTCAAATCAAATTGATTTATTTAAAAATTATTTATATAGCACCGTGTAATCACGCTCAACCAAAAGCAACTAATTTACCAACCCCAAAGGAGACCAATAGCTTCCCACTTATGAAAGCAACTTCACTTGTTCATGATCTGATACATCTGATCATACTCATTTATCTTCAATTATCAAAATGTCCATCAATGTTCACTCTCAAAACAGCCTCAATCAAGGTAAACCATACTCAGATAATGAAACCAATATTCACAGCACTCAACCGTATTTTTTTTCTCAGTTTTTCCGCATGTGATCAATCAAATCAATAATACTCCATTAATCAGGCGAATACCTTGATTAGTCAGTCCATTGCCAAGTCTCTTACTAACTAATTGCAAACGCAATATAAGAAAAAGAACGACTGTAATCCTATATGTGAGAACAAGCAATCATGTAGGTTATAACTAGATGTACACACCTATAGGTAAATGCAGGTGTCTATTGAAAAGAGTTTGTGGATATATCGTACTGGCCTGATTCACGAGATTCAGAATTTCTTATGCGCTGTCATCCACAAGCTCCCGGTGTCTGTGAAGAACTGCCAGATGTCTTGTCATCTGCCCCTTGGATGATCCAATTCAGACACATTCCATCTTCTCTGTCTTTCCCTCAGCTCTCACTCAGCAAAGTAAAAGAGAGGAAGAAAGAAAAAACAAAAAGAAAAACACAAGAGTTCAGTGTCTTAAGACCACTCTAAATTCTTATACATACTATGATACAATTCAATTGGACATACATTATCAGATTTTTTATTTCTCGTGCATTTGAAATATCTTATTAATCTTATTTTAATATTCATTTATTTATTTATTTTCTTCTATCATACTTCTTCTCCACCCCTCTTATCATGGGGAGTCGACTTAGTTCCACTCTGTATGAAGCACCACCCCTTGCTCCACCTCTTATATTTAGTCACACTTTCCAGTTTTCACTGGTCGTCAGCGAACGAACATCCTGTTTCAGCTCCCCGTCGGAACAGCCTACGTGGTGCGTAGTCATGGCCTAATGCAGCCACGCACAGAGTCATAAATCAAAGCTGGTTCCTTTCACTCAGCAGCCGAAACACAAAACCTCTTCTCTTGCATCAAAAACCCAGCTTTTCCTTCTATTTCACCAAGACTACCTGTTCCTTCAACCAACAGAACTCACAGCAAGCACTGTCACACACTCCAAGCACAAGGAGAAAAAACTCACACATCAACCAAACAATACACAAATCCTACCCATAATTCAGAGCAGGAGATTTTCTTTTTTTTTTTTTTTTCTGAATGTGTACATGCATGTGTAGGCAGACTGTTTCTGGTGATTCTAGTCCTTCTCTCAAGAAGGCTCATTTTGTTGTCAAATATATAAAGTCCTGTGAAGGTTCATATCCTTTATCAAATGTATAAAACGTCCTTGAAAGAAAAAGGCTCATATATATTTATCAAACGTCCTTAAAGAAAAAGGCTCATATATATTTATAAAAACGTCCTTAAAGAAAAAGGCTCATATATATCTATCAAACGTCCTTTAAGAAAGGCTCATACTTTTTATCATCAGCTTTACAAAGTCCATAAACAGGCTCATATTTATTTATCACTAAAGGGGCAAGAAATGTTTATTTTTATGTATTATTTAACTACTCACCACATATGTATACCTATTTAATAACCCATGTATTCTATATATCATTTATACACATACACGAACAATACACAAATCTCTTCACACCTCTTTAGCCGCGACACACTCTCACACACACACAGGCACACTCACACACCAAAAGGATCAGATGTGCTGCCCAGCAGCACATCAGATTCTCCAAAAACTTCAACAGTGCTTGACTTTATACTTGAACGTTGACTCATATATACTTTTTTAATTTCATCAAGATTTTCACTTTGGGCAGACTTTTAAATTTTCACTTTGGCCAAACTTTTAACAGATTCTCCTTTTAATCTGATTCTTTCAGCATGCACTCATTCTGCTTTTCCCCATTTTTTTTCAAACTTTATTTTTCATCTTTTAAGCCTTTAACTTGTACTCTTTTTGCTTAATTTTTCATCTTTTTCATCCTACTTTAGACTTTTAACTTTTATCTCTTTTTCACTTTTCATCCCTTTTCATCTTGCTTTAGACTTTTTACCTCTATCTCTTTTTCACTTTTCATCCTTTTTCATCTTACTTTAGGCTTTTAGCTTTTATCTCTTTTTCATCTTCATTCATCTAATTTTATTTTGAGTCAATTCCCCTGGCCAGGGTTATTTCCTCTTTGTTTTTCCTACCTAGATATGACTATATTATATTTTCATTTGGCCAACTTTCACGCAGCATTTAATGTACACATGTCTTACTTTTTAAGGAGATACGGGCTCTGTCTCCCTTTTGGCTACTAGTTCTGCCATTCTACAATTACTTTTTACTTCTACTTTCTCCACATCTTTGAAGCCTTTATCTTTTACTTTTAACTTCATCTTTTATTTCTCTCGTCTCTATTCACTATTTCAACTTAATTCTCTCTTTCTTTGTTCATTATTCTCTTATTCCCGTTATTTATGTCTTTTACAACTTGATAAACCCCAATTTAGACAGAAACTCACTTCACACATCAACACATCATCTCCATCTCCGCACAATCTGCTCTTGTCAGTGCAGCCTCAAAACACTACCGCTTCAAGAACCACACACAGCTCAATTTTGTGAGAAAACACTCACCCTGAGAGTCGTAATTTGCTGGAGCAGGCAGCATCGGCAGCTGAGGCCTAGCAGATCTTAGTTTGTGACGCCACTTTGTAGTTTCTTGATGAATTTGATGTGTTGAAGAAGGAGAGACAACTGACAACTGACTTGAGTAAAATAATAGATTTATTACAAAAGAACAGCATCAGACTATACTTTCCATGGGCGCCTAGGAGAGAACCGAGCCGGATGGATTCTCTGTCAAATGCAACATGGGCGGGTCTTTTATGCTTGCCCAAAGACAACATTTACCATTTGGTTCCCCTACATAGGTCACAGGTCACATTTCACCTCCCTTCTCACCAGGACCCCTGGTGATGTGTTCTCTCTCTCGGGACACCTGGCACCGTCTCTTAGTAATTATCTTATACGATGGGGCTGTTTTGGAATGCCACACATTCCAAGACACCTCAGAGGTATAGTCTGCAAAAAACTTCAAAGACATGTTTTGGGGACCTCAGACTATATTAAACTGTTGAAAAAGAGCATAATAAGTCCCCTTTAAGGGTACTTAAGTTGCAATAGCAATTATACGGTAATGTACTTAAAGCCCCTTTCCCACTTGCACTGAGAGTCATAAATCTACTGGCAATGTTCCATATTTGCATCATGTGGGAAAGAGATCCGGTCTCAATGTTCCGTAAATGTTGGTCTAGAAATCTCCTCACTTTCGACTAAGTTTAAATTTGGGGAAATTGCCTGTACGGCTGTGAATGGAAGTATGTGGGAATGGAAGCAGTAACATTGCTGTAAAGTAGCAGAGGAGCCCAAGCCAAATAAAGCACAAATAGTTGGTTTTTACTAATATTTATTTCCGCTGCACCGCAGCGCAGAGTGGAAGGAGTGAGCAGACAGTGAGAGGTAGAGTGGGTGGAGAATGTTCCTTCTCCAGAGGCAGAGGGTGTAGGACAAGCTGAAAATGATAACACGGAGGGAACCAAGGCCGTCTGGGAGGGGTGGGGAGACAGGGAGCGAAGGGCTGGTCCAAAAACGAAACCGATTCTTTTGCCTAGTCTCGGGTAATATTAGACACCTCTAGCGCGAGCATTACATAATGTGTCTGTAACACTCATCTAATGTGAGGACCAGTGGCGTAGGCAAAATTTTTTTTCTTGGGTGAGCCAGTACAAAATTATGTGGGCTATATTTTCCTGGGGGAGGGGGGAGTGACAGAGAACGGTGTTCCCTACTTCTAAAATAAAAACACACTGTTTTGGCACAATGATCACTGGTGACCTATCGCTGGCGCACCGTGGGCACAGTCGGTACCATCAGAGCGTGGGTGCACCATCGCTGGCAGTCACAGAGCCGCGATTCTTTCAAACTCGATAGTTATGTTTACAATGATATATTGAGGGGGACAACAACTCTTTGTTTTTCCAATAAACAAATGATTTGCGCCCCTCTCAAGTGGTTATCGGCTGATGAACCCACGTCATGACTGCGAAAGAACGTGGCACCGGAGAGCAACAAATTGCATTCTGGAGAGATGGAGACTTCTTATAACTTGTTTCAACAGTTCCGTTTTAATCAGAATACAAATTAACACAATAAATCAAGTTCAATTTATTTATTTTCTTACGTAAATCTTCATATTTTTTGTAACAAATTGTATTTTGATCAAACTTGGTGCCCAGGCCCACCCACAGCTACGTGCCTGATGGGAATAGACTCCATACAGAACTTTTCCGTAAAGGAGGCCAATGTGGTAATGACTACCTACTGCCTTTGCCGGATATTTTTTGTAATGTTACGGATTCTATGTGGGAAAGGGGCTTAAGTATCAAAGCACTGTGGAGAAAAAACTGTATTTGACTGTACGCATAAGAG
Organism: Zeus faber; assembly: GCF_960531495.2. Lineage (NCBI taxonomy): Eukaryota > Metazoa > Chordata > Actinopteri > Zeiformes > Zeidae > Zeus > Zeus faber. Next base: position 32,993,632 of record NC_137197.1, on the reverse strand, counting down.
GCACTTCATTCGGTAATCCGAATCTTTCACTCCGACCAAAGAAAACATTCGTTGTAAACAAGGCGACGGTGTTTGTCTCCATCAGTCGTAGCAGCTGTAGGTGGGCCAGCATCACTGCTGGAGGAGGCCGTCGCTGTGGTCGTAACTCTCTAACATGCTGCTCTAGTTGAGGCTCTCTGGGACATGCCTGTGCTTGTTCAGTAGCAATGACGCAAAAAACAAACACGGCAGGTTTGCCAGTTCTCCATGACAAATCCAGCCACCCCCAAACTCACATACAAAAAAAATCTGCTCCAACACTTAACAAGTAGGCCAATTCCGTGGGAAAACCACAGACCTCTGTGGCAACTCTGAACATGGGCTTGAGAGTCTTTGTTTACACTTAGCTTTCTGCTGGATATGACCCTTCATTCGCTTACACGAACCTGGTGATAACTAGCTTTCACTAACATCATTGGATACCAGTTTTCCGCCGTTTTAATTTTCAAGCGAGCAACGAAGGTGTTCAGGGGAAATTTATAGGAGTAAAAGTATACTTTTTGGGGGCTTAATGTAGCTAAGTAAAAGTAAAAGTCGACAGAAATATAATTACTCAAGTAAACTACAGATACTCTAGATATAAAAAATACTTTCCACCACTGGGTGAAATAATGCGATGACTGAAAAACCTGAGTATATATGGCAAGTGGCATAGACATAGCATGGCAAGTGGCATAGGTTTATTGACAGCGGAGTCCCAGTGAGAGGTATATTGGTACTGGCAGATGGCCGCCTGGCACTCCTTCCGCTGCTGGCTGGTTACGCAGAGACAATAGAGAAACTGAAAATTCCAATAAATCTGGTCAATTTGATCATTTAATAATAATAAAGTAATGATAATAATATCTAATATATTATGATTGTAATATTGTAATATATAAAATAACCTGATAATGAGTTTAAGCTCTGAATGCTGAGACGCAATGCCCGTTTCAGGCTGAACAGAGATTTACAAAAAGATTTAGATTTATTTCGTTTCCTTATTTTTCTTCTCTATTTCTCTACTAAAATGAAAAACACAAACTTAACTAAGAAAATCGGAGGGAATTTGTTTGGCCATGTCTGCCATGCCAGTTTACCAAATTGTTTTTCCATGCCAGTTTTTGAGGTCACCTTCATCTCTAAGTACATAAAAGAGCGACTAAAATAGGGTAAACTATTTTGGACTGCTCTGGACATGTACTTTTAGAGGAGTGGTAGTGTCAATAGGGGGCTCCATTTAAAATGGTCTAACATATAATTCAGGGCTTTGAAAATTACACATGTAAATTCTGACAATGCAGGTATATTCCCCCAACCAAATTAACCACTAGTAACACATGCATGTCGTTTTTCACCCATTTCCTTTTTAGGTTTATAATAACATAACTACCTTACCCATGAGGCAATTGCATCAAGATACATAACAAAATGGTGCATAATTGTAGTTTTTGTAGATTTTAGAGTTAGGTTTTAGCATTAGGGTTTCAAATGTTTATAAATAATTGCGTAAATATCATAAATTGTATTCAATTTGTTTTAGCTCCTGTAGAAGCCACAAGTATGTATGATATCAACCTTGTTTTAAAAAAAAAACGTTTTAGTTGCGATGTCATGGAGAAGTACTACACTATCCTTAATCTCCTATGTGTAACAGTGACGTCTCTGATTGGTAAAGCTCGCTGTTACCATGGAAATGTTAACTGCAGTGGCTGATGGGTACATTCAAATTTTCAGCCACGCTCACAAACGCTGACATTTATATCCAGTCAAATTGTTTCTATTGAATGAAATTCATACTGTGGGTATGACCCTATATCCTTATACTCGCCCAACCTTGAATTTAATAGACCATTCAATGGAGAAAAAGCGAAACGAGTATCCCGCTTTTATTTTGTGCTAGTCAGAATGACATTTAGACCCATGCATTTAAAATTTTAATACATCCATGCCCCCTCTCCTTCTAAAGTTGAAGAAAATCTCCCATTCAAATTAATTTGTCAAAATGTAGTTTTATGTAGCACGAGAAAATATCCCCATTCTAATTAATTAGTTTAATTTTCTTATTTGTAACACAAAAAATGTCACACAATCGTATTCCAGAACACAGTTAAATAGACACATTTTCATGACTATGAGTAAAAAAAAGCTTCATACCTGGTTGGTTTACATCAACCAGGTTGGTTTATATTCAAGTGCATTGAACCGTACTGATTGCCTCCACTTGAGGCATATGCGTGACTCCTGACTCTGAATGAGACCCAGGAGTTGTCATTTATAAATCTTGGATCTCATTCGCAATCCGTTTCAGGAGTCATTGCCTCTACTTGAAGCACATGCGTGACTCGTATCTCTCAGGTTTTTTTCGTTCGAGATTCAGGGCTCAGTTCATCCTGTGTGACTGGCTGCAGTTTCTCGAGTGAACAGCCGACTCATTTGATGGAGTGACTCGCTCCTGAGTCATTTAAAGGATTTGTTCGCTAAGAACAAATCGTTTGCAAGTCAAGATTCAAGATTCAAGATTCAAAATTCAAGAGGTTTATTTGTCACATACATATACATACATACATATACGCAGTGAAATGTCTTTGCAACGCACCCAGATTATGCACAATAAGTTCTAAACTGAACACAATAGCTAACCTAATTTCAACCTAGCTAACTAACTGAAACAAACTGATTCCCAAAACCTAATGCAGTTAGTGAATAGAATAATATAAAATATAATAAAATAAAATAAAACAAAATGAAATAAAATAAAATAAAATTAAATTAAATTAAACTAAAAAAGGTATACAAAATAGAAGTAAAGGGAATAGAGTTATGAATATGGGATGGGCTATTTGTATATACTGTACAGATATGTGGAGTAAAGTGGCAAGTGAATAAGTGGGGTAGTGTGTGTGGAGGTATACAGTACAGTACGGCATAGCAATACAGTAACACCGAAAAGAACAGCAATACAGCACAGTATGCAGTAACCCAGAACAGTGATTCAGTATGCAGTACAGTATGCTACATACAGTACAGTAAGGCAGTGGGGCCTATGTGAGTGTCTCAGTGAGGATACAGTGTTCAGCATTGACAGTCCCTATCACTTGTGGGAAGAAACTCTGTCTCAGTCTCTCTGTTCTCGTTGTATGGCTGCGGAGGCGCTTGCCCGACTGCAGCAGCTGGAACAGTCCATTGTTGGGGTAGTGAGGATCCTTCATGATCCTGTGGGCTCTGCTACTACACATCCTGGTGTATAAGTTCTGCAGGGAGTGGAGGGTAGTTCCAGTGGTAGGTTCGGCTGAACACACCACCCCCTGTAGGGCCCGGCTGTCCTGAGCAGTACAGTTCCTAAACCAGGCAGTGAGGTTGCCAGTCAAGATGCTCTCCACTGCTCCAGAGTAGAAGGATCCTCACTGAGACCCTGAATTTCTTCAGCTGCCTGAGGTGGTAAAGGCGCTGCCAGAGTGTCTGTGTGTATAGTCCATGTTAAGTCCTCTGTGATGTGGACTCCCAGGAACTTGAAGCTGTCGGCAAAAGCCCCATTTATCATCAACAGCGCGCGTGTACTTGGTTGTAATCCCCTAGTAAAGTCCACAATCAGCTCCTTAGTTTTGCTGACAAGAAGGAGGAGGCTGTTGTCCTGGCACCAGAGTTATAGGTCAGCCACTTCATGGTAGGTCATCTCACCGTGTCGTTGATCAGACCCACCACGACGGTGCCGTCAGCAAACTTGATGATGACATTGGAGCTGAACCTGGTCACACAGTCATGTGTGTACAGGAGTAGGGGGTTGAGGGCGCAGCCCTGGGGGGATCCCGTGTTCAGGGTGAGGGAGCTGGACATGTGCCTCCCCACCCTAACCACCTGGGGACGGGCTGTGAAGAAGTCCAAGATCCAGGCACACAACGGAGCGTTCAGTCCCAGCTCCCGCAGCTTGTCAAATAGTCTGGCGGGGACTCACATAAGCCCCCTTCCGGCCATCAGGGTGTGTGAGCGTGGTGTGCAGTACCTAGGAACCGCGTTGTCCGTGGATCTGTTTGGCCAGTACGCGAACTGCAGCAGGTCCGGGGGAGGGAGGCACAGATGTAATCCTTAATCAGCATTTCATCTCGAAGCATTTCATGACCACTGTGGTGTGGGCCACCAGACGGAAGTCATTCAGGCAGGCAGGAGAGGCGGTCTTCGGGACAGGGATGATGGTGGAGTTCTTGAAGCAGGACGAGGACCACCGACTCAGCCGGGGAGGCGTTGAATATCCTAGTGAACACCGGGGCTAGCTGGTTAGCACAGGCCTTCGGTACTCACTCAGATATGCCATCTGGGCCCACAGCTTTCCTGGTGTTCACACGCATCAGAACCCGCCATAGTCCTCCAGAGTCTTGCATCATTACTACACTGGTGATTGTTACTTTATTGATACAACATGGCAGTCATACAGTTATGCCTATTCATTCAGGCTGGATTATACATACAAACCTAGAAATCTGTATTTTTCATTGGTGCACGGATCTATCTTTGTCTCTCTCTCTGTGCAGGCTGATAGGTCTGCCAAAGACAGAGTGCCAATGCCCAGCTTAAGAACAAGTGCACCCTTTTTCCCCGAAGCCACGCAACTGGGCAGCCAGGAATCAATCACCCGATCCAGCAAGCCCACAGTCCAGCATGTGCCCAAACCCAATAATTATGTGACCAAGGAATGGAAGGAGCTTAAATATAAGCAAAGAGAGGGCAAGAGAGAGACGGAGAGAAAAGTGATCAAGGGTCAGGGCTCTTTTGAAAGTCACTGGGTGATCGCGCTTGCCGCAAGGGGCTGCAGGTAGGTGGTGTTTGGGTGCTGTGGGAGGAGAGATGCGCTGGTGCTTTGGTGGGGGGGCGTGGATAGGGGCTGGAGAATGAAAGCCCGACCACCCCTCACCTCAATTCAGGGGACAGGAAGGAACAGCGCAGAAGACCTGTGTTTTATGCGTGTGTGTGTGTGTACGTCTGTCTGTGTGTGAGTGTGTGTGTTTGGGGGGGGCATTAATCATTATTGGCGCATACCTTCATCCCCCTGCATGCCATGACGGCCCTTCCACCTCCATGACATAAATCATGATTCCCCCACCACCTCCTCCACAATAGACCCCCCCCCCCCCCCCCCCCCCGCGCCGGGGAGAAAAAAAAAAAATCTTCCCTCTGTTGCCTCCTCACCTGCTCTCCTCCACACACATACACACACACACACACAGGCAGTCACAGTGCCCAAGCTGACCCCTGTCCACCGCCGAAAGCGCCTACAATGGGCACATGAGCGTCAGAACTGGACCATGGAGCAATGGAAGAAGGTGGCTTGGTCTGATGAATCATGTTTTCACTTATGTCATGGATGGCCGGGTGCGTGTGCGTCGTTTCACTGGGGAAGAGATGGCACCAGGATCTACTATGGGAAGAAGGCAAGCCGGTGGGGGCAGTGTGATGCTCTGGGCAATGTTCTGGTGGGAAACCTTGGGTCATGGCATTCATGTGGGTGCTACTTTGACATGTACCTAAACATTGCTGCAGACCAAGTACACCCCTTCATGGCAACAGTATTCCCTGATGAGAGAGGCCTCTTTCAGCAGGATAATGCGCCCTGCGACATTGCAAAAAAAATTCAGGAATGGTTTGAGGAACATGGCAAAGAGTTCAAGGTGTTGACTTGGCCTCCTAATTCCCCAGATCTCAATCCAATCAAACATCTGTGGGATGTGCTAGAACAACAAGCCCAATCAAAGGGGGGCCCCACCTCGCAACATATACCCCTTTTCCACTGCAACCCAGTAACACCCACTAACACCCGGGATTTGTCGCCAGTGGGAAAGGATAAACCTGGGTCTCAGTCCCCGGTCAAATGAACCAGCAATAAACACAGGTTTAAATCGTCTTCGCCTCGGCTCTGATGTGCATAGGACACATAGGTTGACCCGGTAATTCTGGCCCCTTTACCGGCGCGATGCGACACGCGTTGAAATTCTTGACGCTGGTACATAAATAGACAGGAATATCCGTGTATCATTTCATCATTTCATATCCCATTTAGAATCACAAATCAGAATTATTGACTTTTTTCCGCATGGGGGACTGTGAAATGTTGTGAGTGTGGAGATCGCACCGTGGGGAGCACAGTGGAGAACCCCACTCCGAGTCACTCCAGCATTGCCTCAAGGCGGTCCCCACTCCCTGCCGCCAAATGACCAGTGGATGCATCCGCCGGTGTGCAGACATGCACCAGCAGAATGGAATATCTGTGCGCAGATGCTTCTACTGTAGTGTGCGGTCATTCATGAATGATCCGATTCTTTTGAATGGCTCAAAATACATTTTTTTCAGGTTTTAGTTTTATGCTGTTGTTTGTTTAAGTTGCTGTCTCCTCTACTGTTTTGTTCGCAATCACACTGGAACCATGACACGCCCCTATTCAGATGCACCAGAAAAAAAACTGAATTTCTCCTTGCAATTGGAAAGGTATCAATGGCCTATTTTTAGCGGGTTGACCCGGGTTTAATAAACCCGGGTCAACTTATTTTGGTGTGAAAACGGTACTACAGGACTAAAAGGGTCTGCTGCTAATGTCTTGCCAGGTACAGCAGGACACCTTGAGAGACTCCATTCCTCGATGGGTCAGAGCTCTTTTTGGGGCACGAGGGGGACCTACACAATATTTGGCGGTTTTAATGTTGCCGCTGATCAGTGTATTTGTCAACTCCCATGCTGAGAACTAAACACTTGAAAAATATCCCTTTAAGGTACAATTTGAACAGATAAAAAATATGTGCTTAATTTGCGCTTAATCGCTGTGTCAGTTCCGCCTGCCACAACGGCCCTTCTGTGTCCCTTCCCCGTACTGGAGAGTCCCTGTTCATGCACCACTGTGGCAGTTCCCCCAGCAATACTCCACCCGAGTGGCGTTTCAGGGCCCACCGACACATAGACACAAACAGAGATGTTACAAACACTGCAGTATACTGTAGAGAGTGGCAAGATGTAACAACCCGGGAGCAGATGAACACATGTCATGACAGAGGCTCTCTTCTCTTCAAACTGATTCCTAAAACCTAATGCAGTCATTGAATAGAATAATAAAAAATATAATAAAATGAAATAAGATAAAATGAAATAAAATAAAATTAAATTAAATTAAATTAAACTCAAAAAGGTAATAGAGTGGGGATACAAAATCTCTCTTGTGTGTAGAGATTGGTGATATATGTACCTTTGCGCACGGATTGCTCTAACTAGCAACAGGCGTACAGCTACCTCTGATCCCGGGCCCAATTACCTTGACCCAAGACAGGTGTGGCTGCTTAAACCACACCACCCCCACACCACAATCACGATTAACTATGAACAATCATGCGATTAATCGTGATTAAATATTTTCATCGATTGACAGCCCTCTTTTGTAAATTAAGCCTTGAGGTTTAGTGGTGGTCTGGCCCTTGAACAAAGGTAAGGATAGGTGGGCGGCGCCGAGGGGTGGGGATTGCTACACAAAAATAATAATGAGCATTTTATGTGCGCTTTTGTGCATTTTCTGTTTGTGTCAGGCATGAGATGTTTCATCCAAATCAAAATAATCTAATGACACAAATTACACTTTTAACAAAACATACTCTCCCCAATGCCTGTTAAACAATACTATAGAGTTCTCCTCACGGTGGAATATACCAGCTAAGGAATTCAAATCAATAAAGGACAGATGCACAACGACATGAAAGCGCCCATGCCACCCACTCATCAGTAATTCTCTTGATCTCACTGCGTACTGGACATATTGTATGTTTTCCACTGGGAGGTGGGGGTGTTAAATGTATTAAAATGTACGTATAGAAATTTTAAATGCATGGGTTTAAATTTTGTTCTGACTATGCTTATTATGATGCACATAAATACCAGATGTACGAATGAATTGTAACACCACAGTGCAAAATGTTGTTGTAAACCAAGGTGTTGTCACAGACACATTTGTTTTTTTTCAAACTTAACAATGAAAGAACCATACCCTGGTGGTACCTGGTACCTGAAATATGCTTGGGCACCTTCTCTATGTTGTGACCACAAGGGAGGGACAATTTGCCGGTTTGTTGATGCCTTGTCCAGTGCTATGTCCGGAATGGTATACCAACATATTTAGTTTAGCCAAATTAGCATCAGTATGTGCGAAACCACAAAACACAAACCACAGTATGTGAAAAGTACCTAGATGACCTATATGCGGTGAAATATAATTTTATGGACACACAGCACACTAGAATGGCAAACAAGTCCCACAACGCATTGGCAGGGCGAGACACTGGTAAAAGTTGCTCTGCACATCTTCATCAACCTGCAACGCGCTTAAAGGAAGTGGAGAGGCTAGATGACGGTATAGTATGTCCCAAGAGGCCATCATTTTTTTTACCCACATACAAGGGTAAACTGGACGATACGGTACAAAACATGTAGTACGTGGTAGTGCACAGTTTCGGACACAACATTCCACTCTTTGTTGCCTCCATCTTTAGTGTTCCAGATTTACCCATTTCCTCCAAAATACACTTCTCAGGCTCTTGCCACTCTTGGCCTCCATCCTGTTTCACCCCTTCTCTTTTTCTTCCGTATAGCTCACTGGCCATCGCTTCATCTGGACCTCAGATTAGACTGGTGGTGGAGATGTAGGAGAGCTGACAGCTGGGAGTGGGAGAGCGGGAAAAAGAGGTGGAGAGTGGATATTGGTGGCAAGGAAAGTGGGATCCCTGACGTCTCTGGGATTAGAGCGTGTTGGTAGGGGGGATATTAATGTAAAGCGGAGGGGACAAGTGTGCTCCTGTCCAATTACGCTGCACCCTGTCACTGCCAGCCGGGGTGCAAACAACAGGAGGAAGGGATTAATTGCCTTGGACTCTGCCCCCGCTACAGGCACAATTATGGCAACATATTGGCTCCCAGTGCTGGCAAGGCCACTGCTGTGCGGGGAGATTGTGTGTGAAATTTTGAGACCCTCAGCGGTACAGGGTGTGAGTGAGGAGTGAGGGTCCGTGGCTGGGATAAAGATCTAAATCGACGGTGGGGGGGGGGCAGCTGAGGAGAGGAGCTTGAGTCGCCACGTTGCATCACGTTGTGTCAATACAAATTCATTTTTAAAACTTGTTTCTAAAAAATAAAAGTGCTGTGAAGTGACTCGAATCGATATGCATGTCAATGAATAAAACAAAAAATAATTAATGCATGAAAAAAAGTGACAAAATGACAATGCCCAATAAATGACAGAAAACACAATGCCCATGACAAGACAAACAATAACTGTAGTCCTTATATATACAGTATATATATCATATATATATTTTTAAATCTCTCTCTCTCTTACCAGGGGAGATTGAGCGTTGAGGTCTGCAGACAACGGTGATGAGCTCTCTCTCTCTCCCTCTCTATATACAGTATATATATAAAATGTACAGTATTTAAATTATACTAGAATATACAATGCGGTCCTATACAAATTGGTTCTTAGTCCGTAACCATGCGATTAGCTGAGTATTTTGATTCCGTCACTGCAATGTATATTAAATACCCTCTACATCTTTCATTATTACATTCCATCTGGTTCTCGTACTCGGGTGGGGATCTCAGCCTGTGGGTGGGGGTCTGCCATTGTCTGTTTTGTGGTCCGCATGTGTAGTGGCCGGGGGCTGGTCAGGGACTTGTTGGGGGTGCAGAGCAGCCCACCTTGGCTTTGCCTATCTCTCCCAGTGCCAGAATTCAAACTCAGTACATACACCACACAATAGGCCTAGGATTTGCGGGACAGGTGGGGTGCGAGCTATGTGGGTAGGGATGTGGTCACACTCCTACCCTGGCGTGCTTGACTTCTGTCCTGCAATTTTAATACCGCTCATATTAGCTTAGAACACATACACACCCACACAAATTTTACTCCAAACAATACACCACCAGACCAGGGTCTGCAGGGCAAGAGGGGTGCGAGTGATTCGGGTTTGACATGCTTGGAGGACTCGTGCCCCCACGCCTCGCAATTTAAACTGCATTTCATTACATCACATTTCACTGCATATATGTATGAAAGTATGTATATGTAAGTGACGAATAAAAACTCTTGAATCTTAAATGTTGAATTTACAAACAGCATACATTAAGAAGTGGGGTTTCCGGGGTGGCATGGCGCTGGTGGGTTTGTGTGGGGGTGTGGTTGGCCAGGAGGGCGACTGCGTGGGCCCCCTGCCGGCTGGGTTCGGGTCTCGGCGGCTTGCCCCTGGTGCTGTGTGGTTTCTGGCATGCTGCGAACTAGCTGAGCTGCGGAGAGCACCCCTGGGTGCTTTCCGGGCCCCTTGGATGCTGCTTGCCATTGGAAGTGTTGGTTGCGGTGCGAGAGGCGGATGTCAGTATTGCTCCCACTGCATGGCTTCTCTGCGTTGGGTCCTCCAGGAGCCAGTGGTGGTGGAGGTGCCATATCTGGCTGTCTGCTGGTGTTGGTGGGGGGACTGCTGACATTGGGGTGTCCTGCGTCATGCGCACTCGGCTATGTAGGTGGATGCTTGGGGCTTGTGGGCCGGTGGGGCATCTAGCCGGTTGTGGTTTGGTGGGCCTTGCTGTTATGACCGGAGCTAGAAGACAGGGGGTTAGACGAAGGATGTTTATTAGACAACACCGTGGAGATGGCCGGAGGGATCCGGTCGGGTAGGGATGGAGCAGGCCAGGACAGGGATGATGACCGGGCAGGAGGGGTCCAGGATCCAGGAGGAGAGACAGGGAGCCAGGCTGGATGGAGAGGGATGGACAGGCTTGGTCGAGGAGAGGAGACAAACAGGTTTGGGCAAGACGAAACAAGGAGACATAAACTAGGAGGTTGGAACTAAGAGCTTGGAACTAGGAACTGGCCAGTAGCAGTACAACTTGGGTAAGCTAGTTGACGGTCTGGCCATGACTGGGGAGCTGGAGGATAAATACTATGTGGGTGACGAAGGTAATTGATCCCAGGTGTGGGGAACTGGCCAAAGGGAGGAACAGTGGATGGGGCCAGAGTGGCCTCTAGTGGCACTGGGAGGCCGTGGGCTTAACAGTACCCCCCCCTCTATGGACGCCACCTGGCGGACAACCCTCCCAACCCCTGAGGTACCGCAGACCCCTCCCCCGGCGACGCACATCCAGCAAGCGCTGGACTGTGTAGGCGGGATGGCCATTGATGGTGCGGGATGGTGGTGAGGCCTGGGCAGAAGGGGAAAGAGGACTGGGGTCCACTGGCTTGAGCTGGGACTGAACTCGGAACCGGAAATGGACTCGGGACCGGGACGATGGAACGTCCTGGCCTCAGGACAGATGAGCAGGACGGCTCCGGAGGGCAACCAGAGGACTGGGTCCGCTCGGGGGTTTGACTTGGCCTCAGGGCAGATGAGCGAGGTGGTGCCGGAGGGCGACCAGAGGACTGGGTCCGCTCGGGGGGTCGACCTGGCCTGAGGACAGATGAACAAGGCGGCGCCGGAGGGAGACGATGGGACTGGGTCCGGGGGCAGGACCGGGCGGGACCTCGGATGAGGCGGCGACGGAGCCGAGCTGGACCTCGGCGGAGGGGGTAGGGGCTGGCGGCACCTTGCCGGGGTGGCAGCGCCTGATGGCACCTCGCCGGCAGGGCAGCGGCTCAGGGACTGGGACCAGCTCAACCTCGGGGGAGGCAGCTGGCGACTCGGGGACTGGGACCGGCTCAACTTCGGGGGAGGCAGCCGGCGGCTCAGGGACTGGGACCGGCTCAACATCGGGGGTGGTGGCCGGCGGCTCAGGGACTGGGACCATAGACTCCGGAGTGGGGGGAGGCGGAAACGGGGGGGCACGTAATTTCCACAGATTGAAGACCAACATACAACAGAAGTCAGGATCCGTCTCCCAAGAAGTCGAGTATCCACAGGAAAGCCTCCCCTTCCAACACCTCCTTCGACACGCCAAAGTCATGGCCGTTGAACGGCAAGAAGGACCGAGGAGACTGGGGTGCGCAGGGAACGTGGGCGGCCTCGGGAACCCTTTGGACCACGCCCCTTTCTGGGGGATTTCTGGGGGTCCCGAGAAAAAAATGCGAGGTGCGGCCCCCAGAAAGGGTACTGTTCTGGATCCTCTGGGACAGGAACAGGGCATGTGAGTACTGGGCTCGCCGGCTCAGACCTGGGGGCTAGGCCATGGCCCGGCTCCAGGGCTGCAACCCCACATCTGACCGCTGGAATTGGGTGCAGGGTGCGAACCGTCCATGGTGTCTGCAGTGGACGTTGAGGCCGGGAGGCACGCTGGCCTAAGAGCACGCCCCGGTCCCGGACACTGCGGTGGAACCTCTCTGTGTCGGCTGGGTCTATGTTCATGGCCAGACCTGTTATGACCGGAGCTAGGAGGGACCCAAACGCACGACACAGAGATGGGAGGCAGACAGGGGGTTAGAGACGGATGTTTATTAGACAACACAGTGGATATGGCCGGAGAGATCTGGTCGGGTAGAGATGGAGCAGGGCAGGGCAGGGCAGGGATGATGACGACCGGGAAGGGGTCCAGGACCAGGATCCGGGTGGAGAGATGGGGAACCAGGCTGGATGGAGAGGGACAGACAAGCTTGGTCGAGGAGAGGAGACAAACAGATTAGGGCAAGACGAAACAAGGAGACATAAACTAGGAGCTAGGAACAAAGAGTTAGGAACTAGGAACTAGGAACTAGGAACTAACTAGACGGTCGGGCAATGAGTGACTGGGGAGCTGGAGAATAAATACTGTGTGGTGACGAAGGTAATTGATCTCAGGTGTGGGGAATTGGCCAAAGGGAGGAGCAGCAGATGGGGCTAGAGCAGCCTCTAGTGGCACCGGGAGGCCGTGGGATAAACACTTGCCTTTGCACGGGGCGTTGGTGGGGATGGGGACCCCCACCGGGGTAGGTGGTTCTGATGGGGTGTCTGTCTGTCGGCATGGAACCTGGCTCCAGGCCTGTGGTCTGTGCCTGCCACCCGCAGCCCAGGTTCTATGCTTGTGGGTGCGTCTTATGTGTGCAGATAGGGGTGGGTTGTATGTGTGCGCTCAGGGATACAGGGTCTCCTCACGCTCTCTGGAACTGGTTTATGCTCCTGGGGCCATGCATGGGTGTTGCTCTGTGGGTTCCTGGCTTCTCTGGGGACTGGGGGTCTTCTGTGGCTGCAGGGTATGGTGCTTGGAGCTTTCCTGCAGTCGTGGGGTGTCTGTACAGCTGCGGGGCTTTTTCCGCTACTTGGAGGTGCTACGATATAATTCCGACCTCGTACACCAGAACTAATTGGAACAATTCCCATGCACTCACCAGTGGACACATCACACACACACACATACACATACACACATACTGTATATACATAAAGGTGGACTCATCACTGGAACAGACACACCAACCGTGAATGGCTTCGAACACACCCCCGAACACCCTCTGATTACATTCTTCTCCTTTTCTCCCTCCTTTACTGCCATAGCTATCACAGGAAGAGGCCACATGCCAAATTGCTGTTCCAATTTTCCTGGAATTAATTAATTGTGTTTTGTCGATACATGTTGTCATCTGATCTATCTATCTTTTCAAGGTACATGTTATTTGTTTCTATGTTTATTTGTCTCACACATGGCAATTCTCCCCCTGTTGGAGGTGTAATGATGATTAGTTGTTTATAGACCAAAACATGGTAAGATAGTTCTCTAAAGAGGGGGATTGGTGGCGGTCTTATGTAACAAAAAGCCATCTTGTCATCCAATGGGTCATTGGCAGGACAGAGTTTTTGCAAGCAGTTCTTGATGATTAAAGAATAAAGAGTGGCATTGCAGGTTGACTCCACTTACAGATTAAATCTGTCCAGGATGCAATGACATACAAATACTCTGTGGTGTATGCCAAGCATGCTGACAGCGCAGGTAAAAAAAAATTAAAAAAATAAAAAATCTATTATTATTATTATTATTATTATTATTATTATTATTATTATTATTATTTAGATAATAATTGTTAATTGATCATTGATTGATATAATCTCATCACCTAACAATTTGTTTCCACGGCTTCTAAACATTTTCTGTGGCAGAACACAAATTTTGACCGTATTCACAACCAAGGGTATTAAGTGAGTACATTTATACATAATAAATATATTTGTGTTCATGAGTTTATTTGCCAGACAATTTGGAAAACCATTTACTTGGCACAATCCAAGAATTGTTATCAAAATCAAAATGATTTCACTCTTTTCACGGACAACTTTTCTTTGTGATCGGAGCTGCATGGGAATTTATTTCTTAAATAATAGCAATAGAAAAAAATCATTTATGTCACGTTACATTGCAATTCATTACAATGCAACACTTTTATCCAAAAATTATATCAAAATGGGTTAGGGTCAGTGAAAAATCACTGTGAGACTGTCATCATCTCAAATTTGATTATGAAAGGTTACTAAATAGCTACTCATGAACATGAATATTTTCATGTTGTGGTGGGTTAATAAGGCTTATTTTTTTCTGCTCAGGTTATGGGGTGGGCTGGAGGGATGGCGAGCTGTAGTCTTTTCCAGCTTTATTAAAGGTGAGAGTCAGTGGGGTGTCCAGAATGGGATGCTCGTCCACCACAGGGTCACAGCACACATGCACACATTTACACCCATGGTCAACTTAGGTTCTCCAATTAGTGAGAAAGCCGGAGCAGCTGGCAGAAATCTACACAAATAGGACCCAGAGACATGGCATGTCTGCGCTGCTGTGAGGCAACGGGGTTGTCCACTCCACCCCTGCACCTCGCTCTACTACTGTAACAAGTGGAAACCTTGAAGAAATAAAATCACCTATTTGTTGGTCTGATTTGATTTTGAGATCAAGACAATACAGATCAGTTACCTCGCCAGTAATGGTTGGCACATACAATGAGTTTATCTTGGACTGCACTGTTCCCTGATTCACACAACAACACATAACGGCAAATATGTAGTTAAAGGGAGATATTAAGGAGGGGGGGGATTACAGGGGACATGTAGGTGTGGGTTACCAATTACGGACATGCAGTAACTAATCTTCATATTTTGGCTCACAGCCCCCCACACCCTGCAATTTTAACTGCATACACAAACTCCACACATTGATGTACTGCCTCTGGTATGGTGGGCCTGGCCTTTGCGCGGGGCATTGGTGGGCATGGGGGCCCTGCCGGCTCGCCTGTACGGTGGGTGGTCCTGGTGGGTTGTCGATCTGTCTGCCGTTGGGCCGGCTGACACACACACACACACCCACAAACACATGCTCATCACAGGCACACACACATTACCAGCTTCTGCCTTTCTCTCCTTTACTGCTATAGCTATTAGAGGAATAGGCCACATGCCATAATCGCTGTTCCAAATTTCGTTGACTAAATTAATTATGTTTTGTCAAATAAATGTTGTCGTCTGATGTTTCTATGTTTATGTTTTGTCAAGTACATATTGTTATTTGTCTCTATGTTTTATTATTTTTATCTGTCTCACCCATGGTGGTTCCTCTCCTCTGTTCTTCAAAGAGGGGGATTGGTGGCTTGTATAATATAAAAAAAAGCTGTGCTCTTCAACCTGTCATCCCATAGGTCGTCCACAGGACAGAGTTATTGCAAGCAGTTCTTGATGATTTATAAAGAGTGGCATTGCAGGTTGAGAATTTGAACTCCAGTTGCAAATTTAGTTCTTGGATGGATCTTGGATGCAATGTCATACAAGTAATTTGCATCCAAGCCATTGAGGAGCAGGTAAAAAAAAAAAAAAAAGTTCATATTTGGCCCGGCGTTTGAGAACCCCACCCCCTGCAAAAATATTTAAAAATAAATGCATAAAAAAGAAGAAAGAGGAAAGAAGAAGAAACCATTCACTGAAGAATGATCCGGATCCTTCATTGATCTCAATCAATGACTCCAAATCTGAAAATGAATATAATATTTACATTTTTTATTAAATGCGTTTTGCAAGTTTGTTTTTTATTTTAATGCAATTTTGTGAATTTTTCTTTTATTGTCTCATTCTTACCGTGTTTTTAATATTTTTCATTCTTTTAATTATTTTATTATTATACTTTGTAGATGCACTTTGCTTGTTTGCTCTGCTTTTATTGTCACTATTTGATGGACTTCCTAAATCAAACGTATAAGTAAATTAGCGAAAAAACAAATAAGACAATTATATGTGTGTGTGTGTTTGTGTGTGCGTGTGTGCGTGTGTGTGTATGTGTGTGTGTGTGTGTGTGTGTGTGTGTGTGTTTATATATATATATATATATATATATATATATATATATATATATATATATATATATATATGTATACTTATACTTTGCATAACCCTCTTTTATCCACACCTCTTTTACACTACAAATAGACTGGGACTCCTTGCTGGGACCCCAAATAAAAGAGGATGATAATTCATTTTGGCCAATCGCAAATATGCGATGAGATCTGTTTTTTTCTGTTTTCATTTTTTTAAACAGTTGGAATCCAGTATGGAGCCACAGGAAAACCCACCCGGTAGTTTCTAATCACAGCGGGGAAATGGGACCAGAGTAACTGATGGTCACCCCCCCCCCAGGAGCACATGAGAGAAACGCACAAAGCACATTGGAGCAGGCACCTTGAAGGATGCCCACTTCATGAATTTTGAATTAAATTGGCCCTTGATGAATTTGGAATGCGCTCGCCCCTGTTCCCGAGCAATAGGAATCCAATAAAATGCCAGAGTCGCGCAAATAAAGCCATACATTCCGCCTGCAACCTGGGAATGAGCCTCGGGTGAGGGGGGAAAAAAATGACTGCCTCTGCAGCAAGCTGGGAAGTAGCAGAGGAGAAGGATGAGAGAGAGAGAGCTAGAGAGAGAGGGAGTAGAGAAGAGGAGAGGCATGATGGGAAAAAGAGGTCCCGATATGAGCGAAAAGGAAAGAGGGCTGAGAGGAGTAGTGACAGATAGAGCGGCTCCGATATGAAGGAGAAGCAGTAGCTACGGAGAGGAGAGGTGGGAGAGATAGAGAGAGTTTTAAATGAAGTTTGAAGGGGGAGGGGTTTTGCTCCGGAGTTGGGGCCAGGGCTAGGGAGGGCTGGGGAGGGCCGAGGCAGCAGTTCAAGCACATTAGCCCGGTTCTCTTTGAGTGGAAGAGAACATATTCTTCGGAGCCAATCCCCACATGGGGGCCCTGGCTGCCTGGAGCTCATCAGCACGACGCACCGGGGCCCGGAGTGAATCAGAGGCCCTCGCTCCGAGGGCGATTTCCCTGGAGGAGACGAGCCACAGCCACTCAAATCACTGCTAGCTGTCCACACACGCACGCTCGCACACGCACGCACGCACGCACATACACAAGCACGCCCACACACACACACACACACACACACACACACACACACACACACACACACACACACACACACACACACACACACACACACACACACACACACACACCGGTGTCTCATCTCACGAAAAAAACAAAACAAAACAATTTCACACGTAACAGTACAAAATATCCCTTGCATTTAAGACGTTCCATATCCAGTTCACATAACTACCAAACATCATCGAAGAGGCCGTGATCGGACTGTAACAGTGATCTCTCTCATGTATTTAATCTAAATTTCAATTGCCTGTTAACATGACTGACAGCTGCCCTCAAATAGTTCATAAAAAGAACAAAAAATCGTTTTTTGTTGTTGTAAGGAAACGCTTCTCCATGACACTGTAATTCTGCCCTGGGGTTTTAAATGTGATTATTACTTTATCCAAGACATATGTCTTTTTACTTTCTTTTTATTCTTTTGCTATTTTAGCAGCGCCATGACTAAGCTAAAAAAAGAAATATATACACACCCCTTTCCGACACCTCTACTCTCATTCTCTCTGCCCGCCAGCATGTGCATACCCTAATGTGAATAATGTCTCTCCTCCAAGCCCAATCCCCAATCCCCCCCCCCCCCACCCCCAACACCACCACTACTCCACCACCACCACCGCTCCACCACCACCACCGCTCCTTGTAATAAATGGAGTGCCATTTCGCACAATGGCAAAGTCAGGCCCGTATTGATTAACTCTCATCATCGACTCCCGACGCCCCGCTTCCTTGATTTATGATTGTCTGTTATTTTTACATTAGCTGTCAAATTCATCTCTCTCTCTCTCTCTCTCTCTCTCTCTCTCTGTCCCCCTGGCCGGGGTCTGGCCAGGCAAACAGTAAACATGCCACCCTGCAACCCCCAACCAACCCTTACCCACGGGAACAGGCTTTGCTTTATCCGTAAGGCCAACGTAAACACTCATTCTCATTCAGGCTGCTTGATTTTTCAGATTTGGTAGCTGAGCTTCTCCGCCTGTGTACCTGTCAGCGGAAATACAAAAGTCCCAAGACAGGCAGTAATGTACATTGTCTGTGTCATACTGTGTCATAGCTTCAAGTGCATATTAAGGGAAACCTTGCCAGGGCAAGTTCTCTCATCTCAAGATTTGTTCGCTGACCGTCTTTTTGCCTTGGCTACTGTTACCGATATTGCGAATCAATGCCGATGGTTAAACAAGAGTAGTAGAGAGTAGGCAAATATTTGTCACTATTGGGGCTTTCAATGTCATAGAACAGGGGTCTTCAACCTTTTTCAGCCCAGGTTCCCTTGGTGGATAGAGAAACAGAGCAGGGACCCCCTCGATTTTTTTTTAAATGTAATGTTGTATCGCATTTCAGGCCTAGGCTATAATATAATTCTTTAATGGTCTTTAATGGCCTGTGTGTAGAAAAAAAATGTGAAATCCACGTTTTCTGTTTTCACAAAAAAACAAAACATTTTACAAATCTGAAATTGGCTTTACGTGCTGTTTCATATCAATACAATAATACAAACCATTTACCATGTGTTTTCATTTAACTTCAATCATGCACCAGTTCCAATCAAGCAGAAGCTGATTGGTTCATAACAGGAAGCTAGGCTGAAGCAAAAGAGAATGTTATTGGCTTAAAGGGGGCCTATAACGCTACTTTTCAACAAGTTTATAATATTGACTTTGGTAATGTAAATATGGTCTCTGAGATCCTCAAAACAATTTTTTTATTTTTTTTTGTTGAAAATACCACTCAGATTATGCATTCAGGCCATACCAACATGCCTCTTACCTATGCTGTCCCAGGACGGTCTGTTAAGTGGGTGGAGCTACCCTCCTGAGGCCCCTAGTTCTGTCAGCTAATGGGGTTTGAGCACAAATTCCGTGTTCTGTGAGCCAATGGGGTACAAGCTTTATGTCCGAGTTCCATATTTAGTCCGTAACTTTTACGGATTTCACCTTTTCAGTCCACCAAAATCTGTTTCTGAACTAATTTGAGGCAAAAAAATAGCGATCCAATTCACTCATATTAGATCTACAAGGCCTGATTGAAAAGTTTGCTCCGACTTTTGTTGCTGACACCACACCAGGACAACGCACGTGGGGATTTTTGTTTCATGTAAACATCAGAAAATAAAATAAAATAAATACATCTTGAATCTTGAATCTTGAATAAAAAATACACAATTTTTGTTGGTTTTGTTTGGAGAAAAGCACAGTGGATCCCACACCGCAGCCTACAGTTTATCTACTGCATACTTTATTTTTTTTTTTGAACGAAACACACAGCAGAATTACTTTTTAAATACTTATATTTCCATCATCTGCGGTTTCTTCACAGACAGTTGGTATTAATTCCTCTTTCTTGTAAAAGATTTGTGCTGGTCTGTGAAACAAACAGAGCAGTTCCGGGCAGCACGTATTTCTTCAGCTGTTACTCAGATGGAGGGAGGCTCTAATTCTACCGAGGCACCATATGACGTAGGAAGGGATCGCAATTCTGAATGGGTTGTGTCATGGACATGTTTTCTCAAACAGACAGCTCATAAAATCTGACTGAGTTGTCTTATTTCACAGTTTATGTTTTAGTAGGCCCATCAGAGACCCAAATGTGTGTGCACAAGCACTGAAAAAAATTGTTCTACTAAAATAGTATTCTATTGCGCAGTGAATCTTTGACAAAGGCTTTCAAAGTTTGCACTTATTGTTCTTTGTCCTAACACAGTGTTCCATGCTGTAATTGCGTTCTATTCCGAACTGCAATACGTACTATGTTGAGAAATTTGTCGCAGCAGGATGACACTGCAATGTTATGAATAAATGGTGCGGGACGATTTCTTTTTTCTTTTTAATCAAACAGACAAAGTGATTTATTTAAGATTCTACACAATTTCAATGGTAATTCAATGAATTACCATTTAACTTAGTATTGAGTTGGAGCATTTGTATTACTGCTATTCTGATAATATCTCTCATGCTAATTTTTTTGGTCAAGGCTTCGTCCATAAGACGAGACGTTGATAGCGATGAGATAACAACATAACCTGAAATCCCTGCACGGAACCCGCAATTTCCTGAAATGCAGAACATTAAAATATTTTGAATAATATATATATCATTTTTAACCTCCTCCCCTGTGGCGAAAGAGGTACTTGACAGCCAGATAGACGTGTGTCTGCGCTCACCTGTCTTTTTCCTCGAATCAAGATTTCAAAATCAAAATTGGACACATCAGCGCAAGCCTGCGATCAGCTATCAATTTAAACACAGTGTTCGGCCCTGTCAATTTAGAAGGGTGCTACCCCCCCCCCCCCCCAACTCCACCCCACTAACTGAACTGGATACAGCAAATGACAAGGCGCCAGTTGTAAGTGACGGTAACCCTCTATTTATTTCCTCCTTTTTCAGCAGCCAGATTTCTTTTCTTAAATTTTCCCGTACCCTTAGAGTGTGAAGCTATAATAACAGAGGGCACGGTGTTCAGGTGCAAGAGAGGCCCCCACCCCTGTAATGGCGGGGGCTGTCGACTCTCCTACACCCGACCGACTCATGTTATGGGGGATTCAACTGAGATTCCACTAGAAGGTTTGATCATAGCTGCCCTCCACCTCCCGCCCTCAGCCCGCTAGCCTGCCTGTCTTTTTTTTCTTTTTCGTCAGTCTGACACTCGCACCAGGATGTCATAGCAGACAATTTCTTGCTGAGATGCGAAGTAAATTAAACATCTAATCACATAGGAAGTGATGGTTTCCTTTGCTTGACTCCTTGCTGGAGGGTCCCAGAGGCATTCTCCCTGGTTCTTTTTTCCATTCCCTGGGTGTAAAAAAAAAAAAACGTTGCTGGCTGTAAGGTGCAGAACTCTCCCGGGATCAAATAATTACTACACCTGTGTCCTGAACCACTGGCACTTCGATGGGTTTGGGTTCAGGAACACAAATCAAAACTCGACTATGTCATATTGGTAGAGCTCATAAGAGTGTCATGGTATTCTGCGTTCCTACATGTCAGGAATACAGAATACCATGACACTCTTACCATTATTTTAGATGTTTTACTAATGGATGCTGCCTGAACTGCTGCACTAGTCAACCAAATTATGTCCTTACTCGTTTGTTTGGGTTTTATGGACAAGGCAATTAAGTAGGGAAGGGAAGGGTTAAATGGTTCACAGAATCACGTCCGTCTATCCGTCCATTTGATATGCCGCAAAACTCCAAAGAATGACAAAAGTACCTCCTGTTAAACTAAGACGCCGAGACACAATCGGCACCACCGAAGGGGACGGTGTCTAAAAATGCTGAAGATTTTTTCTCCGATAAATAGTTGAATCCACGCACTGGAGCCATTTCAATAGGATTTGAGATTTTGTATTGGTCATCGAGCTAAAACCATCACTTTTCAGTCGGAATTCGTGGGTTCACAATCCTGAAGATGGATCTGTAATAGTGAGGAAAATGCCAAATTGGTTCGAGCTGTTCTTTAAACCTTGTTGACCTTATTGTTGAAGTTATTTAATGCGCTTTAATCCATGTCCAAGGCTACTAGTAGTAGTGGCACAGTATGATAGATGAAGCTGTTAGCCAAGAATTTTTTTTGTTGAAATGGTTGAGGGGTGTCTCGGCCCGTATTGCTTTTTGTGTGGATACACCGCCAGGATAGCGGCACACCCATGTGGCGGTTCAAATCCCCCCAGGAGCACGCAGTGCCTGGGCGGAGGAAACGGCAGCTCAACAATTAGAGCCCTGCCTTTGTAATTCAGTCGCTGGGAGCTGATAACATCAGGTCACAGTTTGCTATCAGGCAGGTAATACCTCCCGCTGACTGTAATCGCTAATGAAGCTACTATTGAGTTTATAAACGTGCTAAATGATGCGGGCTCCCACTCTCAGATAAACACGTCCCAAATAAACGATTCGGGCGGTAATTGCTGCTCCGCCAGTGGCCTGTTAATAGAGTCGGAGGAGCTGACGAAAGAGTTAAGTCCTTTTTTTTTAAGCGCCCTCTCACTGGCTCATTGCACTCTCATTTCTACAGAGATCTCGGCATTCCCTTGGTTATCAGTGTACTTAGAAAGAAAACCTAATTAGACCCCAAAAAAAGGACTTTCTTTTCCCCTCGTTCTCTAATTAGGTCCTTAACATAATTAGCAGGTGATGTTAATAACCCTCTTTTAAAAGCTATTAAAGGCTGTTTGGGAGCAAGTGGTAGAGACGAGTTGGCTTGTGGGCAGCCAGAAGCCCCCCTGTGAGGGCTAGCGACGAGAGGCTTGTGCTAGTGTGCGAGTGTAGTTCACTGGGTTTTAAAGTACCACTGAATTAGTATTGCATCCTCAGAGAGTACCTCTCATCGGCCATTATTGAGCATTACAGGGCGAGGGCATCGTGGCACGCTCCAACACACACCGTGGCACGCATGCTAAAGTTTGACTATGTATACTGTATGAGCTGCGGTGGTATTTTCTTGGAAGCACTGTACAAGGATTCTACAAATATGGACCGCTGCACACACTCTAAATATCACATTTGTCCTGCCGCTTCCATGATCCTATACACAGGTGGAAGAAATGTGATGTTGTACTATATGCATGCGTATGGGGGATGTCTTGGTATCCACCAGGGGGCATTGTGTGTCCAGTAATGCGGTTCTGTGGAACCGCTGTAGAGGCAAATAGAACGCATTGTCACTGACTGGTGGGGGTGGGGGGGTTGAGGGTTTTGGGGCTCAGGGAAGTGCTCCGGGTTCCAGTGAGCAAGTCTGTGCGCTCCGCTGAGGAGGAGGAAGATGAGGAAGAGGCCGCTGTCGACCAGAAGAGCTCGGTCCTCGTCGTTAATTAAGTATCTGAAACATCAATTTAAATGTAAATATCGGTGGTGCAGCGCCACTCATGCGTAAATTAGAGCATTGGGCCCATCTCTCTCTCTCTCTCTCGCTCTCTCCCCCCTCTCCCCTCTCCCCCATGTCCCCTGCTGACTTACCCTGACATCTGCTCACAGCTGCTGGGCTCTGGGCTGCATGCACACGCACGCACGCACGCGCAAGCACAATCACTTGTGATCAAACATACAAAGTGCACCAGCCGCACGTATTGACACATATGATATGGACATGCTCGTCGATTGGATACTGGCGTTGACTATAAAAAAGTGTTTTTGTGTGATTGGGAAACTGAATTTTGGGACTTGAGCTAAAAAATAAGTTCTGTGAATTCTTGTTTTCGTTGACTCCTGTGTAAATTGTATTGTATGAACAATAAAAAAAACCTCTTTGGTGAACTCCAGCTGTATTATTTGTGCCTCGTGTCTGACTCCCCTGTACCATAGAGGACAATACTGTAGATGTGTCACCGCAGTGTCAATTGTGGAATACGTGGTGTGTTCTTGCTTTGTGTGATATGTTTTCCAAATGAGTTTTGCACTAAGGGCATTGTGCCATGGTCCAGCTCCGATTTGCTGGCTGTTTCCAATGTTTTTGTACCATTACTTTTTACTGTAGTCATAACCATCCGGTTGGCCTTCCAAGTTCGTCTAGGCTGCAGTTCAACCTGTAAGCATACATTTGTGAAGAGTAACTGTTAGTGTTTAGAGTGGTACATTTTATGGAATGCCACATACAGCAGCATTGGTTGAGGTTGACACAGGGATCATTTCTCCGATGTGTAGACGACAAACAGGCTTGCTGAATACAGTACAGTAAGCCCCTAAGAGCAGGTGTGTGTGTGTGTGTGTGTGTGTGTGTGTGTGTGTGTGTGTGTGTGTGTGGATGACATTGTGAACAGAGGGCCAAGTAGCACTAACTGCCCTGCATGCTTTGCTTGCTCCCCTTTTTGGAGTCGACCAAGTGGCACGGCTGGCCTTTAGCTGGCCGTCTGCTAGGCCATCAGGCCACGCCTCGTAAGGAAGAGCCTCCTCTTGGATGGAGTAGATGGAGGGAGGGGGAGGATGGTTTAATGGAGGGATGGAAGTGGTCTCTTCTTACAGTCCCCTCCCATCTTGCTTCAATTGCTCTGTCCTGACACGGTAAGGAAGAGGCCCGTAGTGGAAGATGTTCTATACCACATGGCCCCACAAATCAACCCTCACCGGCGCTGATTAACCACGTCACTTCAGTTGACCAGCGAGAGAGAGCTGGGGGCTATTGGGCTTGAGGTGGAGGTAGAGTCGAAATAAGGCTAATGTTGCTGATGGATCACTTTTGAACATTCTCTCCAAGTTTGACCCCTAAATCTTGATCAATCATAGTGTTAAGTGAAGACACTCTAATGATCTTGGAGGATTATAGCAGAAAAATTATGGTAACTGGGATAAGAGTAGTGTTGAGTCTGTGACTGGCAATTTTCTGATTGGTTGTTATAGCCATGTCACAAGGCAGGTTTTTTCCGCAACCATTAGCGATGAAGTTATCTCAACTTTTTGGAATGCTGCAAGAGCACCACATGTTATGTGACAAGAACAAATCAATTAGACGCTCAGGTCTCCAGTTTCTTTCCCATTCCTTCCTTCAACTTCACAATATGTTGAATTTATTCACAGTTTCCTCACCTTCTGTGTTGGTACTCCCATACAACACAAACATAAAGCAAAATGTAATTTTCACACTTTTTAAACTTTCGAGCATCTCACAACTTGTTTGGCAGCATATATTGTACAGACATTGGCAAGCAGCTCAACTTCGTAGCCTACCTTGTCCTGCTACTCCATTCAATGAACGTCCACTCCACCCTCCACCCGTGTCATATTCACATCAGAGTCAATCAGAGGTGGAGCCAATTAAAAACCTGTGTTTTTTACTGGGTCATTTGACCCGGGACTGAAACCCGAGTTTTACCTTTCTCACTGATGACAAATGCTGGATGTTAGCGGGTGTTAGCAGGTTTTTGGTGCAGAGGGAAAGGGATATTATTCCCTAGTTTTCCTTCAACTTTGCCTTGCCATCACATTTGCTCACGTAGGTCTTCTAACTACTAGTCTCCCCGTGTCTAATTGTTCTCTCTGTTTTATTACACAGTTTAATCCTCAAGTAAAGCCTGCTTCGCACTACATGTGGCTCCGGTGTGTGTCCCTGTACTGGGGTCTCTGCCTGTACAGAACGTCTGGCTAAAGGAATTAGGACTGACACATTTGCTAGGCGGAACAATGTAGTAAGGTGGAGGCCTTCCTGATCTTAACGTGTGAGAATGTGCTAATCAGTAAAACTGTTAATCTGAATAATATGAGAGGTTTAATGATTTTTCAGTTACTCATGTAATGAATGACTTTCATAAAAAGGGTGAAGATTGAATTAATCGATATAGTCTGCTAATCATGCTATTGTTCCAGGCAAAGGTGATGCAAATATGCTGCATTACAAACTACAGTGCTAGCCTGACTACTTACCTACTGAACAGAGATAGCCGATATAGTCCCATTAATCAACATCACATGTTGACACAAAACAAACAGATAAACACTGAATAATAGATGGATAGCGACAGCATAGCAAATCTTTATAGCAACAAATCAACAATCAAACAATATCATATGTTTACATCAACATATTGAGGAAGCTCATGGATTTCCTCATCAGTTCCCTATAGAGTAGAGTGAATCCCCTTGCCCTGCTGCTCTGTAACACCATCAGATATTGCTGCTTTTTGAGCAAATCTGTTTTTGTTCTTTTAGGAACAGCAACTTAATATTTTTCTGTGATTGTGTCATCACAAATTCCCACATCAATTCCCAAGTTATTTGTCGGGGACGACGGGGCTATACCCTCTACCTGTCTAGCTCATAGCTAAATACTCTGA
This sequence comes from Zeus faber, assembly GCF_960531495.2. NCBI lineage: Eukaryota > Metazoa > Chordata > Actinopteri > Zeiformes > Zeidae > Zeus > Zeus faber. The sequence continues at coordinate 32,967,481 of NC_137197.1, read as the reverse complement.
CCAAACTTTTATTCGGTTCAACCATGTGAACGGTGTCACTATTATGGCGTAAATAACCATTCAAAACCTGCAAAGTATTTTCTAAATCGTTTATAAGTACCTTTTCTGCTAAACATAGTATCTTCTGACCACGTCAGTGGGGCTGCAGGGCGAGTCTACACTGCTAGGATCGTGGCTCCGTACACATGGAGCTCAATGCTGGCTGGCAAGGGTCCCTGTGCCCATTCTTAGTCAAAAGGATTAGGCTTGCTTAACACAAGCTCTCCGGGATCACCCAAACTCTGTATTGTGCACTTACAATGCTGGCTCACCAAATTTGGCTGCAATGGGCTATTCTTTTTTTCCCCCTCTCTTTTTTTCCTCCTCTTTTTTTTGAATGAATGCATTTTAAATTTTTTGTCCCTTGAGCAGCGAAAATGAGACATGGCAAAGGCCAATCTCATCCTGGCCCTCAATAGGAGATCTGCGTTAATTTGTAATGCTATTTAAAAACTAGGATTAAATTGAACAAGACAAAAAAGCTGGTTTGGCAACTGGTTTTGTCACTGCTGTTACCCTTTGTTTAAGGAGATATTACATGAGAATGTATTATTATACAATAATAAGCTTTGTTAATTGAGGTAGACTTTTTTGAGATCGATATCTTTATTTTTTTTGCAAGAGATAACTGGAGAAGGCTCACATATATAAAATCACAAACAACGGATGCCTCTGCTTTAATTTCTGTAACAAGGTGAAAAGTGCTGAAATCCAGTCTTCCCCAGTTCAGAGGAATTTGAAGAGCTCATCACTACTGTGACTGTTAGTTCTGATCTCTGTAAAATACATTTGGTTTCCGGGCAGTTCTAATAGCAAGGTCTTGTATATGAAATTGAAAATTCGGCCCACCCCCAAACCATTGTTGGGGCAACAATAACCTTTAACCCAGCAGACACAGAATACCAAACGGATGACATAGTTTGAGCAGCACCCCTGTGAATGTTTTGATTAGTATTCAAATTACTTAAGTCTTGCGTAATCAAGCAAAAATTGCACCACTTGATTAAATACTCTCAGTGGTGTTTCGGGTGCATTGGTATCTCAAAATTATAAAACTAATTGTTGTACACAGTGTGCCTTTATAGGGTGAGGCGATGTGTTCCTAATGGGTACAGCATACAATTAACAAACAGTATTTTATCCAATCAAGGGCAATTCAGCAGTTACTTCTCTCAACTTGTAATATTGTTCACTTAAAAGTAAAAAAATATATACTATTTTTTCTAAACATTGAATCATTAAAAAGACACAGTAACCCTTTGGCTTTACTGATATTGCTGCTACTGCCTTGATCCTATCATACCAGAATCGGCCCGTACCCCAAAGTAATTTCTTGTAGGTTAAATAGCTAAGTCTAATAATTGCAATCTTTCCTGTGATTATTCAGTTATGTAGGACTGTGACCTACTCTTTAAACAATTGAGCAGTACTTTGCTATAGAACCTGGGGCACGCCGTCGAAATCAGTCAGACCTTCTGGCTTTGTCATCGAACCCTATGCAAAAACATGGAAAAGGGAAATGCTTGGAGAAGCCGCTCCTGATTCATTATTTTGGTTTTAAATTGTGCCTTGCCACCATGTATGCCATGTTATAAAATTATGATGGTACAGAATGTCATGTAGTGAAACTGGGGCGTTTGCTCCATCCAGAAAATTTATTCAGGCTTATTCCAGGATCCCTTTCTCCAGGCTCGTATTATTCCAGCAATGCCCCTCGCTACCCCCCATAACCCCTTTGACAAGAGTAATATTTAATGAATAGCACTATTAACAACGCACAGGTCTTAGGGGATAATTCCTGGTAACGGATAGGCATGCTGACATGATTATGCATGCTGAACACGTCGTGTGAAATGCAGTTTGCGGTGCCAGCCGGAAAGGAAACATACGTGGAAATGTGTTGACACGTGGAGCAATAATAATAATAATAATAATAATAATAACCTTGATTTGTATAGCACCTTTCAACACAACATGTAACCCTAAAGTGCTTTACATTAAAAGGTCATCAAATAGTGACACTAAAATCAAAGCAAAATGCATTTACAAAGTAGAATAATATAATAATTTAAAGAATGAAATATATAACAAATACACTAAAACAGGGTAAGAATAAGCTAATAAAAATAGATGTAAAAAATATCTTTTATTTTATTTCATTTTATTTATTAACCTGTGCTGTCAGCATGCTGGGCATACAACACAGGCTATTTGTATGCCATTACATCCAGTACAGAGTTAGTTTGCAAGTGGACTTCAACCTTGCCAAACTGCAGTGCAAAATGACATTTAATAAATTGGGTAAATATTATACTAATTTTCAGATTTGGGGTCATCAACTGAAACCATTAAGGATCACCACTTCCTCAACTAATTATTTTTTTATTCAATGAACTCTATGGACTCTCACTATTTTACCGTCATGACACCCCAAATACACAAAATAAAGCCATGTGCTAACTTTTCTTGCCTGCATTGTGTCTTTCTTCCCAATTACTGTTTCTTTCACATCTATTTCCTGGAGTCCCTTCAACCTGTCAAAAATACTTACACAAAGTATTTTAGATCATGCATTTAATAAAGAAGGTAAATATTATACTTATTTGCTTAAATGCTCTCATTGAATAAGAATCACAGTTTTTAAGGATTTTCACTACTTGCCTGTTTTATTTAAAATATATCTATTTGTATGTCATATCCATATTTTTCTATCTATTCTCTGTCTTTAAAAGTGAGTATTGCACAAAGAGTATGTTGCACACAAAGCATGCCACATTCTGTGCATTTCTACAGGTCTGCAACAGGCCAGCAAGGTGAATAAGGATATTTTGTACGTGCATGCATATGGGGCATTCATTGTGTTAATGTGCAATACATGTAATGTTGCAATCAAATCAGGTAGATCTACATGAAAAAAAAAAAAAAAAAAAAATCAAATGATGTATGGATGTAACTAATGATAATGTATGTGGTTGGTCAATGAAGAGAAGGTACCGTGCAAATGACCTCCTTCGCTAAGACAGTATTTATCGTTATTGAGCAGGGTGATGGGCAAAATGCTTACTGTGCTAACTCAATACAAGTCTGCAAGCAGGGTCACCTAGCCAGCTCCTGTGAAATTTGGGAAATACACCTTCTGGCATCTCAAAAGCGAAAGTATTTTAGCGTAAATATTGTGTCGAGAAAAAATAAAAAAATCATCAGTGCCCGTTTGATAGAACATTTCGAGCAAAACCACAAAGCTTAATCCACAGTAAAGCGCGTTCTCGTTTTGTTCCGAGGTACACGCAGTAAACCATCTTGTGGGCACACGCTATTTTTGCATTCCCATTTTGTGTCTGTGTTTCTTTGTTATGATTATTGATTATTTTTTATATAGGATGGAACGTGGATGTTCCTCTGATGTCTGACCAAAGTGCATAGAAATACACTGAAGTGCACATTGAATGACTTGGAGGACCGCTAGTGTCGGTCTGTGGTGCTGTAGGAGCGGAAACCTACCACCAGCTAACAGTCTACTGGCTAGCTGTGTATTTTTTTTTTAATGCGTACATGGGCGGCAACATTGGTCGCCAGATTTAAGGTCTGGCATCCGGTCTGGATTTCTTCCGCTCGCCGCCGACCTCTGGGCGTGTCCTTCACAGTGAGGACAGGGGCACCTCTGTAATTGTGACGGGAGCAATGACTTAAAACCCGGCGAATCATAAAAGAAAGCCACGGCAGGCTCCAGTGATTTACGAGGAAATATGGCCTTCCCTTTACAGCGTGGGCCGTGAATGAAGCCATAAAATTATGAGCAGTTTTTATGATGGCCCATTGAAGTGGGATGCTTGTATATTGATGGTTCACAGGCTGTGTCCCCCCCCCCCCTCCCCCTCCCAGGTGGCCCCCAACCCCACGCTGTGGAAGAGCTGACAAAGGGTGCCCCTGTGTAACTATTTTTCATGCATTTAATATATTAATTATCCGGTAAATGTTCCCCAGGCAGCGCTTGGGATAGCAGAGAGTGACAGCTTTTCGATGAAGCTCCCGGGCCAGCCCATCAGGCCGCAGTGCATTACGTGGGAAAGGTCATTGTGGGGTTAATGTAACTTTTTATTTGCTGATTTTTCATAGGCGGGGGGGAGGCTAGTTTGGAAGGAGGCACCAGGCGGAGCGAGATAGAAAGGCGGCGGAAAAGGGGGATCGGGGCTGGATGTCAGGAACACCAGAAGATAACCAAGGTTTATGTTGCCTGTTTGGGTTCAGACTGTATATATCTATAAACAGGTATATATACATACGTACTGGATATATTTGCTTGCCCACTCTCAACTCCCTGGGCTCCAAACCACCTCACCGTGGCACTGTCGGTCTTTCGGTGCAAACGCAACCGATAGGTGAGCACAGAATAAAATAAAATGAAATAAAATAAGATAAGATAAAAATCACTTCTGGTAACGTAATGTAATGTAACTCCCTGAATTGTTAGCAATCATCCGAACCCCCCCATCCCATCCCATCTCAAATCAATTCTTGGATCAATTTCATGCCCGAGCACGAAATAATTCCTCCAAAACGGCGAGCGTGTATTCCAGTTTGATCATTTTTGCTACCCCCCGTTAATTACGACTCGAGTGGAGTGAGGGAACGTACAAAAAAAAATAAAAAATACGCCAACTACCTCGTTGCTGCGCAAATTGTTTTGAATATATATTGGGGGGGCATTGTGGGGTCTACTCAAACACGATGACAAGAAAAGAACCTATGACAAGCGCTGAAAAGAATATCCAAAAACCAGGTTGCTTTTTTTTCCTTTTTCTTTTTTCTTTAATCGCCATATGCGCTCTTGCTAATTCGGGCGCTCTGAAGTGCTTGTCAAGAAACAATCGAGGAGTGAGACAGCTTGAAGTGATCAATTGTGTGCAGTCTCTAGGTAGGGCTCTCATTTGCTGGTGCATTCTGCCATCTGATTGAGTTAATTAGGCCGCTCCAACATCCCGCTGATTGGATGTAAACATTAATATGCCAAAATGACTCTGTCGATGTTTACCGCAGTGTTCCCCGGCACGCCAAATTGATCTGCTATTGAGAAAGGCGGTGAGCGGCGTCGGCATGATTTGATTTTGCCAGGAGATAGCAAAAAGGGTGGGAGGGTGTTCAAGATGATATAGAACACTCTACGTCACTTCTCTCTGCATTTCTTCCCTAAACATTTATACTTACTACTAAAAAAATGTAAGTTATGTTGGGGTGTGTACTCAAGGCTAAGTATGTTGATTTCGGAATTGAATCTAATCGCCTTCTGAGATAGAAGTTTTCTGGGAAAAACTCCCTATCACCTCTCGCCCCCCTTGTGTATTTTCCTCTGCTGCATCACAAAGTTGAAAGGCTGGCGTGCCAGTGAAATACAGACTCGAGGGGAGGGGGGATAGGTGAATGCTCTGGTCCTCTTTTCTTTTTTTATAAATCAGTGCGGGGAGTGAAGCGCCAGCTCGATATCTCATCATAGACGCGGTGGTGTTGAGAAAGTGGCCCGAGCAATGAGGCCAAGGCTTTGCTATCTCTTCGGAGGAGTGTATATGCTTTGTGTGCGTGTGCGTGCGCGTGGATGTTACCATTGACCGGTGAGCTCCCCATTGCCACACTGATTTTTAATTCATTGCGCACTTTCAACGCAATGAGCGATCTTTGCGACCGTGGCACGCTTTCAAGGCATTCCCCAGCGTTCTTGTTTGTTCACTGACCAAAGGTGTGTGCAGGTGACCCCTCCCAAAATCGAACACAAAGCATGGCTTTGTGCTCCATTTGTGCTTCGGCCGCCACACACACAACCACCCCGCAGTAGTTTGGATACACTGAGAGGAGGTCTACATCCGGTGCAGAGCTTTCAATGACTAACTGTGTACTGCCATGCCTTGACAAGCCCTCCAGGCCGCCCACCCTGTCGTACCGAAATCCCATACCCATCGTGCCCCCCCCCCCCTTCCCTGGAGTGCATCGAGCCCCATTAACCCCCGCGTGTCTCTCCACACCGTTCTGTGTGCTTAACACAGCGGTGTTAGCGTAAGAAATGTGCCGGCACCTCAAGATGAGCTTTGCACAGTCTAATAGAGGTCTTGGATGGGGTCTCCTGTTAATATAGTAAGGCTGGGGGGGGGGGGGGTTTGCTCCACCTCCCACACCTGACACCCGCTGCTCTCTCCCAGCGTCCTCTGACTTGGCAGCTGGGTGACACATTCGGCCTCACACTGGCAGTACAACGAAAACTTTGACCCAGCAGCTAGGTCGTAACCCTCCTCCTCCTGCTCCTGCTGCTCCTCCTCCTCCTCCTCTTCCTCCTCCTCCTCCTCCTCTCATCTCTGTGTGTTGACAGGGAATGGTCAAACAGTCACGGCAAGGTGAAGACTTGTGCCGCCGTTGTCACTCCCGGTTATGTGCAGGTGCTTCCGCAGACAGGGCCCAACGCCAAGGTGTGAAAGAAGCTATTTGCTGAGGGAGAAACCGTGTTTGTTTGACAAAAGACAAAAGTTCTTTGAGGCTTTGAGGCCGGTTGTATTCCCCTCACCACTGAAATTCTACCTCTGAGTATATGTTCTATACTACGAAAACGATTAAGTTTGTACTGTCCTACGACAGAAACAGTTGGAGCAGCACATCTACATCAAACCCCCCAAAAATCTAAACATATTAAGATAGTCATATGCCATGAATTGTTTGATCGCACTTTATTTTCTTTTGAGATCAATTATCTTGAAGAATTGTGAATTTAGCTAGCTTTAAGAACCTGTGTGTTTCGCTATCTATACCTGATGGTGCTTAAATAGTTTCCACTCTGATACAGGAAATGTCCTATATCACAAAATAATGTATTGGATTCATTTTTAAGCTTTCAATGGGCCAGCCTATTTTGTGGGCTATAAGATCATTTTTATTTAAATATTTATTCATTTATTTATTATCAAAATAAAATCATCATACCGTCGGCACATCATTTTGCATGATTCCATCAGTTCTTTCCTAAATGTATTAATTTTTTCCCTTTATTTTACATTGGAGAGTACACTTCTCTATCTTCCGACAGCTCCCTGGATTTTACTGTCTACTCTCTCTCTCCTTCATTCTCTCTACCTCTCTCCCCTTTTCTCTCCCTCTACCCCTCCCTCTCTCTCCTCATCTCCTATCCTTCATACACGACTCCCCTCCAGCCCCCACCTCTGCCCACCCCCTTGCACAGCCGTCACTCTGAATTATTTTCAATGAGCTCCTTTATAGCAGGACGCCAGATCCCAGCTCCAGCTCATCACCAAGCACCAGGCCTGGCCGTGTGTGTGTGTGTGTGTGTGCGTGCGTGCGTCCGTGCGTGCGTGCGTGCGTGCGTGCGTGTGTGTGTGTGTGTGTGTGTGTGTGTGTGTGTGTGTGTGTATTGGGGAAGGATGTGTGTTTGTGTGTGTGTGAGGGGGGGGGCTATGCTCTGCATTTCGATCAGCTCTGAGCCTCCGCTTCGCTATTAACCCCTTTTCCTCACACTAACCCCCCCCCCCGCCCCGCCCTCCACCCCACCCCACCTCTACACACACACACACACACACACACACACACAGACACAGACACACACACACACACACACACACACGCAGACAAAGGGCCCCTCCTCCTCCTCCTCCTCCTCCTCCTCCTCCTCCTCCTCCTCCTCCTCCACCTCTTTATCACCCTCCTCTCTCTCTGCACACCTTTGCTCGTTCAATTTCTTCCCCAGTATTTCTCCTGCTCTCAGCCCCCCCGCCAACCCCCACCCCCTCACTATGTCTGTCTGTTTGTATTTTTGTAAAAAAAAATCAGTTGATAGCCTGCTTGTTTTGCGGACGTCACATCCTCTCTTTCTCTCCTCTGTATTCCCCCCATATTCTCAATGTCTGCTGAAGAATATGTTTAATACATACGTGGTCAACGATTGATCGCAGATTTTTGGGCGATCGATTGCGATCTCATCACGTTGGCGTCTTAACTTCTTGAGAAACACAGACAGCATCTCTCTGGCAAAATTATTATTAATATATACACTATTATATACCAGCAAGGGCTCCTCGGTTCTCCAAATCCTTGATTCAAAGTTTAAACATTTAAGAAAAAGCGAAGAATCCTATGCTGGCTATTGTACAATATATTTGAGGAAGAAAATCGTGAGAGCTTGCCAGGTGTGCCGTGAACATTTTTCCCTTTCACTTAAAATTAATAAATAAACTAGCTCTTGTGTTGCAAGATCAAAATTGCAAAGCTGTGAGGCCAACAGCCAGGATACCAGCTCTGCGTTTATCAGAACAAACTAAAGTTTCACACAGAAAGTGAGCACTATTAGTAGTCCAAAGTTCGCTCAAAAAAACGCTCATGGTTATGGTATGCACGTTAATGGTTGGAGTTCACTCAACATTATATCTTTGTCCAAAATACATTTTTTACTTTTTCACAAAAATAACTTTGACATAAAAAAACCCAACTTGGGGGATCCCCTGTAGTACCTCCGTGGACCCCCTAGGGGTAGCATGTCCCCCTGGTTGAAGACCACAAATGGGATATATTGTTCTGACGGTGAGGAGCAAGGAAACCTCTTCGATGGCTGCTATATTTATTTCTCTGGCACTTTCACTGGCTCCATCTCCCATTTTAGATCATGAGGTTTTCTGCGTTTTCACACAAGAAATTGGAAATAGGAACCTGCAGCGTTATTTCGTTATCATAGTATGGTAACTTTTTAATGAAGCTGTGGGGTCACTGGGCTTTCACATGCAATGTAATATCGGGAACGGGTAGTAGGGTACTAAAAAAGTGTTCGCTTGTAGAAGGTATCGGTTATAGTTCCATTACAATGGAAATTTGCGCTTCCGTAGGGCTTGGGCACAATGAGAGGCACGCTCAGCACTGCTACTAAACTGGACTCCGATAGAAACCAGTGCTAATCGCCCCGTCAGTCATCCCAGCGCTCCTGGGCAAGATTAAACTCTGGTGTAAAAAGCAAAGTCAGGGAAAGCCCTAGAAAGACTCTCAATCTCACTCTAACTGACGGCCCAAAGGCTCATGCCAACCATCTCCAATCGTGGAAATTTATCTCTGAGATTTCCCGATTACCCGAACGGCAGCGGTGACCCATAGCCAGTTCTTGTTTCGTTCTCGTACCAATTTCTTATTCAGCGGCCCTGTAGGAATTTGGCACAGGCGAGTTATCTTTCCACAAGCAGCCTCCATTGTTAAGAATAACGTCTGTCACCCGGGGGAATGATTTGTCATCGACAGCGAGTTCAGGTTTGGTTTGGCTGTCACTCCCTTTTTGAGTTAGAAAAGCCTGTTTGTTTGAAGATCACTTGACTGTGTTGAATCAATTAAGTCATCCATAGCTAATCCAGGAAGAGTGTGGGAAATTGATTCGGGGAGGCAGCCAAAGTGATGGGTTTGACAGTGGAATTGTTTATCCTATATGTGCTGAGCCTTGATATACCGGGTGTGATGTAGGTCTTTATTTAAACAGGGCCAAAGACGGGATGGGGGGATACTCCCAGTACCGTTTCTGGGTCACGTTTGCTCGACTCTCTCTCAAGCGGCAACCAAAATATGGGTAGTAATTTCAGAAGAATACATTTTTACAACCATCAAAAAACCGAAAAAAATCAAAATCAAAAATCGAACTTAAAAAGCTATTTCTGTTTTCTTGCTTTTCGATTTTTTAGAACCAAAGAATCAATTCTAAACTATTTCGTCACAGAGGAGATACAGCGTCAGCGGTAGGATTGCTTAAGATCGCTTTTTATTTATTTCGATATTATTTATAATTTGGATTATAATTACGTAACTCGGAAAGTGAAACAACATTTTATACACCGCAAAATAATTGTAATTGCTTCCTGCTGCAGCTGGTATAAAAAAAATAACAGGCCCGAATCCACACACACTCTATGCTCAAATGCTATGTTGGTTTACCTGCTAAGCACCACTACATGTTGAGTATCATTAGTCCAGGTACTAATAAGTGTAATGGCTGCAACTTCTATCATCCTCTGAAAAGAAAACCACACCAGCAAATGAGAGTCCTCTTCAATTTAGGACTCACAAAAAAAAAAATGTTTTATACTTTTTTGTGCAAGCGAAATTGATGAAGGTGAGGTACACGTGATTGAAATCCGCAAATTGCTCCATTTTCGTTTCCGCCAAAGATTGGCATATGTCACAAAAACTCCTGGAACCGTTCCTGGTTAAGCGCATTACGCATTGTAAATGCAAAATGAATAAGGTTTGCTTCGCTTTTTATTTTTCGTGACCTACCATTTTGGCTGGTTGCACAACTACAGGTGCAATATCATTGCCATGTGTAGGCATTAAAACAAAGTAATGAGGTTGTAGTCCTACTTTAAGTAATTTCACTAAGCACTTGTTACCTCTTAAATGACGGCTACATGCAACGCGACACCGCCACCAGAAAAGTAGGATTAACAAATAATCATTTGTAGAAATGCAGTAACACCACATTTAGTTCGGAATATGCAATTCCTTATATTACATTACATCATGTAAGCTTGCAGTAAAAAATTTGCAAGATTTTTTTCTGGGTATTAAATGTAATGATTATTTTACAGCAAATATGTAATAAGGTTAGCAATGTGAAGTAAATATTTTGGGTTACGAGATAATGAATTTAAAATTGAATGAATGAATTAAAATGAATAAAATGTTTCATTTTATAGGGTTAAGCCAGGGTTACAACCTATATAACTTACTATAACAGTACACAGTTCCCCATTTTTTAATTACCTGAAGGGCGAATAACAATGTTTTATTTTTTATTTTTTATTTTTAACTTGATGCATTGATGTCAAGTTGATTGTCCGGGGGGGGGGGGGGGGGGGGGGGCGGTTAGGTGGGATGGATGATGGCCAAAGTTCAGCGCTTGCCTGAGATGATAATAGCAACAATTTCTTACAGTGGAAGAGAGGCACTTTCTGCCGCAGAGATGTACTCCAAAATGACTACTGTACCGGTACAAAAGGGGTAAATTGTAGTGTAGACAAAGGCGAGCGAAAGTGAGCATTCTATCAATAAGGGGGCGTGGTAATTACCCTGGAAAGAGGCAACTATTGCATATAAACCCCCACCACCATCAACCCAGCCCTAAACAACTGCCCGGATTCACGCTCTACCCAATCTGTCCCCGTTACAACTCTGTCCATCCCAAAAAAAACAAAAAAACACAAAGCCTTCTCCGATCAGTAATAACAGTTTATGGAGCAACACTGTCGGGCCACATAATAGCCACGTTATAATTTGCTCTAACAACTCAAATTATGGCTGTTATTGATTCAGGCAACGCGTTTTAATAGGAGTGCGCCACGCCTCTCATATTACCAGCCATTAAAGGTGTTCAATGGCGAACATCTCGAAAGTGTCCTTGCTGTCCTATGTGGATTTGTCGCCAGCATTGTGCGTTAAACGGTATTTGCTCCATTGCTAGTAAACTTGACTTGTCCCTACCCACACATCTTTACCTTTATATATATATATATATATATATATATATATATATATATATATATATATATATATATATATATATATATAAATAAAATATATATATATATTTTTTTTCTAATATTCCAACCTGTCTTTAGTAAGCCAGTTTTGGCCTTATAAAGATGTTGGTTCCCCTCAATTACAACTGGCTTGGAAAAAAAACGCTAAATCTCCTTTATTTAAAAACAGCAAACTGAATGTATTTATGACTGTGTCGAATGTTTTGTATAACAGTAATAATACATACATTTTTTTTAAAGCAGACAGATAATTGTAAATCATAAACTCATTGGATAACTGGTAGGAACTGCTTCACAATAATTAACTTATTTGTCCACTACAGTGAACACTCCCTGCTGGGGTGATGGGGGGTACCTTGAACACCATGCCGTGTGTGTGTGTGTGTGTATGTGTGTGTGTGTGTGTGTGTGTGTGTGTGTGTGTGTGTGTGTGTGTGTGTGTGTGTGTATGTGCGTGCGTGTGTGTGTATGTGTGTGTGTGCTTGCCAGAAATTCAGGGAAGGAAGTGAGGGAATACATATTTGCCTAGGTCAGCGGGTTAGCTTTCGTGTACACACACGTGCGTGTACACGAAAACTGTTCCCAAGCGGTTTATTTTAACTCCACCAGAAAAAAAACACGAACATCCCACACTATTGACTCACAGTGTGATCCCTAAACATAAAAAGGTTTTCAACACACATTTGACCGCCGACAGTATGCTCTTTGGGGCTTTTTCAGCTGCCATTGCCTAGTAACCACGAGAAAAAGTGTTAATTTTTATTTTTTTATTTGTATTTATTTATTTATTTTTTTAACCTGTGCTGTCAGCATGATGGACATACAACACAGAGTATTTGTATGCCATTGCATCCAGGACAGAGTTAGTCTGCAAGTGGAGTTCAAGTTCTCAACCTGCAATGCAAATCTTTATTAATTCTTAAATGATCGAGAACTGCTGCAATATCTCTGTCCTGTGGATGACCTGTAGAATGACAAGAGCACAGTTTTTGGTTATGAGAACTACCACCAATCCCCCTCTTTGGAGAACTATTTATCATGTTTGGGTCTATAAACAACTGATCACTACTCCAAGAGGGGGAGAATCACAAATAAACATAGAAACAAACAACATTTACACAAAAACATAAACATTGGATGACAACATGTATTGAAAAACAATGAATTAGGTCCAGGAAAACTGGAACTACAACTGGTCACGTGGCGTGTGTGTGTGTGTGTGTGTGTGTGTGTCCACCGGTGAGTGTACATGACTTATCCCCATTGGCACTGGTGTAGAAGGACGGTATTATGTCGCAGCCGAACTCCGCAGCCCTGTAGACACCCTACGACTCCGCAGCCGCTGGCACAGAACCCGGGCCACGGGCGCAAGGCACGGACCGCAGGACGGATCTCGGCCCCACGACGGCAGACCGTCACCCCACCCGTGTCGACCGCCCAACGGGCAAGCTGGCAGGACCCCCACACCCACCCACGCCCCGCACAAGGGGGAGGCCCGCCCGACCGCAGCCGACCAGACCCCCACCCGAAGCAAAAGACCAACGTTTTGTTTTTTTTCTTTAACCCAGTAATAAACGGAATTGTACACTAAACTCAAACATTCCCTCTTGGTATAACTACATCTCAGCATCTCACAGACGCAAGCTTGACACACACACACACACACACACACACACACACACACACACACACACACACACACACACACACACACACACACACACACACACACACACACACACACACACACACACAAACCAGCTTGGGCCACAGACAGTGAAGGGAGGCCCCCACTTAATTTTCAGTTTGCCTGTGAAGTTCTTTGAGGAAGCCAAGCCCTACTGTCAGACACTCAACAACAGCATCCCGAGATGCGGCCGAGCGACCTGCAACCTGGACCCCGTGGGTGTGAAAGGGAGGGGTTTGTCTATGACTTTGGTGCGAGAGCGGTTGTGTGCGTTGGGGGTAATTGGAAAAATGAAGCGACCCATGTAGACAAAAGCGAGGGTGTTTCTGGGAAACCTAGCGGTGAATCTGGGAAAGATCTCTTGTCACTCTTTGTCCGAGTTAAAGTGATGTGAAAGTTTTTCAAAGCATTTGAGTGTACAGTATATATAAGTCCATACAGTGCCACTCACTCTCACTGGTAGCTTCCGCCGTCAATGTGTGGACAACGAAAATTATTTTTCGAAAAGACTTTGTCCTGCACACCGTTGACTTTCACTAGACGCTGTTTCAAAATGTACTAATGACTTGTAGTGGAGACAAGTTTGTCAATATGAGTTTGTACTTATCAAAATCCTTATATACTACAGAAGTGTATTAGCCACCTCAGCAAATAGCTACTACATTGGAATTCTCTACACAGCGACCACATTAAAAGTGAGTTACAGCATACGGACTGATATCGAGATGAGGAACATAGACATATTCAAATGTTACTGACAATTTTGGCCGTAGTACTAGTTTTGAGGTGACTGGCATGCTGAGCCTGGCCATTTTATTATTTTTTTCTTGTCCCCTGAAATTCCTCTCACTATCTTGTCTTGAGTTTGTGGGTGGATAAACAGTCCGTTTCCGTTTCCACTTCCTCTCTCTCTCTCTCTCTCTCTGTCTCTCTCTCTCTCTCTCTCTCTCTCTCTCTCTCTCATCCCTCCCGCTCACTCCGCCCCGACAGCACTCCGTCCCTAATCTCAAGACCCTTCCCTCTCCCTTGAACTGTATCAACTATTAACTGCAGACCCAGTAAATCCCACATGGAGGGGGAAAAATGCAAGGGTGTTGCCGTATACACACACACACACACACACGCACACACACACACACATACACACGCACACACACACACACACACACACACACACACACACACACTTGCCTCCCTTTCAGAGTATAGCCAGTGGGGCTGCCACATGGGTGCCCTTGCTGTGTGACATGATGGTGCCAAAAGCAGTTATTTCCCCACAACAGGGGCGTTTAAAATTGAGACTTATCCAAGGTAGCCATCAAGGTTTTCTCGTTCTCACTCTCTTTCGACCCCCTTTTTTCCCCCCTCAACCCTTTCCAGCTCTTCATCCATCCATCCATCCATGTGTCCATCTATCCATCCTTTCCCACAACCTCCCCTCAACACTAGCACACACACACACACACACACACACACACACACACACACACACACACACACACACACACACACACACACACACACACACACACACACACACACCTCTCTCTTTCTTATCCGTTTCACTCTTTTACCTTAAATTGTGCTGTCACGAGCATTAGAGGGGGATTAGTCGGAGGAGAGAGGCTGACCCCTGAGATCAGCGGGAGATGATGGCATCTGTCCTCTGGGTCGGACGTAACCACACCAGGACGGTCTCCCGGTCTGTTACAGGTCTGCTGTATACAGGTGTGCAAAACCGTGGGAGGTGTAATATTTCGTAGCAGTTTGATCGCTTCCCCACAGGCTCCCTACGGAAAGAGACCGCCACAGGGCCCTGGTAAAACAGTCCGTGTCCACCCCAACGTGAAGGGTTACTTTGTGAGAGTGTCATGTTATCTTCGACACCATAGCATGTCATGACATGTCATTGCACTAGATATATGTATGCTTGCAAACTTGACAGCTGGTTGAAAACTATTTGGTGTGACTGGAAAAATGGCTGTTAATGACGGCCGCATGAGCTTGTTCACACACTTCTCAAGTGTGGTTGTGTGTGTGGCTTTGTTTGCGTTTGTGTTTGTCTGTGTGTGTGCGTGTACGTGTGTTTAGGCATCTGATTTTGTCTGCACACACTTATTCACAGTCTAGTAGCGCATGCATTTTACGTGTTTGTTTGTTTAAAATGAAGGAAAAAGTGGTCACACGGACACAGTGTCTTTGTTTAAGTGTGTCACACTTACACACATTAGTACATATCGGAACGGTGAGACGACTTTGTGGTTTAACGTTGGGAATAGCTGAGTGAACCTCAAATGGAATAAGAGAGAGCTTCAGAAAGACACTGGGAGACGTTGACTCTGTCGAGGAGGCCAGAATAACATATGCGCCACAAAGCCGGCCATTAGGAATTTCCAGCAAATTCGGCAATTTGGTTGTACTGCTCGGTTCTGACTAAGACTAAATCAGTTCTCCTTTCAGTGTTTCTTTCAATAGAATGTCTGAGAGATTATGAATCTGGAAACCAAATGCTTTCATCATGAATAGCTTGTAATATTTAGAAGCTTAAGCAAATGCAGCTCGATATACCCTGGCATTGGGCGACCAATACCCTTTCTTTCGGACAAGTAGGATATCACTATACCACTTTTGTAGAGGGTTTTTTACTTCAGCACAGCATATGCTCAGCTGAATGTATATGACAGTGGGCAAAAGCTGGGACATAGACCCCTGGGGAGATGCAGATTTTTGGTTCGATTTTTGAGATATTAGACATAAATGGACTATGTTGATCCCATCATAGTTCGGGTTTAATCCCAATAAGCAGGTCCCGCTTCTATATCGCATAATTTAGCGTTAACAGTAGTAAAATTCTAAAGTTAAAGTCAAACTAGATGTTGTTTTGGTACGTCCTAGACTTTTTAGCCAAAATGTTCCCTGTGATCTCTCTGCTGCCCTCTTCTCTCCCACCCCTTCCTGCCCTACTTGGTGTCATATGGGGTCCTGCAGGGTCCCTAATCAGTTCATTTCACGTCTGACTTTGCTTGTGTATGTGTGTGTGTGTGTGTGTGTGTGTGTGTGTGTGTGTGTGTGTGTGTGTGTGTGTGTGTGTGTGTGTGTGTGTGTGTGTGTGTGTGTGTGTGTGTGTGTGTGTGTGTGTGTGTGTGTGAGACTTGTATTCTCTTTTCCATCCCTCTGTGGTTCTGTCATAATTTAAATATGGATGTCTTGGGAAGGAACATTAAAAATCCATATCTTATTTTCACGATTTGCACGATGCATTTATTGATATGTAACACATGCAATCATAATTGTATGTTTTGGACTGAAAACTCGGCCCATTTAAAACAATGTCAAATAAATATAATATAGCTGCAGGCAGCAAACAGTCCAGGTCCAGGGTAGTCGACCCTTTGTAAAAGTTCAATGGACAACTGTGCTTTGGCTCTCTATTCCGGTGTTTATTTGTTCCGGCCTGGTTACAGTGTAATTCTATGATCGGGCAGTGTTTGAGGATGTGGATGGGTTTTGTACGTCGCAAATAACGACGGTTTTCATTCTGAAGTAGAGCTGCATGATTATGTTTCATCCAATTGTCTTCTGGTAGAATAATACTTGTCAATTTGTAACTTCATATGGTTAGTATTCTTTTGTATCTTATATTCCATTGGGTTACTGCCTCATGTCATCTGTGTACTCCGTCAACAATTTCTTCATTCTAGCATACGTCTGTGTGTGGCGCCATCTTGGTGCAGGGGTCATTGTTGATCACAAACTCCATCCACAATACTGAACCGCCGATCTGAATGAAACTTGAATGATGTCATGTTGGAATGTCCCAAATACACATCTTATTCAGATTTTCTGTGGGTTCCAAAATATCTGTGAAAGTCTGACATCAGTCCTATCTGCATGTGCCGTTACCTTGGCGATGACCTGGTTTTTGACCAATCACTAGACTGCGATGCTATCATGCGACCTCTGTGAGCTGTCATTAGAGCATGTGTGCGTGTCGCACCAATTACAAAATATGCTGTTTTTTCCAAATTTATTCCACAATAATGGACTGATCTGGATCAAACTTGGACGACGGCATGTAGGCATGTTATTCTTCTTGTCTGTGATTGCAGATGTCAGTTTTTCATTAATAAAAACAACACGAATAAAGATAAAATATATCCTACAGCTATTTTTGAAGGCATATTGCCCTGGATCAATCAGGGCTTTGTGTCTCAGTAATGATCGATTTTAGAGGTAAGTGTGTTTTGTACATGCAAGTGTTCTTTATTTTGTGACATTTCCTGAAGTAGCTCACATGTTGAAAAGCCGGCACTGGTACTGTCTGGTAAGTATGTATGCTTTCCTGTTTGTTGCTCATTTTGTGAATCATTTTTTCCATTTAAGCAGAACATTTTTGATCTCCTCTGTGGGTCGCCACATTAACCAGACATATTTATTACTCTTACCACTCGGTTGCCTCTTGGATTTTTATCTGCAGCGTGCCTTCCTCTGGGTCAGGTAATCTTATCTTCATCATTTTGATTAGAGTTTGAACTAAAATATTTACTGAGTGAAGACTGTTAAGCCATTATTGACAAATAGCTTGCAAGCAGCCGCATAGGCTAGACGTGGCGTCATTCCAAGACTCTGCATTAGGGCGGAGCCTCAGATGAACTAGTCAGCAAAATAGTCGATTGCTTCCTACTGAGAGCCTGCTGGAGGGTGATTTGTGGTCATAATAATAAGTTCTGACAGACAACTCTTCAATTTAATTTAAAATTATCTTTATTTATTTGGCATCGGTTGAGTTTGGCGTCTGGGCTCTACTGCTCATCACTCCCGGCGAGGTGTACAGAAAGCATCGGCATGATTAATGAGCTAGAAATATTGGAGTGCTGAGCTTGAATCCTCCTGTTGGGTAGAAGAGTGGAGTCCAACAGGTGGATGCAGGTGAGATAGATAGAGTGTGGCAATGCAGCAAACAACCAGGCAGCAAAGCAGGAAGTAAAATAGGTTGGGAAGGAAAACTGGCTGCTTGAATAGGCCGGCCCATGAGGATGTGGAAGCATGTGGCGCTTCAAGTTGTGTGACAGAGCTGCTCTGCAAGCTATTGTGCACACCTCATTTGCTATGCTTTTGACACAAAATAAGCTATGAAAAATTATAATTTAAAGAATTTTTAGTTCTAGCCTAGCCTATAATCATTAAGTATTTTTGTCAGCCAGTATTTGTATTGTCATATGGTCATAGTATTATAATGTGTGTATGAATGTGTGTGTGTGTGTGTGGTTGTGTGTGTGTGTGTGTGTGTGTGTGTGTGTGTGTGTGTGTGTGTGTGTGTGTGTGTGTGCGTGTGTGTGTCTGTGTTTGGCAATATGAGTACGCAATGTGCGTTTGTACTTCTGTCTGAGACAATGCATATAAGTGTGTGTGTATATGTTTGTGTGTGTGTGTGTGTGTGTGTGTGTGTGTGTGTGTGTGTGTGTGGGTGTGTGTGTGTGTGCGTGTGTGTGTGTCTGTGTTTGGCAATATGAGTACGCAATGTGCGTTTGTACTTCTGTCTGAGACAATGCATATAAGTGTGTGTGTATATGTGTGTGTGTTGTGTGTTGTGTGTGTGTCACAGCATGCATTCAAATGAGGGTGTTATCTCCTTAGCCAGGATGCTGGGAGCCTTGCCCCAGCACCTTCTGATCCCTATCTTTCCCCAGCTTGTCCGTCTGTAACCCTCCCTCTCCGTCTCCATCATTCAAATCCCCCCCCAACTATTTTCCT
>NC_137197.1:32918446-32943446 GCF_960531495.2 Zeus faber | reverse complement strand
CATGTATTTTCTATGGGGTTCATACATTGTTTGTTGACAAAGGACTGTCCTTGTTTTTTGACGGTTGTCAATGTTAATATACATTACGTAAATTATAATGCGTAAACTCTAACCTGAAAGATGATTCAAAATGGCTGCCCTACGAATGTTTCCATGGTGATCCACTATGCCCCAAAGGGAGTGGGCGAGTGCTTTTTTCCCCCATCGTTTGGGACTCAATGTAAGCTTGTATCCTTTCCCTGGAAGGAGGCAGGGCTTAAATATCTAGCTGCGACAGAATACTTAGACTCTCACCAGAATATTTGCAAACTCAGCGACCAGACAATGCCTCTTTGCAGCTAATCATCTCTGGCCCAGAGCAAGATTTAGTATATGACCTGGCGGTTGAGTTTCGCCTCCAGGTCTGGAACATGTTGGATATCTTTCTTACTGCCAACTTTCACTTTATCTTGTCCAAGAAATTTGGGGTTTTACATTTTGGGAAGCATCCAGACTTAGGCTGAAGCTTCTTTACCATTTACCATTATTAAAACTATTGTCATATTATTATTATTACGGAGAATGATGGACTGCTGTGGGCATTCAGGTATTGTCTTATTGTCATATAAGGGCTGGTTCACATGCTGGTACACAAGCACCCAAAACGCTTGGGGAACGCGAGGTGCACTGCTGATTGCGTACAGTAGCACCTGGAGGGCGGAGATGCGTTGCCAAACAACCAAAACCAATCAGGACTTTGTACGGTGTGTGTGTGTGTGTGTATATGCCTGTCTGCATATAGAGTATATGGAGTACCACTGCAGCACATTGCTTGCTCACTTTATGGCCCTGGCACTGCTGTCCTTGCCCTTTGTCTGTCTCTCTCTCTCTCTCTCTCTCTCTCTCATTCTCTCAGTCAGCCTTGAAAAGAGCGAAACAAAACAATATACTCTTCCACCCTCTCTTTCTCTTTCACTTCCCATTTTATTTATTTCAGGTGATATCCACATACAAGCGCATGCATGAAACATATGTATCCTGACCTAACATGCACACAAAACTCGTGCACACACTTCCATTGGCATCCAATAGTGGCCTATGTGTATGTGCACGAGGGGGCGGAGGGGTGGTAAGGGTAACAGTCGTCCCCCACCATGTAAAAAAAAGGTGTTCTGATAAACCCTCACCCTCCCACTGTCACCTTCTCTCTCATTTCAGTCTCTCTTACTCTCTTTCAATCCTCCCACCATATCTCCACATCCTCCCCTTTCCTCTCCCTATCTGTGCCTTGCGTTCTCTCTCTCGCCCTCCGTTGAGAATTGAGTGCGAACCTTCATTTGCATGGCGCAATAGGCTCCCAGGCGGCTGTATGTTGGGGGGGGCAGCTGGGGGTGGGGGTGGGGGGTGAGCAAGGTACCAGAGAGGGAAGGTTAATACAGACAATAAGGGAGCCAGATAATGGGAATTGAGTTCCTGTATTTTTTTCTTCAAACCTCTTATCAGCCCTAGCACAAGAAATCAGTGCCCCCCCCCCAAACCTTTTGCTCAGAATAAAAAGGTGGGAGATCCCTGGTGTATGTTTGTGTGTGTGTGTGTGTGGAGGGGGGGGGGGGGGGGTGTTGATGGTGAAGGGTGTAACATGGACTTTATGAAAAAAAAAACCATAATCTGACCTCAATATTCTTAGCTGCTGCTGAGAAGCATTTGTAGGGCTAGAAATTTTGCATCGAGCACCTGCATAGCAGAATCAATCCAGAATGAACTGCAGCCAATACCTCAGTAGTACAATCAATATGTGGAGAAGCAGAGATGTGGATGGGTGATAGTTATCTGCCCATAGATGTCTGTGGTACACATATTGTATACTAAGTTGTATTCTATACAGTACAGTTATCGTACAAAGACCAAGTGGGAGGCATGAACATAAAGAATTAGAATCAGAATGGGTTTATTTTCGGGAGTTACATTTAAATATACAAGGAATTTGTTATGGTGAGGTTTGGTGCACTTCAGCACATACAATTATAAGATTATTACTTATTATTAAAAAAAAAAAATATATATATATATATATATATATATATATATAATAAAAGCCGAACAGGCCGGCATAGAAAATGTGCTAGTCATAGGAAATTTAATAGAAATAAAAAACGTGTTAACAAATTTAGTATTATTCTCCACCAAACCAGTAGAGAACCAGATTCACTTCCACACACCACTCCAGGTGTATGACAGGTGTATAATAATAATAATAATAATAATAATAATAATATATTAATATAATAATAGTATTATTATTATTATTATTATTATTAATATTATTATTATTATTATTAGTGGTTATAGTACTAGTAGTAGAAATTGTAGTAGTAGTTTTTTCTTTTTCTTTTAATTTACTTAGTTAAGTATTATTATCATCATTATCATGGGAGTGGACAGCTCCCTCCACAAACACAGGTTCAGGGAGGGAGACGGAGACTTGGTGGCAGTAAGGTGCCGAACCGGTGGGGTTTTTATTATAAATTAAGAAAACAAACAAAAAGGCTTGCTGGCGAAACAGGAACATAAATTTATAATCAGAGTTCTTAGTTTGGGTTTAGGCTCCTTCCGCGATCTGGTCTGCAGGCTCTGGGATCCTGCACCACGCGCCCTCACTGCAAGAGGAACAACACATAAGAAAACTCTCCCAGCCGACTCTGACCAATAAGCGACAACGTGCTGATCGGCCGAGTCTGAACAGCTGCACCGGTGTGGGACGAAGCCCACGCTGTAGCCTACAGACCCCGCCTTAACCACGTGCCCTCATCTGCCACATACCCCCCACCGCCCGACATAGGCTGGGGAACTGTCCACCCCCCCCACAGCGGGATCCACTCGTTGGTATCCTTCATGGGTTAGGGTTAGGGGTTAGGGTTCTAGGACTGGATCTTTTGAGTTAAATCAGACAATGGGCTGTTCAGCTCTGAACCGCTTTACCTCTTTCTTTGTCTTGGGTCTCGGACTGTTCGCAACCGCCGTGGTTTTGTCTATCTGGGGTCGGACCAGTCCTCCACCCAAGTGGTATCCCGGATACCTCACCTCCCTCCGCTGAACCGCGCACTTCTTAGGGTTGGCGGTGAGCCCCGCCCGACTCAGGGACTCTAGCACTGTGCCCACATGCTGCATGTGCCGCTCTCAGCTGTCACTGTGAATAATTACGTCATCTAGGTAGGCTGCGGCGTATGCGGCGTATGCTGCGTGCGAACGCTGTACCCAGTGCATGAGTCTCTGAGAGGTGGCTGGGGCCCCGAACAACCCGAATGAAAGCTTGACAAACTGGTGCAACCCATGCGGAGTGGAGAAAGCCAATTTTTCCTTGGACTCTGGAGACAAGGCAATCTGCCAGTAGCCCTTGGTTAAATCCAGTGTCATGAAACCAGGGAATCAATTAGAAGAAGAAGATGAAGAAGAAGAAGAAGAAGAAGAAGAAGAAGAAGAAGAATCTTTATTTGTCACACAACATGCCACTACAACACATGCATACACACACACGCACATGCTTTTGGATGGTGGCCGTTGAAATGGCTCCTCTGCCCCTTTTAACCCATCCTGGCATCCCTTCCTCCGGGGGGGCAGCCAGGAGCAGTGGGCAGCATTCCACGACGCACCCGGGGACCTGGTTCCAATTACGCGTCAAATTATCGCATTCACCTTTCAGTACTATACACAGAACCGGACTGGCCCAATTTGGAGCTGGATATAGGGAGCAACACTAACACCTTGTCTCCCGGTGCAAATTGTCTGAGGAGGGCCCCTTCGTTATATAACAGGCGCTGATGTTCCTGAGCCCAGAGCAGATTCTCCCGTGACAAGCGCCCCAGCGTGTATAGTTTGCTCGCAGGTCCATAACATACTGAACCTCGTTCTTATTTGTGCTAGGCCCTTCCTCACAGTTTTCTTTAATAAGGTCTAGCACCCCCCGGGGTTTCCTGCTGAAGAGGAGTTCAAAGGGAAAAATCCTGTGGAGGCCTGGGGAACCTACGCACCGCACTTATCTCAATTACGGCTATCGTCGTGAATGAACTTACGAACCATGTTCTTCAGCGTCTTATTGAACCGCTCCACCAGGCCATCGGTCTGGGGGTGGAAGACGCTCAACAGCCCGTAAAGTTCCCGCAGTGCACGTGATATAAAGGAAGTGCCCTGGTCGGTCAGGTTTTCCTTCGGAATCCCGACTGGGGAGATGACCTGAAACAGCACCTGCACCACACTTTTGTCTGTAATACTGCGCAGGGGCACTGCTTCGGAGTACCAGGTTGCATAATTCACTAGGACCAACACGAAACGATACCTCGGTCCAATGGCCTGACGAGGTCAATACCGAATCTTTCAAATGGCGCCTTGATTTCGGGGAGGGGCCTCAATGGCGCGTTTGGTGTAGCCGGAGGATTATTTTGCACTCGGGACATGTGCCGCACCATCTATGCACATCTGCCCAAATGCCTGGTTAATAGAAGCGGGCCACTATCCGCTACAGTGTTTTTTCATGTCCGAGTTGACCGGCCATCGGCTTATGGTGGCCCATCTGGAAAAGCGTTTCTTGGCGGCTTGGGATTATTTCCTTTCCTGATTGAATGTCACGGTTCACTCGATATAACCTGTCCCTGATCACTGAAAAATATGCTGAGTGAGCGGCATCTGGGAGCGTCAATATGCCATTGATTTTAACAACCCCCTTAAAAGCCCCGCGTAGGGTATCGTCCCGCAATTGTTCCAGCGACAATCGTCCACAGCGACGATCAGTGGGACTGGGGAGCGCCCCCGAGGGGATTCCTCTGCTCCCGATCCCGCAGCAACCACTCATGGCCCCTCCACGTCACCGTGCGCCACTCAGCACTCACATTTCCATACAGACCATGAGTGCACTCCTTCATTAAAGAGTCAAACCCTGGCCAATCCATGCCAAAAATCAGGGAGTGCGACAGGCGGGAAGAAGCCTCCACCAAAGCCCCAAGTCGAGCCAGGAGTCCAGCAAAGCCTGATGTCTACCCCCTTGTTCTCTTACCGGTACATTGTAGGGCCCTTCCTGACCGGGGGAGTGGTCCAGTGGACCAGCGACCCGAACCACCTGTCCGACCTCCATCAGGGGGCAGTCCCGCCGGATGTGATTGGGTAGCCTGCAGCGCCAGCACCCCTGTCCAGGCATTTGATGCTGTGGGACTAAATGGGGGACAGAGAGGGGACAGCACGGGAAGGAGAAATGGGGTCCTGCAGTGCCACGGGACCCGGCTGGTAGGCGTCCCCCCTCCCCCCGGGCTGCTGGAGTGGGGATCCAGTGGAAGGGCAGGAGGGTGTCCCGCGGCTCCCCCCCCACTGGTCAGTGAGCCACCCTGGGAACCCTGGGAAACCAGGAGAGTCAAGGTCTTGCTGGTTCCCCCGTTGTGGCCGTAAACCTCTGCGTGGTCCTCCGCCAGCATGGTTGCCGCATCCAGGCTGGCGGGCAGACCCACAAGGCGGTTCTGGCCAGAAGGTCGAGGAGGAACTGTTCCAGGGCGACGATCTGGTCTGGGAACCGTTCTTCAGGTCACAGCCACTTCCCAGCCGCAGGGGCGAAAGGGGCGCCTGGAGCCCAGTCCCCGGAACCGCAGGCAGTACCCCTCCGCTGTCCTCGCCACGTGGTCCAGGACGGCCCCCCTGATGGCATGGTAGTCCCGGCGGCCGGGTGCTGGTAAGCCCCGCCCCGCTTGCTGCGACTCCCCAGTCAGCAAGGGGAGCAGGCGCAGCGCTCTCACCCGGCACTCACCTCCTACTCAGTGCTTCAACGTGGCAAGGAACGCCTCGGCATTGTCATCCCCCATCATCTTCTGTAGACTGCTGTTCAGAAGGGGGGTGGCCGGATATTCCTCGGCCTGGATCTGCTGCTGGTCTGCATAAGAAAACTCTCCCAGCCGACTCCGACCAATCAGCGGCCACGGGCTGATTGGCCGAGTCAAAACAACTGCGCCTGTGTGGGATGAAGCCCGCGCTGTGGCCCGCAGACCCCCACTTAACCATGCCCCCTCACCTGCCATAATGGGTTATTATTATTATCCGCTTACGTACTTAGTTAATCAGGCAATCTTTCATGCCTTGTGTGTGTGTGTGTGTGTGTGTGTGTGTGTGTGTGTGTGTGTGTGTGTGTGTGTGTGTGTGTGTGTGTGTGATGTTTGATGTGTCCACTGGTGAATGCACGGGACTTGGCCTAAATAGTTCTGGTGTATGGGGTCAGAATTATATTGTAGCGCCTCCAAGCAACGGAAAAGGCCTTGCAGCCACTGACAAGTCCTGCAGCCACAGACTACCCACGGCCTCAGGAAAGCTCCTAGCACAATACACCACAGCCAAAGAAGACCCCCCCCAACCCACAGAGAAACCGCGTGCCTGCGGAGTAACACCCACCCAAGACTCCGAAAGCATACTTCTTCATGTTCATATAGGTGTTGAGAATGGCATTCCATGTTTGCCGGGTTTGGGGAGGTTTTCAATATTGCTCCATTTGTTCTCTAGAGTAAGAATGGCCTTCTGATGGGCGACATCTTCAAGATCAGCTGTCAGGCTTTTGAACTTGGACACCCATAAGTCTTTATCAGCTATGTCGGCCAGTTCAATTTCAAGATCGGTTTTACTTACTCCTGTGAATGCAGACATGTTCAGTAGGGATGGATAATGGCCAGGGGTGAGACAGGGAATGATAATGTTTTTTTTTCCTTTCTGAACTCGCTGAAATTTTTCCCAAAATGCAGTTTGCATTTCAATGATCGCACGCTGTAAATACTCACAATGTATGTGATTATGTTCTTGTTTGAACTCTCTTAGGGAGGGGAAGTGGGAGAACGTACTTCTCTGTACATCTCTGGCAAACACTGTCATCTTTCACTCAAACGCCAAAACATCCTCCAGCACCTGCATGGCCGTGCTTCCCTTTTCCTGGAGACTTGTGTTCAGCGTGTTAAGTGACTTGTCATATCCGCCATCAAGTGGAACTTTTCCAGCCAATCTGGATCTTCCAAGTTCAGGATAGGTGAGGCCTTTGCTTTCCAGGAAGGTTTTCACATGTTCCAGACAAGCAGCTAACCATGTCAGCACCTTTCCCTGGACAACCACCGCACTTTGTTATGCAGCAGGAGATCCGAATACGGGCTGTCGACTTCATCTAAAAATGAACGAATTGTCAGTGGTTTAACCCTTTTGCCATTATTTTGTTCACTATCTGAATGACAAGGTCCATCACCTCCAAACATTCGGGGAAATGTTTGAGCACACAGTGCTTCTTGGTGCAAGATGCAGTGAAACGTCAGCAGCTTTCCATCCAGTGACTTCTGAAGTAAAGTCACAAACCCCTTCCGTGCTCCTCTCATACTAGGTGTGGATCAGTAGCCACACACCATGTGGGTAGTTTTTAGTCTTTGGCTTTTAAACAAATCACAACAGCCTCACAAATGTCTTCCTCCGTGTTTGGCCTTTTAGCGGTATCAACTAAATGATTTCTTCCTGCAGCCCATCAGAGTTCACATATCTGCATAACAGCGCTGTCCGTCGTTTTACATCACTTGACTCATCACAGGCGACGGAGTATGCTTGAGCTGAATTGATGTCTTCAATTTGCTGACTGGTGATGTTTGTTGCCATTTTAATGGCCCTGTCCTTGACGGTCTTTGCATGTATCTCTAATAATCTGAACAATTTCACGTTTGTTTTTGAAGTCCAAAAATAGATGCTCTGATATTTTAATTCTTTCATTTCATTTGATTCTTTCATGTATTCTCCGTCTGTGAACAGCTTTCCATGCCTTACTATCTCCTGAGTGGCCACAAAACTAGCAGCAGTAGTTGAGTTTAAAAGGTTCTTGAAAATATATTTTCTCTGTTCTGCTTTCCGCAGCAGTTCCAAAATCGCCCTTTTTCGCTTATCTCCAGCTGGGTACTTTTCAGCAAATGCAGTGTGCTTGTTCTGGAAAAGTCTTTAAACATTACATTTTTTGTTGTTTGCTAATTTCTCGCCAAATATCAAGCATACAGGTAAACCTGCATCGTTGGCAGTGGAAGCAAATTTATCTGTCCACGCAGAAATAAACTCTATTTTCCTTTCCTTTTTTGGATTTGGAATCCATATCGACTGTATTGCCGGCGAAATAGTTCCAATATGAGGATAAATATGGCTGTTTGGTCAGAGCTGCAGTCTACTTCCTTAGAGCGCGTGCTGCTGCTATCCAGTATCCACTCCCAGCTGTCTACTCTCCCATTGGCTGGAATGTCTGCATGTGCGCAAGTAAGGGGCCGAATACTCGATTTTGATTGTTGCTCGCACGTGAGGACCCGTTCCTGTGGCGTGCTTACGAAGCAGCCACAGGACCACAGCTGGAACTCGGAAAACTTAAACCCCTGATGCACATTTCAGTTGATTGAAATGTTGAAACTTTTTTACACGGTGTATAGGCTACACATTTTTACAATTGGAGATTGTAAGAATCACTTTAGGCCTACAACAATGATGAATAAAAATTAAAATGTTGAAAAACGACCGTCTTTCATTTCCATATTATTTTTTGCTAAAGAGCTAAAGAGCTGCAGATTGCCGACCCCTGGCCTATGGTGTCCATAATGTCTTTTCACATTAAAAGTGGGACTAAATCAATGTGGGCCTTCTTACTGAAGGTGGTGTAAAAACGTACCCCGCCTAAAGCATATCCTTATAGTATTAAAATGTATATTAACAATGTTTTATATTAACAAAAATAAATAAATCACCCCCCCCCCCCCCACCTCCCATCACATCACATCCTCTACCCGAGCTCATGGAATTGGTAGAAAATAGAAGGGGGGTGGCTTGGCTGTATGGTGGTGGTTGATGGTGGAGGATGGGTGGTTTGATTTCCTTCCCCGGGGATGACACCCCATTTGTTTTCATTTTGCAGATGGTCTCTTACCCTAAGCACCTTCCCCCAACACCACTCCCCAATCCCATCCCATCCCCTCGCCCTTCTCCTTCTCTCTCTATCTACTGCCGACTAATGAGTGGACAGAGAACTCTTCATTGGTTTTGTCTTACTCCGGATTTTATGGGGAAAAGAAAAACAATTCTATGCACTGTCTATATACTGTATCCAGTATATACAGGAAGTACATACTGCATACGGTGAAAGTAAATATTGTAGTAAATATCATAAATTTGATGGTGAATATTGTCGTATGCAAACCATTTCTTCATCACCCAGCAACATTGTGAAAGGAAGCCATTCAGATAACAACTTTGCCTCAATTCAAACATTAAATGAACTTCACTAAACTAAACTAAACTAACTGCTACTCAAGTTTCAATATTGTATTGGCTTCCCAACACTATAGAAGTGCAGTGAAAGCATGTGCATCGCAATAGGACAATTTGTTTAATTACAGAATTAGGAAAAATGTTCCCATTCCCTTTCTCCCATCCAGGCCTTGAGTAAGGAGGTCTGTTGTTCATATGATGCTGTACATTGAATGCAAGAATTTCTCAGTCCTACATCCATTGGTGCTTAGTAACCATTTACCTGGGTGGTAAATACATTCCTAGATTTGTGAACAATTGGCAATAATCACTTTACTTATTCCTATTACGATGAATCATGCTCAGAAATAAGCATTTCATAGAAAAAGCATTTCATGAAATCTCAGTATGGCAAATATTAGTAGAATATAGAAATAGAGGAGGCTGTTCTCTATAAAGGGCTGTATGCTGCCTGCCAGCGCTCCCTTTTCGGGAACTTTTATTCCTGTGCCTGTAGGAGTCGTCTTTTCTCACAAAGTTCAACCGACCAAATTAACTAGAAGCATTTTCTCTCTTCTTCTTGCTGCTAGCGGTTCAAACTTCCTGTGCTTGGGTTGTGGTTGCCACCACCACGAGTGGTTGAGTCTTGTCGAGCAGTTCAGAGCACAATAAACTGTGCCTGAGGTATTACCCTGCAGCAGGCAATCAGCGTGGAGGAACGCCAGAGTCCATTGAATGCCAGAGTGGCACACCACAAGTTTTATTTCCTGTCCTGAGCATATTGTAACAATTTTAACAAAATTAATAAAAGTGAGCCAAAACAGTAGGGCAATGGTTTTTGATAAACACCGGCATTTACTAGACATACAGTTTTTTTAGATAGAATATATATTTTTCGAGATTGGGGGTGGGGGCCCTAGTGGATGTTACCAGTGGTGCTGGTAACATCTGGCAGGAATCAACATCAGATCTGAGCAGTCCTGGACCAGACAACATGTACTGGTGGTGGAGGTGCGTGGAGGTGCCTCTGATCAGTGCTAATCTCAATGTGGTTGGGTTTGAGGTAGGTGACTGGTAGCTGACCTTTTTCTATTGTCTCCACCTTCTCGACATTTACACATACTTGTATTCAGTTAATTGAATTGATTCAACAAACTTAAAAAAGAGAAAAAAGAGAAGGAATATACAATGTCTGATAGGGACACAGCGTTCATTTAATTCTCAATTTTACAGGGGGGGTTATAAAGCCTACTGGTCCACTTATAAAGCTCTATAATAACTAAGGCTAAAAGCAATTCTTGGCATTAACAGTTCTGTGTATTATTTATCCTAAAGATCTTGGTTAATTTATTTTTCCAGCACTGCCTGTTTTGCTGAGCTGATGTTTCATTTAGAGAAATTGCCTGGTTCAAAATTGATAAGAAGAAACACTTTATGCATGCATAATTTAGAATGGAGTCGTATGTGTGTGTGTGTGTGTGTGTGTGTGTGTGTGTGTGTGTGTGTGTGTGTGTGTGTGGGTGTGTGTGTGTGTGTGTGTGTGTGTGTGTGTGTATTTTTAGGTAGGAGCAATGACCTATGAATACAGTAGCTGCAGCCCATCCATAGGAATCCTACTATGTGAGTTGAAGCCAATTTGGGTTGAGGTTGTAACTGTTTTTCTGCTGCATAACTATATTTCCTGCTGCATAACTGAATACGTTTACTGCCACAAAATCGTATCTTGATAGATGCTTTTTGCATATCCATACTTTTGCAGTATTTAACATTAGTGAAGTTCCACTTGGCTTCAATACTAATTGTTATGAGCCAATCGGCTTGACAGCATGCCGATTGCATGCCGTGGTGGTTACATGTTTTGTGAATCTTCTAACTCTAATATAAATCCACTGGCCAAAAGGGAGACAAAAACATATCTGCATTTATTCCACAATGTTTGAAGATGTAATTATACTGTATATAGATATATGTAGATATTCAATCTAATTCATGAGTGTATTTATACCCACGACACACTAGAATGACAGCTCGCCAGGTGTGCCAAGAAAAACTTTCAAATTGCACTTTAAAATGAATACGCAGAAATTGGCTCTTGTGTTGCAAAATTAAAATTCCAAGGCTGTGTGTTACGACCAGGGATAAGGGGATATATATATCCATGATAAAAGAGGCAAGCGGCCCCTAGTGGGGCTAGGAGAGTTGGGGCGTGACACTGTACTTATTCATTGCTTCCAACCAAGATAGCAATTAATTCTGTTAGCCATTAACTGAGTGTGGCAGTTTTGCCTACCAGGCGCCATTCAAGTGCCATGTTCAGGGACCTCCAGCACAGAGACACAGAAGACGGGGTTGTAGACACCAATTTATTGTCGAGAATGGGCCAGTTGGAATAAACCCAGGGGCAGATGGACATGTGTCATTACAAGGGCTCCTATCCTGAGTGTGTGTGGGGCTGGGGCTTTTACCTGTTGCTCGTTAGACCAACCAATGAGCAACAGGTATGCAGCCACTCTGATCCTGGGTCCCAAATTATCTAGATCCAGGTCGGGTGTGGCTGCTCAAACCACACCATCCCCACACCACACTGAGTCACTAAGACCGAAGAATGTTTTCCCCGATTCATGACTCCAGAGTAATTTTAAAGTTTTGTTCGCTATGAACAAACTGTTCTCAATTTTTGCATCGCTATTAGTAGGCTATAATGATAAACTTAGTTATACATATGTGTCTGTGGTGTTTTCAGTGGCTAATGGGTTTGTGGTGTGCCGTGAGATCATTGTTCATTGTGAAAAAGTATGCCCTGGCAGAAAAAAAGGCCAGGAAACACTTGTTTGGATAATCATATAGATATTGCTATGTGTGTTTTCATAGTTCTTGTATATGTATGTGGACAGAAATCTTTGCTTACGCACACATATATATCACTGATACATTTTGATGGTTTCATTTTGTGTATGCGTGCTTATGTGTACATGGGGTATGCATTCGGCCTAGGATAGAAAGAAAAATCATAGAATTGGGATTTCCCATTTTGGCATTCATCTGCCCTGAAAAATGGCGAGTGGATTATCATTATTTAATGGTTTGTGTTGTAAACATGCAAAGCTACAGTACTCAAACCCAGGACAGAAATTTTCGCATTTCACAGGTTACAGGGCAAGGACTTGCAAAAGGCATGGCCTTCTTTTTGTACTTCATATTACTGAATTGGCTTGTTAGATATTGTTTTATTGAAATAACAGGTGTGTGTGTTTGTAGGGGGGGGCGTTTGTGTATTACATTTAGTTCAGTTTACTAGAAGCACGTCTTTTAAAGGATTAATAAGAGTCATTGCAGGTGTGACTAATTACAGTAGCCACTAGACAGTCTGGTAAAGCTACTGAATCAGAGCCAAAGCAATAAATGTAGGCAACAATGCAACATCAGCAGATATAACGGTTGTTGCAGGTGTTGTCATGACCCCCCGGCCGTGCCCCCAGTTATCAGTTTTCTTCGTGTCTCCACGCTGCTCCTCTTCCCTTGTATCTTTTGTTTCCCCCTTTCTGTCTCAATATGAGTGTGTGTGTTGGTGTGGGCATAGCTCCCGTCCCCACTCTCCCAGCCCTGGCTCCGCACCTGCAGGCAATCCACACCTCATCATCGTCTCAGGAAAGAACCTCGGCTTCTCACCCACTCATCGCCAGATTGTTGCTTCACCTCACTGGTAGTACATGTTCCAGGCCAACTTATTCTCTGCGGAATCCTTGTTTCCTATCCTTTAGCTAATGCCCCAGGATCATCTCGCCCCTGCCTGCCATCCTGCCCGCCTGCCACCGCATCGCTTCCACGCTACCCGCCAGCTACGCATCTCCATTCACATTCTTCCCTCCTGCTGCCACTGGATCCCTTTCCCCTTCTTCACCCCCATGTAATATCCAGCCTGCAAATAAACCTTTTTTTCTTCTCACACTTTTCCAAGCCCGTGTCCTGCATTTGGGTCCCTCTAGAGTCCGTAACAGAAGTAGACAGCGTAATTAAAACGTTTCTGGTTAGCGACCATAGCCAACCACAAACCAACGAGATCGCTTTGGAGCCACCAACACATGAAAGGGATCTTACATTGACAATCGTGTTGCCGTTGAGACCCGGCACAATGCAGAAGGGGATTTTGTGGTTGTTTGATGGCCAACCACAAACCAACGAGATCGCTTTGGAGCCACCAATACATGAAAGGGATCTCACATTGACAATCTTGTTGCCACTGGGAGCCAGCACAATGCAGTGGGGGATTTTGTGGTTATTTGATGGCCTGTGTTATTTATTTTGTTTTTTGTACGAACAAAAATACTTGTGTAAACAATGAATAGGTGTGGTGTGGGGATGGTGTGGTTTGAGCAGGCACACCTAACCTGGTTCTAGGTAATTGGGGGCCCAGGATCAGAGTGGCTGCATACCTGTTGGTTTAACGAGCAACAGGTAAAACCCCCATCCCCACACACACACACACACACAGGAGAGGAGCCCTTGTAATGACATATGTTATTCCACCACGCTGTTGTCTGTGTTTCAGTGCCGGAGGTCCCTGAAAACACCACTTGGGTGGTGGGTGGTTATACAGGCTAATGCATTAGGAACACGTGACTCGATGCCCTACCCCACCTCAAACCCCACTCCAGCAGTAGAAGATTCTTTATTTATCACACGGCACACACCCCAACACATGCAGCGACAGCGACCAACACACACGCTTCAAATGGTGCCCGGTGAAATAAGTTGTCTACTTTTGACCCATGTCTATCGCTGGTCAGACGACGATGTAATGCATGTTTTTGGTGGGTGTCAATATTGATGTTACAAGGAGGGAATCCTATGTAAGCACATGCAAACTCCTCACAGAAAAGCCCCTAATCGGGAAATAACCCTCCTGCGCACGGTGCCAACAGCACCCCAGGCGGGAATTAAACCCAGGACCTTCTTGCTGTGAGACAGCAGTGCAATGCACTACTCTGTCATTTGTACCCCCTATCCAATCCATGTTCTCTTGTAGTGTTATAGAGTCCAGAGCCCCCAACCCCCCACCCCCATAGCCAATCCACAAACCCACCCACCCTCGTTCCCATTCCCTCCTCTCTACCACCCCCCACCGTATCCTTGGGTAGTTAAGTGTAAGGTTTAAAAGGTGTCTTATCTCAAATTCATCAGGGCTTCAATTGCTCCGGTTCATTGTTCAACAGCCACCCTCCCTTTGTAGCAGCCACTCACTGCGGAAGGTAGATATGTGTCAAAAAGCCACAGTATGTACACTCAGTCCCTAACACTTTCCCCCATGGACCACCAATTCAAGATAGAGTGTCCCTGTGTGTGTGTGTGTGTGTGTGTGTGTGTGTGTGTGTGTGTGTGTGTGTGTGTGTGTGTGTGTGTGTGTGTGTGTGTGTGTGTGTGTGTGTGTGTGTGTGTGTGTGTGTGTACAATTGTCAGTCAGTGACAACACACACACACTCACTAGCACACAGGCACCCACGCAAACTCTGACTTACGCCCAAACATAAGAATTCGTACACCACCAAACAGGTGTGTGCAGGCCCGGTTCTGAGCATAGGCCATATAGGCGGTTGCCTCGGGTGCCAATCATCCATGGGGCTGTGAAGCCAAGAAGAGAAAATAAAATTGAAAGAAAATAAAATGATAGAACAAATTTTTTATTCATTTTTAAAATACAAAATATAAAGATGTTGAGTGTCCCCAGATGTTGTTTTTTATGTATATTTAAGAAAAACTAAGTTCCACCCCCCGACCTGTCTTTTTTTTGTCCAGTTGTCACATACCCGGCAGCTGGCAGCCACTGCTCTCCGCGTTTGGTGGTTGGATTCAGTGATGGTGTCCCAGACGATCCTTTGGTAGCCGAAGCCCTCTTCCATTCCCTGCCAAGCAACAAGTGAACATCTCTGCATCCCTCTCCCTCACTCTTCTCTGTCCACATCCTGCACAGAACAACCGACAACCCGCCATCTCATCACCTCGGACAATCACCCTTTCTTCTGGACACCTCGCCCCAAAAAGATGAACTGATGCAATTTTGTGATTTACTTGCATAAGAATTCACCAGAATGCAGGAATAAAGGTTTCTGAACGTGAAACGAAATGTCTGCCTGGGGGAGAACCCCCAGACCGATTAATGTTTTGTCAATAGGGCTGAGTTGGATTGAGGCGAGGTTGCAGCATTGGAGGGCAGGTAGGGTGGTGAGGTATACAGTGTGCATGGGAGGGTGGATGCACCTGTAAGGAATTTTGTGGCGTGTGCATGCCGTGGGGCCTAAGGGGGGGCACCTTCTCCAGATCTCGCCTAGGGCTCCAAAAAGGCTACTGCCAGCCCTGTGTGTGTGTGTGTGTGTGTGTGTGTGTGTGTGTGTGTGTGTGTGTGTGTGTGTGTGTGTGTGTGTGTGTGTGTGTGTGTGTGTGTGTGTG
This sequence comes from Zeus faber, assembly GCF_960531495.2. Classification (NCBI taxonomy): domain Eukaryota; kingdom Metazoa; phylum Chordata; class Actinopteri; order Zeiformes; family Zeidae; genus Zeus; species Zeus faber. The sequence continues at coordinate 32,927,756 of NC_137197.1, read as the reverse complement.
GGTGGGTGGGTGGGTGTGTGTGTGTGCGCGTGCATATTTTCTTGCGTGCATCCATATGTTCATAGTTTGTATCACGCCATGATGCACAACCTGAACAGAGAGAAAGAAAGAGAGAGAATGGGAGAGAGAGAGAGAGAGAGAGATGCGGGAGAGGGTCATCCAAGAGGGTTCCCCGTTGACCGTTCAACTATTGCCTTGTTCAACTCTAAGCGATGGTTAAGACGCACGGTCAAAGATAAGGAGGCGAGTGCCATCACATGTGGTATTGCATTGGAGAAAGACAACCCAGAACAGTAAAAGTTCTATAATGTATGTATGTATGTATACATGTGTATTTCAGTGGCTTGTGTTTCAAGTCAAGCCCTACTCAAGGTCAAGGTCACTACATTGTTATCCGTAACAGAGTGTGTAAAATTCTTGCTTGCACGTCTTGCCCGATTTTGAAAAGTCAACATAGGACTACTGTTATGAAAACAACAGGATACAAACAAAAGCAATTAATAGTGACTGAATAAATAGTGAATACACAATATTGTGCAAATACAGGGACAGTAAACGACACACATACACAATAAGAAAACAGTAGAACCTCATTTCTTCAATACCTTCAGGAAAGCCGTTTGGTCAGTCATTTTTGTCGTTCGGTTAGACTGAAATGTTTGGCCGACCGAAACATAAGCAGATACACATGAATGCAAACTGTCCCTTTAATCAATACAGGTAACGAACGTGTGAACAACCTAGGTTCATTTCACTCAAAGTATATTCCTAAACTTGACTTCATTGCGGTATATTGTATCGATGTTGGCAGTTTTTAACTGAGGCCAAGTTCGTCTTCATTAAAGGCGTTCCGTCGCGTGCACCGGACAGGGCAATTAACAATGTACCGTTAGCAATGCAAGACGCATCGGAATATCCAACACTATTTCCTCACAGTAGGATCCATGAAACTCACAGTGTGATCCGCAGGACCTCAATTCATTAAACTTTGTCAAAGACAAGCATCTGATGGTGCATCTGTAACTTCTTTAATTTTAACTGTGGCCTGCATATGTAAGAATCATGTCAGCTGCATTAACTCACATTATATGTGAGTTATTACTGAACTATGATTCAAATTCCTGGCTGTACTGGCATTATCTATATGTATAGATGTTTGTGAAATGCTATGGTTGTGGTCCTTTATCTCAACATCAAATATATTTTGGCAAACCAGGTGTTTTGATTTGGAAATGAGACGTTCCTTTGAACGTTACACAGTACATCATTGTATTTCCCTACAAAGTCTTTGACAACAATTGCGTACTTATCCGTATTTGCCTAAGGGCCGCTAAACACACCCGGAGAGTTGAGTCGCAAGAGTCTGACCAAGGCTGGATCAGTCTCCTCCACTCACCTATTGTACCAATAGACTCAGCCATCCCTGTTGTAAAGTCATTGCTCATCACTCACAAGTTTTGTTATCTCAATAACCTTTTACTCATCATCATTGTTCTGGGATATCTTCAAAATTAAGATTTTGCTGTGTTTTAAGCCAATCAAGTTCCATTTTGTTTCAAAGCACCTCAAAGTTATGAGCCTATCGGGCTCCGCTTGGTTGACAATGGGCAATGTTACGTAGTTCACCAATCTTCTAAACTCTACATTAATCCACTGGGCTAGTAGAAAGTCCTGAAAGTTGATGAAAACATTTCGATATGTGCTTTACAATGTTCAAAGGCAGAATTATGGATAACAAATATTTGTTTACAATTTGCGATTGGCCATTGATCATCTACAGGGAAAAATGGACAGGTTAAAAATGCAGGCTGGCAGCTCCCAGCTTGTCCCAGGTACCGTCAACTCTCCAATTTTCCTCCAACACACACACACACACAGACACACACACACACACACACACACACACACACACACACACACATACACACACACACACATAAAGACACACCATCCGATTAGATTGGTAAATCAGAAACCAGTATGTAACATGTTAAAATTAATCCATTTCATATTCCTTGGTTACATTTTTTTCTTTTTTTTTGGTCGCAGGCGTGGGGGCACATTTGGAAGATTTAGAACGTATTTGCGCCTGCTGCTCCGCGCCATTATATGCTTCAATTCATACATCTATTTGTGAGCCCATAAAACAGGCATTGACTACCCATGTAAATTGTGTTCCCCACAATAAATTATATGCATACTTGCAAAAATACATAACCGCCGTCGGTTGCGCCGCTTCGTGTCCCCGGCATGCTAATAGCAGCGTTCTGGGAGGCCAATGATGCAGCTTCCATTATTTTTCCATTTAGCTGTAATTTTGCTGAGGAAGTTAAGGCTTGCAAAATTGCCTCCCCCCTCCCGCCTGCTGCCTCCCTGCCTGCCCAGGCTGCCATGCTCATCTCATACTATCCCGTCCATCCTCCAGCAGCAACTGCCTCTCTATGCTCACTCCAATCAGCGGAAATTGAAGGCGCACATAATGTGGCTGTTATTTTTTTCGAGAATATATATATTTTTTGTGGCAATTACTGTGTGACCCATGTGTTGCCTTTAGGGAGTGTACTTTTATTTTGCTGAGTAGGCTTAGTAGTTTGCAATCAAAGTAGTTGTATGCAATCAGCATGAAGCCCAAATCGCCGTCGCGTTTGTTTGCGTTGGCGCTTATCTGATGTCGTGTGGCGGCATTGGAACAAATATATATGCAAATATATATGCTTGATGGAGATGTTTATTTACTGTGTATATACTGCCATTTTTTTCATGTGAACATCTTTATTTTATGTTCTGCATGATGGTCAAGTTAGATTTTTTGGCATAGCATTTGTAGTAAATCAGGGAAATGTCTGGAAATATTATAAAAGTGTGTACAATTTTATGTGTGTTCTGTGTAAGTACACAGGGTCTGAGGAGTGAAGATCACCAGCGCTGCCACAAACACACACACGCACACACACACACACACACACACACACACACACACACACACACACACACACACACACACACACACACACACACACACACACACACACACACACACACACACACAGGCACAGCCCTTGCACTGCCAGAAACCAATAAAATTGCAAATTTTCCTCCATATTTTCACAATATCCTAAATAAATACCACCCTCTGCACACACATCCTGCTCCCCTCCTCTCTCTCTCGCTCTCTCGCTCTCTCTCTCTCTGTCTCTCTCTCTCTCTCTCTGTCTCATCCTTTCTCTTGCTCTCTCTCCCTGTACTCTGTCCACAGCATTAAATATTAATCCGTGTGTGACCGAGGTGACATCGCACGCAGGAGGAAGTGGATGCATGGGCACACGGAGGAAGCGCCCTTCCCTGAGTAAACAGTCGGGAGATTGCCTCACCCTAACTCCCCTCCCACCACCACCTTCACCCCCCCAACCCTCACCCTACTCCCCCATCCTCACCCTACCTCCCCACCCCTAACCCAATACTGTTAAATACACTGTCATTACTTCAACATTCCTCCAAAACTACTACTGCTCTGCCCAAATCAGTCTAAAGATATAGTGGTGTATTAAGAAACAAGTCCACTGTATCTACTGTGTGCACTACTTATTGCTAGCTATTATATTTTGTATACCTCTTTGCATACGCACACATTTTTGTACTTTTATATTAAAAGGAGAATCATATAAATCATCATCATGCTTTGATTATTTATTTAGATCATGTTTATTTTAGCGTCATTGATTATAGCACCTATATATGTAAAACATTACATATATAGTATATATTGTATATTATTTATATATATATATTAATATATAATATTCATTTATTTATACAGTATATACAGTATAAAACTTACGTGTAAAATGATATAGCATTTATTTGCTTTATCAATAATTCCACAAATAGCATAACATATGAAAAGTGTGATCTGTTTATTTTGTCTTTTTGAGAGGATGACATTTGAGCAAAGAATCCAGAATAAAGACTGATTTGCCATATGTAAAATATGTTAAAACATTTTTTACAGTAAGGCAGTAGTCAACCAGAGGGCTGGCTTTATTTAATAGTGACTATTTAGCAAGAATGCAGGGTGTGCTGCAAACACACACCCACGCATGCAGGCGCGCATGCACGCACGCAGGCATGCACTCCTGCCACCCATTTAATTGTTGGACTATGTGATCGTTATTGACAATTTAGTAGTGTCAGTTAACAGTGTGGAGATATGGCATAAAACTTCTAATACTATGATGTCTTAGATATAAGATATAAGATATAAGTTAATTTTATATCAGAGTAAAACAGAGTAAAATGTGTGATGTCACACCAGTGACACACAACCATATAGTTCAATGTAATGAACCTCATTTGCATTCATTAACATAGGATTTTGAACATATCAGAACACCACGTGATGAATATAGATACATTTTATCTGAGATTCCAAATCATTATTGTGAGGATAATTTATTTATTTTGAACCAAAGTGGTGTGTGTGTGTGTGTGTTGCTCCTGTTGCACTCTGCTTCTTTGCCACTGGGGGCAGCAGAGTACACGTTATGATGGCAACATACAGTATTTGGACCAGTTTAGAACAGGTAGATTGCCTGTCTTCACCTTGAATATCAAGAAGAAGTTAAAAATTAGATAAAATATCCACTGTAAATTATGAGATAAAATCAAGAGAAGAAAATAAATACGACACTTAAACAAATCCTGACTATCCTAAAGCCCCTGGGGCTAGCTTTGGCTTGTGCATTTGTTTGGCTTTGACATAATTTTAGTGTTTTCTGTGCTAATAACACATACACACACACACACACACACACACACACACACACACACACACACACACACACACACACACACACACACACACGCTGATTGCAGCCCCTGTAAGTATTCTCCAACAGGGAGACTTGTGTTTTCCAGCTCCTGCCGTTACCCATTGAGATCTCATGCAGTGCACAACCACATGCACACACACACACACATACACACACACACACACACACATACACATACACACACACACACGCACACACACAAGCACGCACGCACGCACGCACGCATGCATGCACGCACGCAGCACGCACACACACACACACACACACACACACACACACACACACACACTTCCAGGTGAGTAAACAGACTGTGCCCACCTGTCACATTCGCTCTGATCTGTTGGAGCAGCTTCACACCAGAGGGAAGGGATCAGCATCTATCTGTCATATTCAAAACAACACTCGCTTGTTAGCAATATCAAGGGTTTTGCTGTGTGTGTGTGTGTGTGTGTGTGTGTGTGTGTGTGTGTGTGTGTGTGTGTGTGTGTGTGTGTGTGTGTGTGTGTGTGTGTGTTTGTGTGTGTGTGTGTGTGTGTGTGTGTGTGTGTGTGTGTGTGTGTGTGTGTGTGTGTGTGTGTGTGTGTGTGTGTGTGTGTGTGAGTGTGTGTGTGTGCGCGCGCGCACGCATGCAAAATGATCCCTTCGTAGTGTGATAGTAAGGGAGGTTGTACGTGTTTACGATGACTTAGTGAGCTGAGATCATCAGTAAGTCAATAACTGCAGCCGTTGGTAATTGATGCAGGAAATGAAAACTCCTAAAAGAGAAAACTTTGCCCTTTTTTTTAGATTGGAGAAAATCCTGAATGTTAAAGAATTTCAGTTCTTCGAAGTGTATCCTGAACCCGCCAAATCAAACTCAAAATGTTTTCTATAATGATCCATGTGTAGGTATCAAATCTATTGTCATTACTCCGATTTTTTATCTTTAATCTGCATGACGTTTTTTGGGCTAAGATATCTGGAACACGACAAGGCAGTACGCACAGACATGGTTGAGGTCTTGCTAGAAGCGAAACATTTCAGACGTCTTGTCATTCGGGTTTGATCAATATCGATGTACATTTGGAGCAGAAATTAGTGAAAAACTCTTGTAATTCTACAGGAAGTAGAAGAACGTTTAGTTTCAGGAATGGCCCGCTTTGTGACATCATCATCTGAAGTTATATAAGTCCAAGCTTTGCCTCTCGGAAGTCATTTGCATCCAGCCACTTGCGCCCCGCAGACTGCAAATCGCTTGCTACATGTAGATGTACACGTAGGAATCTCAGAAAACTGTAACTCGTGCTGTGTTTTACAAAACCCCGAAAACTATGAATGGTTCACAAAAGGCGTTTTTACACCGTGGGAAATTATAAGAACCTTTGCAGCAAACGTCCCTTTGTTTGTGTCTACACTGCATAATACAGGAATGATCGTAATTGTTAAAACACCGTCCTTGAGGGACATTTAAACTGAACGAAAACAAGAGGAACATTCAGTGACTAAAGTGCACGGTGATTGGTCCGGATGTAGGTCCACAGTGATTGGGAAAATCACATGAAACATATTCTTTTAAAGTGAACAAGCTTTCATCATGTCTAAATCTACGTTTAAAAAAAAAACAGCGTCCCTCTGCCCCGAGCTTGCAGTGGACACGGTGGACTCAGGGCAACCCTCGATCACGACAGGTTTTCCTCGGTGCGACTCGACCAAGTCGTATCGCAGTAAAGAAGGAGTGGACAGTGAACATCCATCCCTCGAGGTTAGTCACACTTGTGATAAAGAAAAAAACAAACAAATCTCAGAAAACCTTTCAAAAAGAATGAAACAATGAGTGAAAAAAACTGCGGCGTTCAATGTAAACCCTGAAAATTGTAACTTGTGCTGCATTTCACAGAACCCGGGAAAACTTTAATATGTACCTAACACAATATGTACCTAATGTTTTGCTGCTAATAATAATACAGCTACTGTATTATTATTATTATTATTATTATTATTATTATTATTATTATTATATATTTATTTATTTATTATCTTATTACTATTATTCAGTATTTTTTTTCTCAAGCAGATTGTTGCATATGCCTTTTTCACCTGTATTTAAATGACTTATGGCGGGTAAATGATGACAAAAAATAAAAAATATAAATAAAAATCATCATTACTAAAAGAACAATTCCGTGTGTGTGCAAGTGTGTGGTGTGTTAATAAAGACAAATAAAGACTGTTTCTTCTTCTTTCTATAAATATTTGAGCTCTTAACTTTTGAGCTAAATTCACTCAAAAGTATGTATGGATAAATTACATACACAATGAAGTAATGAGAAATTAACAGTTTTGTTGTGTCGCGACAATGACCATATTTGAAACAATTTCCGAAACCAACGGTTAATTATCTAATATGTGTTCAGTATTAATGATGGTATACATTTGCAATGCATTGTAAAAAAGATGATTGAATATTTATTTACCCCTTCCAAAATTAAATAGCCCAACTCTGAGGCATATTTGCATTTTGTTTGCCTCAAATTCCAACACAACAATAAAAATAAAGAAAACAAGACGATGAAGAAGAACTATTCTCCCATGAAACAAGCTTTCTAATTTCAGTGTGCGTATGTGTATGTGATCTATGTGTGTTCTCTTTGGCATGGTGATCAAAGTCCATTTGCTTTTTTTTCACCTCTGTTCGACCCCCGCAGTGCTCGAACGAACACCCCCCCCCCCCCTTCTCATTAAAAGTATTGTCTTACGAGGAATCTATGGACACCCAGGCTCAACCCGGTGCAGCCCATGGCTACAAGGACACGTGCGCGCATGCACGCACACACGCACGCACACACGCACGCACACACACACGCACACACACACGCACACACACGCACACACACGCACACACAGTCATGCTCAAAAACAGTCCCCTCCCCTTAATGATGCACTGGAATTGGCTCTCTCTGTCACAGTGTGTGACTGACCTCCGTTTGACCTGCTGGGAATATATGGCGTCCCTGGGTTATCTACATAATGCACAGGGGGAGAGGTGTGGAAAGCCATCTGAGAATGAGGGAGTCAGGGTAGGGAAGGAGATAGATAGAGACAGTCCGAGAGCGAGGGAGAGTGAGAGAGAGAGAGACAGAGAGAGAGAGAGAGAGAGATTGAAGGCTGGATGAAAGGATATTGCCGGGAACAGTCTTATTAGATAGACAATTGTGGCAGCTAAATGACTCGGGCCAGTGTTGGCGTTTATTGAGCTCTAAAGAGTGGCTACAGTTTTGCTGTCTCCCGAAATGTCTGCGACTGGTTGTGTGCGCGCGTGTACTTATTTCTCAGAGAGGGAGAGAGAGAGAGATTAGCCGGAGGAAGGAAAGGGTATATAATTTTCTACCATACCATGCCTGCTCCCTAAATATTAACCTCTATATTTTCTGTAATTTAAACGCAAATATGTTTTTTTATTTCACTCGCTGTTTGCTTGTGTACGAATTCTTATGTTTGGGCGTAAATCAGAGTTTGCCTGGGTGCCTGCGTGCTAGTGAGTGTATGTGTATTGTCACTGACTGACAATTGTACACACACACACACACACACAAACACACACACACACACACACACACACACACACACACACACACACACACACACACACACACACGTATGCAGATCTATGCAGGTGCAGCTGGGGTGAAGCAGGGTACAAATAGTAGCAGTGTTTTAGGCCCAGCACCCAGGTGAGTGAAGTCATTTAAATAATACTGGCAGCACGTCGAAGTGTCCTAGGCAAAGACACTGAACCCTAAAGTGCTCTTGATGAGCTGGTGTGCACCTTGCATGGTTGTCGCTGCCATCGACGTGTGGATGGGTGAATGTGAGGCGTGTATTGTAAAGCACTTTGAGTGGTCGCAAGACTGAAAAAGCGCCATATAAGATGCAGTCCATTTACCATTTAAGAAGGACAGCTGCTGTGGGTGATGTACCTACTGTATTGGTGTGATTATTATCTAGTGGACATAACTCCAGAGGTCAGAACCGAACCTGTTTGGACCTGGGACATTTGTCTTGAGATCCGATTAGAGCCAACCATTAAAAATGTAATAATACCCGGACTCGTTTTTCCCTAGATATTACAGAACCAACCCAATGCATGTCCGATGTGATAATAAAACGTGCTGTTCGACCTGGGAAGAACTCTCCACCAGCCTACCACTGGTCTTATGGTCAAGGTTGCATTGTTGTGTATATTACTGGTGCCTACACCAGAATTTTGACTTCCACTGTGGATGAAGTCTGTGAGTCTGTGAACTGGATGAATAAATGATGAATTGCCAGCAGTTTGAAAATTATTCTGCATAACTAAATAAAATCTATATATATATATATATATATGCTGTACAGTATATCTATTATATATATAATATATTAATCTTTTATGTTTTTTATTGTTATTATTTTTTATTTTTTTGCTGCCTACCCAGACTTGGAGCGCAGGACACGTTAATGCT
>NC_137197.1:32853446-32913446 GCF_960531495.2 Zeus faber | reverse complement strand
ATTGGACACTGCATGAATAGGTGTTATTGTGGAATGTGGAATAATAATAATTCCTTGCATTACAATAGGGCGTCCGCACCGCCTTCGGTGCTCGGCCCTAATAAGTGTATTACAACTGTAAATATTATGACATTTTATAAGTATACGATTATATATTAATAATCATAGTATGAATATAATAATTTATATTATGAAATAAAATATATTTTTTAAAGAATTCGTCATGTAATCCTTCAGAATGTCAATATGATGAAATGATGGTTTATGGTTTGACTTATTTAATTTGTATTCTTTTATTTTTTCTTTTCAAATATAACCTGCACTAACCTGACTACTTTACTACGTCGCTTTCATGTGTAATCCAATGACGGAATCCCAACTAAACGTACGTTCACACGCATCCCATCGTACACCTGTGTGGCGCTGCGTGGCGTAGGTGGGTGCGTGGCACTTAAAATGTCAAGCGAACAGGCTAGAGTCATCGATCATCTTCATTTATATTGCACTATGATACACTAACTAATATCCTCCTCGCCATCATGATGCCGAAAAAAACACTGGATGAAGCAGATGCCAGTAGACAGATAAAATAAACAGCGGTGTGTGGGTGTGTGTGTGTGTGTGTGTGTGTGTGTGTGTGTGTGTGTGTGTGTGTGTGTGTTGTGTGTGTGTGTTTATTTGTGTGTGTGTGTGTGTGTGTGTGGTGAAGCTTTTAAGAAATGGTCGATTATGGACACATTCTGTATTGTATTGCATCCTTTTTTCCTTTTTTTTACATTAACGATCACCAACGATCAATTATCCAGATGGTAGGAGACTCACAAACAACACTAACAGTGTGTGTGTGTGTGTGTGTGTGTGTGTGTGTGTGTGTGTGTGTGTGTGCGTGTGCATCAGCACACTCACCCATTTCAAACATATACGTGAAAAGCACATTAAACACCAAAAGAGAAACATATTTTCCGAGGCACACGTCCTCTCCTCTCCTCCCACGCGCACACACACACACTCACACACTCACACACACACACACGCACACACACACACACACACACACACACACCAATGAACAAACACACGCTCTCACTCCAACTCCAGCACACAGATTCACGGCATTGTAAACATCTGTTGTCTTGCGCAGAGCTGCAGCAGTCGCAGGTTCTCTGCCGCCCACGCCGGCCTACAGAATGGCGTAGGCGCACAGATGATGCATACAGCTGCTCGATCTTTCCCAATGAGGACGGGGACACCCTGACGATGGAGAAGGATGGAGAAGGTGGGGTCCTCGCAATTGACAGTTTGGGGGATGGAGGCTGGTGGTGGTGGTGGTGGTGTTGGGGGGGGACAGATGGTTTATTTGCAGGTATTTATCACATCTTTACGACCGTAGAGCGTCGCAGCAGCAAAAGGGGAAAACGCTCACCACTGTCGCAGGTCTCCCGTTGCGTATCCATCTGAAACAAAACACACATAAAACACACACACCGACACAAACAAGCAGGAAATGCAAGGTTTCGAATTATGGTTTTAGGTCCCAATGGCGAGTCAAGGGTTCGGGTTAGGGTTAGTAATAAGTGTTATTCTCCTGGTACTGCATTTTCTGCCTACTGACGCCTTTGATAACAAAGAATATACTCGATTATCTCTGTTATATCTATTAATATTATGTCAATAAATCAAAAAATCTAGTTATGAGTAGGAATTTTCATCTTCATTCAATTTCATACAGATATTGAGGCAATGAGCCGTCATCTCCCTATAGAGGTAGAATTAGAAACTTTTGTCCTTGTTGTTCTTTTCTGGTGGAACAACCACCATATATCACTTCCATTTGGGGCAAATGTGTTATTTCCCAGGAAAGGGGGTTTAGATGTTCATCTGTGACAACATTGCAGATTCCCTCGTCAATCCCCCTCACGCGTTGTCAGTCTGTTGATGCAAAATTTTGCGATTCGTCAAAATGTCAGAGAATGCCGACGATGACTTTGCGAGGCCGGGCATGCTTTTTCCAAATAGAAAATAATCAATTCATAAATTATTATTATTATTATTATTATTATTATTATTATTATATATTTTTAATAAAAAAATGATTGTCAAACAGATATCTGTTGACTTTTTCCACTTGCATTTAAATAAATTAGGACGGGTAAATAATTGCGTAAGTAACAAAAAAAAACAATTCCAGTCAGGTTTTCTTAATCAATCCATGGAATTATTTGGTTTAAAAAAAGAGAGAAAAAAAAAAAAATATATATATATATATATATATATATATACACACAATATATCACAAATATGCCATCCTTGCTGCATTTTACAGTACATGTTCCTTTTTGTTTGTTTCGACATTACTATACTGCTGCCGTCTTGGCCAGGGCTCACCTGGAAAAGCAATATGTATGTAATCTCACTGTGTCTTCACTTGGTTAAATAAAGGTTAAATTCAATAGACATAATATTGAATATCTATTGAAAATATTATTTTATATACATTATAAAATATATATATACATATTTTATAATGAAAATCAATTTTATCTAATGCTATTTCAAGCTGTCTGTTAGCCCAATGAAGTTGTTTAGCTTTGTACCATCGCCCAGCAGTATTTGACATAGTATAACTTTAGAAATCATAACCGTAGTTTGATGTTAAAATTGGAATAATTTTATTCCAGGTTGTACTCAGTCCCTCAAGTGTTTCTGAAAAAAATAAAAAAGCACATACGTCATTACGTCAACGTAGTCATTTTCAGAAAATTGTCATTTCAACAGGATAACACAATCCAAGGTATGCAATTATCGCACACAGATTATAACACACACACACACACACACACACACACACACACACACACACACACACACACACACACACACACACACACACACACACACACCACTCAAAGGGTATTGTTTTGGTGTCTTAAGTCATGTGAAATTCATAACAGCAATAGTTAAATTACATTTATTATTCATGCTAATAAGTAACTACTCACCACAGCTACTAAACCCATCAAAACTGATGATATATAATTAGATCGTTAGCAAGATTGGTCCTCTGCAAATTTTGATTATTTTTGATATTCCTATTCCATTCTACAGAACTCCATATATTAAAGTACTTTACCCAAATTTTGTAAAAAAAAAAATTAAATAAATCACTGCTTTTTGTAATTTTTGTACATTTTGTCTATATTACTTAATTTAAAGGTGCAGTGTGTATAATTTTGTGGCATCTAGCGGTGAGGTTGCAGATTGCAAACAACTGAATATCCCTCCCCATGCGGGTGCAACATGGCAGCCTCTGTGGAAGAGACAATGGCGAAAACTGCGAAATGCCCTCTCAAGAGCCAGTGTTTGGTTTGTCCATTCTGAGCTACTGTAGAGGAAGAAGGTAATGAAAACACAACAATTCTTATTTTCATGGGATTATTCACCAATAAAAACATACTTCTGAATATCATATTCCATTTCTTACCAAGTCCGGTCCGTAAATTCTACACACTGCACTGCAGTGCGTAGAATTTGCACTTTAAGTCACTTTTACCTGGTTGCAGTGACATTCACTTGTTTAACACTAAAACGAAGCATTTCAGTGCTCACATAACCATAATTTAAACTGTGCATAGTATCGGATTTTGTGTATTCTGCATATTTATATATATCGGACTATTTCAGTTCTTTTTTGTTTTTTTGTTTTTTAGCTATTTGTATATATTTGATATTTTTTATTTAATTTATTCATTCCTTCTTTTATTTTATTTATACTTTTTTTTCTCAGTCTGTTAAGCTTTTTTTTTTTTTAATGCTAATGCTAATGCTGTTACGATAAGTAAAACACACAAAACCTCACCAGAAAAATTTTAGAGTATAAGTTTATGGACCTGGCGGAGTAAACTGATTCCTATTCTGACATGGGAATTTCTGTGCAATGGTATGAATTAACAAATTAAACTGGTAATTAGCAATCACTGCATCTCAGTAGCATAAGATTATTAAGATTAATACTTATGTATTAATTCTAATTCATTCTTGATGGGGGGGAAAAAATATTGAGAAAGATGAGCCTTCTTCACCCATGATGGAAGCAAAAAAAAACGGTCATTTGAGACGTCATGAGGTAAATATGCTTGAATGTAGCCCTCAGTAGTCAGGGTAGGTTCGTTACATACAGACTACAGTTTTCTCGTAATCTAATTACGTGCATTTGATTATACCCCAATGACGGTTATCCCAAAATGTGTTATTATACTGTACTTTCTCTATTTATATGTGATATTGTATAGATAGCGGCTAGTCGCTGCTTTATTGGTAGACTGGTTCATAAATTCATCTATTTTCTCCTTTCATTTTCCTCTAAGCATTTCTTAAAGTGGCTTTTTAAATGTCTTCAAAATGCGGATTGTAATGGAGATTGTTTTTTTTTTTTCACCTGATGAGAGTGCTTGAACGGAAGCAATGTTTTTCTTTGTTGGCCCAAACCGGGGGATCTCCACTAAATGTCCATCACTACTTGTTATTCAATATGTGATTCATATTGGGTTTTTATTTATTTATTTTTTTGCCCAATATCCAGCCTATCGCAGTTCTAAGCGATACGCTTATATATATTTAAGTTTTGGGTTAAATTATCTTTTTTTTGTTTTGTTTCTTTTGTTTTTGTGCCATCACGTTCTGCCATTTCAACTGTAATAAGGACGCAAATGTCATATAGCCAAAACTTGATTATTTCTGGATGAAACCTTTTTTTAAAGAACTAATGAAGTACCTCAATTTTTTCCAAAAGGCAAAGTGCACATAAGTAAGAAAGCAAGAAAAAAATAATAAACCTAACATAAATGACAGAGAGATACAGTAGACAGAACAAACAAAATTAGTGTTTTATACCTCATTTCTCTGTAGATGAACCCCCTGAGAAAAAGCACATTAACTGTTTAGGTGTGTGTGTGTGTGTGTGTGTGTGTGTGTGTGTGTGTGTGTGTGTGTGTGTGTGTGTGTGTGTGTGTGTGTGTGTGTGTGTGTGTGTGTGTGTGTGTGTCTGTGTGTGTGTGAGTGTGCGAGAGACAGAAAAAATGGATGCTTGCGCAGGTGATGTCTATGTATTGCGCTGCTGCTCTGTTCAGCGCTGTTTACTGTGCAGAAACAGCCTCCTCATGTTGGCGGAGCCCTTCAGCTCTAGTGCACCGCTGCATGTGTCATTTGTGGAGAAAACAAATTATGCATTTTGGATGAGGGCTGGTTTGGGGCCAATATGACCTCCATTTATAGAATGGTCACAGGCGTAATGGAAACTCCAGGAGGTGTTGCAAACAGTGAGACGTCCAACCTTAGTATACAAATGCAGGTATTGTATATATACACACACGCACACACACGCGCGCGCGCACACACACACACGCGCGCGCGCACACACACACACACACACACACACACGCACACACACACACATGCTACATAATTTGACATTTAATATGTTGAAATGTCATAAGAAAACATACATTGCCACTGTTAAGGACCAAAAGTATCATCCTATATACCCAAATCTAGGGGAAATAAAGACCCAAAGGTATAACAATTTATTGAATTTATTCAATCTGTGACATAATTAGTAAAAAAAAAACGGTATCATTTCAAGCATCAAGTGCCATTTGACACTTGACATCACAAAATTTTCCAAAAATTCTGGTGGGATTCACACAGACACAGACACACACACCCCCCCCCACACACACACACACACACACACAGACACACACACACACACACACACACACACACACACATACACACACCATTAAGCCCATCTTTAGGTGGTTCTGTGGGAACCGGAGCACATGCAGGGAAACACAAGCCACGGATTCGCTCAAGTGTCACTGCCCCTCAACCATGTGGACCACTGCCCCCCCCCCCACCTCCCAGCCATTATCTTGGCCGAGTGGTGGGCTTTATTGACTGGTCTGGGCTCGTCTACCCGGCCACCACGCAGGGAGTACCTCTGGATAGCCTACTTATCCCGCAGCTCTTCGGCCATCAGAGGGAGATAATCTTCTGTGATTACATTCAGTTTCTCATCCACTGTCCCTATACCCCCCCTCTCTCGCTCTCTCTCTCTTTCTGTTTTGCTGATTATACTCTTTCTTCATTACTTGTCCCCCACACCCCAGTTTTGTCAGTTTTTGCCCCTCTTTCCCTCTCTTCGCTCCAGTCTTTGCCTTTCAGATTTTGTGGGGTGGTGGTGGCGGTGAGGGGGTTTGGTAAAGGCCCCCATCTCTTCAGCAGCGTTTTTCCTTTTGTACAGGGACTCCTCGGCCAGCTGCCTATTCACACAACCCCGCCAATTAGGAGTCCATTCAGAGGGACCCGCGAGGGCTGCGCGAGGATAAGATCGGTTACTCCTGTTGCTGTAGATACGTTCCGACATTTTTAAAGCCACATCATCCCCTGCTGGATTTATGCTTTGTGTAGACTATGGAGAAAAATAATTATGTGGTTTCTGTGATGTCATAGGTTGGTTTCTAAAGAGATTTTGTCACCTGAAGTCTGTGGTTTATGCCCGCCACCATCTTGGTGCGAAATGAAGCCAGGTATTTCAAATATACCTCTCCATAAGCCTTGATATCTTCTTCATGGAGCAATAATTTTCAAAATCACAGCCAAGGCAGCGATTAGAAGAAGTAAACTTGGACATTGTATTGTGGAAAAAAAATCGACTTGTCTTTCTTGCGAGAAGCTGCTTTTTTCCATTGATTTCCATCCATTTGGAGGTTTTCCGATGCCAGCATCTTGTGGCCATAAACTGAACTGCAGTTGGTTTTAACAGAACAAGAAAGAAATGTATATACGCCCCCCCCAACCCACCCCCCCACCCCATCTCCCATGCTTGTGCCGCCACTATTCAAAGTATTCGCTCTCCACAATGCCTCCCATAATCTTTCACTCCGGAGCAATCATTAAACACGCCGAAGATTCCATTGTGACCCAGGCAGACTGGAAAACAGTGAATGGGGGGTGAAGTGGTGTGGGGGTGGAGATGGGGCTGTGCGGTTGGGGGGAGGGGCTGTAATGGATACTATGGTCAGTAATTAGGCACCGGCTCCCGTGTTAAAATGTCGTGACTTTGGGGAGAGCCATTTAGCTTGCTAATGAGTCTCTAACAGTTTATTGATGCCAATTCTCCCATCACTTTTTTCTGATGCTCACTTCCACTTCAGACCATTTTTTTACCCCCTCTTTCCGCCCTTCGGGACTCCCCGAGCAACCGTTGTAGCTAATTAATTGAAATTAGGGCAGATCAAATGCATTCCAACTTTTCTCATATGAACAGAAGTACCTGGGGGAATGAAATTCCAATTTAGAAACTTGGGGATTCGTGGTCAGCCCCCGCCCTTGAATGGTGTTCAATGAGGCCTCTTAATGCGGCCACAAGGCGCTAATGCATCAGAGTAATAGTCACTAATCCTGGGGCCATTGTGGCCCTCTTGTCCGACTCGATTCATTGTGATTCAAAGGCATCTGTAGCTGGTCCAGCCTGGATCACGGCAGCCTGGAGCTGCGGACTCGACTGTTTTGCCTCACAACCATTGTTTTTGTTTACCTAGTATTTGAGTTATGATCAGCAGAATTATTAAAGACAGGGTTTATGGCTGAAGGGACTATTGTTTCTCCTCTGAGCTCTTCTATCCTTCAAAGAAGCCCTCATATACAGAAAGAAATGGGGATTTTTCCACCAATGAACAACACCCACTGAACAAACCCCATTATTTGGTGGGTTGTTCATCAGAATGCTCATACAGTACTTCAAGATATTAAAAATGTAATTTGTTCTTTTTTGAGGCTTTTGATGGCAGATGATGGCATACATTTTGAAAGTAGCCCCAGCCTACTTGCCGATATGTATTTTGCAATATTGTACATTTGTCAATACAAGCGTATTTAAACAAAAACACAATGCTCATACATAACACAGTTAGGCAATTGATGCTAATAACCTGGTTCTTTGTGGAACCAAACATTGTTTTTCTGTTACTCCTTTCCCGAATGACGATTTGCTTGAACTACAAAATACTTTTTTTTCCAAATGTTACAGTTTGATGTTGTTGTTTGCTTAAGTTGCTGTCCCACTACTGTTTTGTTCCCAATCACACTGGAACCATGACACACCCCTTTTCTGATGTGTTCGTACATCGAATGTCACATTTCTCCTGGCAATGGGAAAGGTGTCAAAGGGCTATTTTTGTCAGGTCTACCCGGGTTTTAAATAATTAATAAAATAAAATGCAAATTTTGGTGTAAAAACATGTGTATATGTTATCACTCTGAAAAAATATATATTTTGTTAGTCCCTTAACCCCACTCCCAATGTTCCAGCTGATCTTTGATTGTTTCAGTACAGCACTACTCCCAGCTGTAAAATCTGCAGCTGTTAATCCTCTGGTCCTGTCTGATGTCTCAAAATGCCATTAAATCCATGCATGACCCATCCACACCGCTGTTACAACCTCTTGGTTTATAGACAAGCTCCGTCAATCGATAGAGCCTCGCGAATCGGTCTGAGCTGGATATGTACTGTGAATGCCTGGGCTTTTTTCTTTTAAGTTTAAATCGGATTATAGCGTGCCACGGATCCACTTTGTTTGTCAATATAATGTTCTGTATGCAGATATGCAAATATGCAGCCAGGCTTACGTCTACATTTACATATCCTGTTTTCTCCACAAATGCATGGCTGTGTAGTGGTCATGAGGTGTGAACATAATGTACATGCAGTGGCACAGTATTTTGGAAGCGATGGATACAGTAGGTGTCTGTGACATTACAGTTGACCTTAAAGCTGCTGGATGGTCATCGCTAAATGATCAATTATAAGGCTCTCTGAGGCTCTTTGTATAGCAGGCTGCGTCTATAGACCTGGACCCATCGGGATTTAGTTCTGCTGATGTTAACTAGTGGTAGCTGAGGTTAGAACTGAGATTAAAAGGGGGTAGGGCAACAGAGAGAATGTGGGGGGTAATCTTTGCCGCTAATCTTTTAACTAGTACACTTGGTTGGACAGCAATGTTGTGTTTTATGCTGTCAGATAATCACAAAATAAAAAGTAAAATGAAAACGAATTTGCTCGAGGCACACAATAGAAGGCACCACAATAGAAGTTGCACACACCAATGTGACAAAACCCTCCCAATAATAATGAAAATAAATGCAAGCAGTGAGACATTAGTATACAAATGCATGCATTGTATACACACACACACACACACACACACACACACACACACACACACACACACACACACACACACACACACACACAACACACACACACACACACACCCATATATATACATATATGAAAATTAATTGATGATAATAGTAATATGTAATAATGTGTTGATAAATAAATACAAATAAATACATGAAATTATATATATATGAGGATGCTTGTATCTCTGCTTGGCTGTGGACCACTTACCAACAAACTATTTGTTCCAAGCACTTTTGTTGATTGTTTTTAGCTATATGGGCAGCGTAAATGAAAAGCCAATTATACTGAGGCCATTATGGGACAATTTATAACACTGACATACTTTAATACAAGAAATAACATGTCAAACGCTTACAAATTACCTCACCCTCTTAACTGCACGACTGTAAGAAATCAGACGGCCATTGGACATGTAGCGCTCGGTCCATTCACAATAATGGAGAATCAAGGAAACTGCATAACAATGATCTAGTTATAACCTAAAATACGCAGCCCCATCAAAATGGGAACACAAAATCGATGTTCATTTTAAACAGCGTTTGCCCCCCCCCCACTCCATGACATTATGTCAGAGCGCTATCTACCTGGTCATCGATCCAAAATGCCTTTTGAATAAGAATGGAAGGCATTTAGTATGTTGTGCTTTGATTTCTATCTTTGGGTTTGTGTATGTGTCTAGCAAGTAGTTAGTCAAAAGGTAATAACTATTCCAACCAAAGTATACACATCCTAACTTAAGCTCTTGTTTCCAGTATGTTCCATCTGTTTTTAAATCAGCTATGTGAAAAGGAATTGAAGGTGACAGCGCAGAGAGAGAAAGAGAGAGAGAGAGAGAGAGAGAGAGAGAGAGAGAGAGAGAGAGAGAGAGAGAATAGGTCCTTTGGGGGTAAAAGAAACCGGGGCCGTATGTCTTTCTTAAAAGTCAATCTTTCCCTCTTGTATCCTGATTAGGAAGCCTTATTGGCATGTACATCTGTATTAACACGGCCAATGGTGACCCTCTTTGTGTGTGTGTGTGTGTGTGTGTGTGTGTGTGTGTGTTCGCCATGTCTGGGCAGGGGGGGGGGATTGATTCACAAAAGCAATGGCCGCTTCACGCTTGTTACTGGGACTCGGGGGGGCAAACTCTCTGGGGAGGGAGGGACCTTCAAGCCCAAGATCATGAGGTCCTGAGACATCCACCCACACCCCACCGGTCCTAACAGGATAAAGGGGTCGAACCCTGAGCCCGTCCCAATCCTGCATCTACTCCATATGCAGGCGCGTGTTCTCTCACTCTTCTGTGCACTCTCTCTCTCTCTCTCTCTCTCTCTCTCTCTCTCTCCCTCTCTCTCTCTCTTGCTTACCATCACACATTCACAGACAGATGCAGGCGTGCACACAGGCGTAAGGACACCACAGGGACCGGGATTAACCCAAGAGAATGTCACAATAGCCACACATGTCCCCTTAGTCAGGCTGGACCCATTCAGGTCCCCTGTTAGTTGCCGTCCTGACAGGGATTAGGCTTAATGAACTGGAAGGAGTTAACAATAAATGAATCAGGGGGCCTTTAAGCAGACTTCTAATTCCCCCCACCCCCCCTGCAGTTTTCTGTACAGGCACTGTTTGAACACAAGGTGTAATCCACTTGACTATCAAAGGTGCTGGGAGTATGAATTGAAAGTAGTCCAGAACACACACCCAAGAACGTCTCTCTCTCTCAAAAAAGAAAAGTGCCTGTGGATGACACAGTTCTCCAATGCCATCTGCTCCCACCCCGTTTCATCTTAAAAACCTGATACGCATATACACGTGGAAATATCCACGCAAAACCACAAACACACATGAATGAATATATATATATATATATATATATATATATATATACATTTTTTTTTTTTTTCCTCCAAATAAAGCTATTTCATAACGCATTCAACATAAAAACTATTGAAGAACAGTGCGGACAATTAAATGCACAATTAGTGAATCTAGTGTTTAGGCAGCCTCCAGGGTGAATTTAGAGTTTGTTTTCTGTCTCTCTGTGAATTTTTGAGACATTTTTGCCCAGGTTGCGCTTTTTAAAAGGTCCTTTACCAACACATTATGCGTGTGTATATAGGTACATATATTACGCTCGGCAGTTTCATTTGAAAGTTCAGCGAACAAGTTGTTCTTTTTTTGTAATTTACAAATTAATTACGGTGCAGGACAAAAGATTAGAGATGAAACACACATTATTTCACAGAACAGTGCAATCTTGTCAGCAGGCTAAGTTGTCGGATTGACATAATGCACTAACAACATATACTAATCACATTGCGCTAACATACCAAAAACATTTATTTTTATTTTTACTAATAACAAAATTCGAATTCAAAATCTTTAATTCGGATTCCTGACAGCTATCCTGCACTTGTATATGGTTGAATGTAGATTTAATAACAGGTCCTCAGGAATTAAAATTTGAGGTTTCTCAAATGGTCAATGTATGCTTTGATTGTTTCCAGCCTCTTATGTAAGTTGCTTTGGACCAAAGTGTCTGCAAAATGAATAAATGTAATTTAAAATGTGAATGCAATAATCATCAAGAACCTCTGTTCTTTGGATGACCCGTGGCAGACTTTTTTTAAAATAGACATTTGCGGCCACTGCCAAACTCCACCTCTTGAGAGGACAACCTCACCATGCTTTGATCAACAAAGTCACTCGTCACCATTGCCATTCCAAGCCACAATAACAACAACAACATCAATAAATCAACAAAAAACTCCTTTAGCATCAATAAAAATAAAACAAAAGAATAGAGGAAGATGCAATTGGGAGGGTGTTCAAGGGTGTATGTATGTGAGGCAGATGCTGACAGTGACAGTGTGTGTGTGTGTGTGTGTGTGTGCGTGCGTGCGTGCGTGCGTGCGTGCGTGCGTGCGTGCATGCGTGCGTGCATGCGTGCGTGTGTGTGTGTGTGTGTGTGTGTGTGTGTGTGTGTGATGTGTCCACAAGATCATTCCCCAATGAACGCTGGAGTATAAAGTCAGAGAAGTGTCATAATGCCTTCCGGCAGCAGAAAGACACGTCAGTCCATGAAACCACGATCTACAGCCTGCGAATAAAACAGTCTGTATGAGTGTATTTTGAATGGACTGTGTATTTATTTGGGGGGGGGTCTTTTGGAGTGTGCATATGCATCCATTCGGTCCTGTGTGTGTGTGTGCGTGTGTGTGTGTGTGTGTGTGTGTGTGTGTGTATGTGTGTGTGTGTGTGTGTGTGTGTGTGTGTGTGTGTGTGTGTGTGTGTGTGTGTGTGTGTGTGAGTGTGTGTATGTCTGTGTTTCCCTGTCTGCCCATCTGGTACAAGTGAGCTCCCGCCTGTATCGGTGTATATATTGTCATCTATTGTTTGTATTGACTCTGGTCTCCAAGGGGAGACAAAACCTGCACAGCTCTCTTCCCTGCCCATGTTTTTTAATTGGAGTGGCGGTAATAGCGTATACACACACACACACACACACACACGCACGCACGCACACACACGCACACACACACACACACACACACACACACACACACACACACACACACACACACACACAGCTTGGAGAAGCTGCGGAGACATGAGAAGAGGGGAGTGTGGCAGAGAGTGACAGAAGGAAGAAGAGGAAAAACCTAGTTAATCTCAGTGTTTGCTTTTTAATTGTCATAAGAGCAGGATCTATCTAACCGGTTAAGATGATTCCAAAATATGAGATTGTTGGTTATCCTATGAGGAAATCCATTCACTGGATATTGCGATAGTAGTCTTCACATTAAGGTCCGGTGTCCTCGCTTCCAATGGAAAATGTGTCACAAAGTATCCCCTCGAAGTGAAATATGGATGAGGTAGATCAGTGATTCTCAAAGTGGGGTCCAGGGACCCCCAGGTCAAAGTTTAAGTGAAAAATTAAAAATAACTTTCAAAAATATTTTGGGGTCCTTTGGATGAAAAACATTTGAGAATCCCTGATGAAAACAGTTATTCTGGAACTTGCATTTCAATAGAGTAGAATCGTTATTATCTATTTCTGGAAATTAGCCTTTGGCTTCACCATGGTTGAGTTATGGCGTATACATTTAAACAAGAACCAACACCATGGACATAACAGAGCTTTGGGTCCATGGAGAACAGTACATTATTCATCAAAAATATATTACTGGGAGAGGAGAGATATTATAATAATTTTAGGAATAATAATAATAAAAATTGTTCTTAAAAAAAGTCTTCTCTTCTTATGGTCTGCAAAAAAAACAGTTAATGTTAAATAATATTCATGGGGTACAGCGACAATTATCCTGCTGTAATCAGAATCGGAATTATAAATAAATAAAAAGCTATAACAGTTTGGAAAAAATAGATAAAATAATAAAAAAATTGGAGCCAAATAAATAAAAAATATACAGATTATAGAAACTATTGGTCTAGGTATATATATATATATATAATTGTACGTTAATACAATGTACTGACTTTAGTTATCGTACAGTCTATGGTGATAAGGATCTCTTCTCTCTGGTCAGAACAATGATGAAATCCATCCATATATCATCCATCCATACGTCCATCCATACATCCATCCATACATCCATCCATGTGCGACCATGTTTTTATTTTGGAGCGATACATTCAAGTCATATAAGGAAAATACAATTATTGCACAAAAAATGTGTCAGACATACAAGCATCCAGGTGTTTGCACCCTTGCCCTCCCCCCACACACACACATACACACACCAAGAGGTTGGTGCTGTCAATGTATTTTTATCTCCAAGTCAGTACAAAGTAGGCCCCGGGCTTACGGGGGGCAATATAGAGGGTTCAACCTGTAAGTGCCTGCAATTCCAGAAGCAATCACATCTAAACTAACACATGCGTCTGGCTCCGTGGCAGGTAGGGGCCGAGCAGGGTTCACGCTCTCTGTCTCGTGCCTCCATTGACACCCCTGCAGAACCCGTCCCCGTCCCTGCCCCCACCCCCACCAGGTCATCCGTAATCACTGCGTACTGATCTGCGGCCTCTCTCCGATGGCCTCACTTCCACTAAGACCCGTCCTTTCACAGTAATGACTGTGTGTGTGTCTGTGTGTGTGTACGGGCACACATATACACCCTCAAACAACCAACACCCTCAAACAACCCTCACACACACACAGACGTTATGGATGAAAATGGCAATGAATTCAACCATTGTTTCACCGTTGGTCCAAGAAGAAGAAGCAGCACGAGCCCGACAGTGGGTGTGAAGAAAGGCTACCCACAAAGCATACATTTGCAATGATACATGATATCTCTCGGAAAACTGAAAGCCACAGTACTGTCGCCCAAATAGATATAAAAAATGGCTTTTTATAGCTTTCCTGATTAAATTCCATCTAAAAAAAATGTTTCACTTCTACTACTTCTTGAGCAGTCGGCAGTTTTTGTCAGTTCAGATATGCTTTAAGGTATTAAGTAAATAATGTTTAGGCATTAGATTACAGATGGTGAAGTTTAGGAATGAGGGTGGGTCGGATCCGTTTTCAGATTCAGTGTAAAGTCCCCTCAAGGAGGAAAGTTTTAAATAGTTACAGCAATAGTATATTTATGAGGGATTCTGCATGTATATTGTTTGTTGCTTCAGTGTTGAATATATCCTTGGTAAAGGTGGGGATTTATAATTAGGTTTCTATCATTTATACCAAAAATAAAAACATTCACATGTTTGACATATTTCCAGTGACATATGCATTGCTGGAAATCATATGTTCATTATGCCAGAAAAATATAAAACCTAAGTCTAAGTATTTTATTTAATTACCTTCAATTTGTAATGTAATTTGAGTATCATTTTATCATATTAAGCTACTTAGAGTCCTTATCGAATGGGCAAACTAAAAATCCACTTCACTATACAAATTCCAGAAACTGTGTTGCGATTTTTCCCCCTTTTCCTAAGATAGAGCAGTTTGATGCCCTTCCCTGGGCTAAAACACAGATTTTATACTTGGTATTCATAGTTTTGACAACACTTGAGCGTGTTTCTTCAATCCCAGCTCAATTCTGAATCAATCTCTGAGGATTGACAGCCGAATCGTCCCCTACAATCACCCCACGTTGAGCCTTGATAAGGGGCCTGCCGGTGGAGAGGCAGCATTAGAATATGAATGACAAAATAAGGGGGTCAAAAGTTTCTCGGAAGGTTTTCACGAAAGTTTCCTGACGGAATATTATGCGCTTGTCATTTCTGACCTGCCCACCTCCCCTCCCTACCAGACAGACAGACATCTTGTAATTGTTGTTCGCCGGTGTCCGACAGGGATCTTGGTGGGGGGGGGGTTCCTGAACTGTCATCGGCATCACAGGTGCGCGAGGCACTGTGAGAGAACAGGAGGCTTTGCATTTACATTTATATGTGTATGTAGATGTGCAGAGCAGCACCGCCATCGACATGTAAAGACGTTGACATGTTAATCACAGGGCTAGGGGGAGGGCGCCACCTGCCCGGTGAGGTACCCTGGACGCACACACTCGCACATAAACATGTTTGCTGTGTTCCCTCAGATAACTACTTGCACTGGCCATCACTCATCTGACAACACACAATATTATGCAAATCACTGTCGCTGCAACAGTTGCAGTGTGACAGTATTGCCCATGCCGCCACGCTGACTACTGATCTGCGTGTTCGCATTCCCTATACATCTTCAGCCTATCTTTCCCCTCGTTTTTTTGGCTGCCGGCTCGCCTAGACGGAAACACCCCTTTCTCAGCCACCTTATCTTTCTGCCATACATGACTTTCAAACTCTTCATCTTTCAGATTTATTGTCCCTGTTTCAAAGTTTCAAGTTTCAAAGTTGTGTTTGTCAAAAGCTTAACTTTGTAGCCAGTGTCATGCAAATGGTAAATGGACTGCATTTCGATAGCGCTTTTCTAGCTACTAAGGCCACTCAAAGCGCTTTACTGTACATGTTACAATTACATTACCTGGGCTTTTTATGGCCTTCTTCTAATGCAAAGCAGTTTGAGTTGCATCTTGTGTATGATGGGTGCTCTACAAATAGAGGTTATTATTACATGCCTCACACTTACACACCGACGACAGTGTCAGCCATGTAAGGACCAGGACGACCACTGTACCTATGGAGCAACACGCGGAATGCTGAAAGTGTGCACTGCAATCCACCAATTGTAGCAGTAAAAAGAACAATTTGAGTACAAGGTGACATTAGGTAAGAAGTATTTAAACGACATTTACGTAAAAGTAAGCATATTTGGAAAAAAAAAGCAAGTTAAAGTATGATTAGATAAAGTTAAGTTCAGGAAACATCTAAACAGCTATGCAAGAACAAAACTTAAGGAACAGAAGTGCAGAGATCCAGAAGTCCATCTCTCAGTTTGTCCCTAACAGTGAGTGTTACAATAGAGTGATATCACTCTTGAGTTTCTTCTTTTATTGACAACCTCAAAGTTTCCCAAAATGCACCAATGTTTCCACTCCTTATCTACTGTTTGTTCAGCAGTGGGACCTCTGACCTGGTGGTTCAGTCTATGCTCTAGCGTAGCCGAGCTAGGCCAAACCACTTAACCTGCCAGTGAAACCAAAACCTTGGCCCATTGTGACCTTAGACAGCCCAGACAACCATTCAAAAGAGTCATCTCAA
This sequence comes from Zeus faber, assembly GCF_960531495.2. Lineage (NCBI taxonomy): Eukaryota > Metazoa > Chordata > Actinopteri > Zeiformes > Zeidae > Zeus > Zeus faber. The sequence continues at coordinate 32,896,528 of NC_137197.1, read as the reverse complement.
ATGCATTCCGATCAGCTTGAAAATAAATACTTTAATGAACAAGAATGATATGCCAACATTGTCTGATAGTTATAGTGATATCTTAGTCATTTCACATGCAGCTACATTCATTCAACTACTTTGACGCATAACCGTTTCTCCATCCACAACTGTCAGCTGTAAAGCCGCCTGCGAAACTGAACTACTTGTTGCTGTTGAGTTGCTTCAGTCAACTGAATTTTGTTGACGATAATGTTGTGGCGACAAGCATTGGACCAGGCAACCCCAACTCACTTGAAGCAGTCTGTCACAGCGGAGGAATGGTTAAATAGTACAGGTACTCCTCACTTAACGACCTACTTGTTTAACGACTGTTCGTGCTTACGACCAGCCCTCTGACCAGTCTGCACGTGCGCTGCATCTCAGCATCAAGCATCTCATTGTGCATCACCCTTTATATACTATATACACTATATACACTATATATATTATATACACTACATACACTATATACACTATATAAACTATATACACTATACACTATATACAATATATATACTATATACACTATTTACACTATATATACTGTATACATGTCATTGTGCATCACCGTTCTCAGCCTCAGTCTCGTTCCTGCAGTCTGTCAGTATTCACTACACTTGCGTTCGCAATGGCAACGGCCCTTATTGTGAAATAACACGGGTCCTCGCTTAACGACCTTGTCCTAGGAACTGAAGTCGTCGTTAAGTAAGGAGTATCTGTAATACAGTGGAAACCTGTCATAGCGATCACGTCTGTCTACGTCAAAGTGATCACTATAAGCAGATGATTATTTTAACCAATTTTTTATTTTTTTCTTTATTTCTCATGCAGAGTCCCATCTTATGGTATCAATGGCTCTGCGGAGCCTGGCATGGGATGTACGGGGATAGTTTGTTTCATTCAATTAGGCAATTAGGAAACGGAGGAAAATAAATACATCTAAAATTTAAAAACATTGTTATTATTTTATTTTTATTTTTTTGGAGAAACAGGAAACAGGGATGCTGGTTATTGGACAGGATTTAAATTGTTTTAATGAAAATGTAAAATTGGAAGGCCCCCTTGGAGGGCTGCGCCGGTGCGATGCAAAATCCTGACGGAACTATCGCACGGGCAGGCCCTGGTGTGACACCACCACTGCAGATGGGTATCGCGAGGTGAAGTATCATGGGAGTAAAGTAAAAAAAATTGAATTACTGTAGTTTTACATTTTTTTCCACATGTTTTCATGTATGAAAAGACTCAAAATGAACACTGTAAGCAGACTACTTGATTACTACAAGCGAATTATGTAAACTGCATTTGTACAGGAATTATGCTGTCACAAGCTTTGTAATGGATACAAGCGGCTGATCACTGTAACTGTGATCATTATAAGAGGTTTCCACTGTAGATAGTTCAGAATGTAACGGCATTCAAAGCAATTATTATAATGATCTTGTTTTTAGGTTTTTATTTTTAATTGTCATAAAGACACAAGATATATCGCTTCAATAACCTTTACGATAACTTTTGAGATGCTCGAACCTGTATTTCTCTAATTTCACAGGAGCAAGGCTGGTCTCCTGCAGACTTGCATTGAGCTAACACAGTTAGCATGTAGCCAATATCCGTCAACATTTTGTCTTTCAGATTAGAGCAAAGATAGCCAGAGAATGTCATATATTCAATTCCAGGCATTTGAAATTATCTCAAAAGAAAAAAAATATGTTGGCTGACATTCACATCGCCTTTTTGTAGTGCAGTACACAGAGGTTCAACATCTTAAGCCCAGATTTAGCTTGAGCCTCGATAATTCTGAAATGTTCTTGCCATGGAGATGTTGGTTTACTCTACTCGTCATCCTCTACTTGCACGGCCCGCAGTTGAACTTCACCCAGCGGACAATGCAAAATGTTACCGTGATTACATCTGTCCCTAGAGCGGGGCATGGCAAAGCGGCCTGTTCCGTCATTCCCATTATCCCTTTTGACCTTCCTCATCCTCCCTGGCCTGACCAAAGGGGAAAAAAGGCAGTTTAAGGCACACTTATTAAACATAATCTAGTGAAGTTATTAAAACAAGCCATCTTACGGAGGGGACCTGCCACAATTCAATTACCTGCGTAGCTGCAGGGTGGAGCGTGCCGGGGAGGGCGCCGAATATTTTTCTTTCATCGAGCTGGAGTTAGCATGGCTTCAATTAACACAATGGGACTAAGGGCAGTAATGAGGTAGTCCGAGACTGGCCGAAAGGAGAGTCAGGGGTTCAGAGGTTGGCGGCCGTCTGCTGTCGGCACTGAGGGCAGAGTTGGGGCGTGGGTGATCTCGCTCTGTCTTGTCGCTCAATTCTCCGTCACTTCCTGGCCTGTGGATTTTCCATTAGCGTCGGATCCAAAGGTTTGACATTGCCATTAGTGGCGCAGTGATAAAAATGAATAAATAAATTCAAAATTGAACGAAGTAGCTCCTGGTCATGGATTACCACCTTGTTATTTAATTGCTATTTTTTCTTCTTCTTTGAATTTATTTATTTAAAAGGTTTCCCGACTGCGTTATTATCGCCCATCATATGCTATTTAAAGTGGCTGTCAGCTTTTCCTTCAACTCATCATTTGTGCTTTTCTGGCCTGTACTTACAGTAGTCTGCTGTTTGTCAATGTATTGGATATTTAACATGTTGTCAATGTACTGGATACTTAATTTGTTTGTGTTCCCTGTTGTTGATTGTTCTTGCAATATCAGTGATATTATTCATCATTCAGGATATTTTCATTGTTAAAGCTGAAGTTGTGGGCTTGTTGTGGAAAATAAGTAAAATTTGCTTATCTCATTAAAGACAAACAATATTAGACATTGTAGACATTAGACATTAATTTCAACAACGATAGTATTGTAAGTATCTATACAAAATTGTTTTGTTCAGTGAAGGCAATCACGTTTTTCCGATTTTCAATGAATCACTGACTCCTGTCATAGAGTAGAAACTCATCCCTGATTAAATGTGATTTGTTTCTCCACTTTGAAACCCGGTTTCCATAGTGGTTCACTAACTGGAGACCTTTGTTTTTCTTTACTAAGGTATGGTCGCATCAAGACTTAGGCTTTATTTTCAAGCTGTCCACAATATAATTACATAATGTGCTCTTGGATTCAGCTGTTTGATTCCTAGTTAAGACCACAAACCATATCAATGGGGTATGAACCAATAAAAAAATGTTTAAAGAGTGGAGTAGGTTTTTCCAAAAGCTGGGCTATCGCTGGCCAGTTTCTCTTCCTGCTCTCCTCCTCAATTTCTCCCCAAATCTAAAATGAGGATGCAGTTAGCAATTAAAGATAATCTATGAGCAACACCCTGGCAACCAATGCTAGACAAAGCAGATTCTCACCACCAGAGGCGCCTCAATAATAGAAAGCGAAAGTGAAACCACCACTTGATTTTGATGTGGAGGATTTTTCTAGGTGGCTCAATAAATGTTTCATTCAAAAGGTTGCAGTCACTATTTTGCAAGTACCATTTGAACAACAGCTTGAAAATATAGGGAATTCAATTCAGATCTTTCTCTGAATGTATAACAATGGTGAGGTAAATATGAAAGAAGATGGATATGTCCATGTCCAGAAAGAAAAAAAAATCTGCTCTGTTTTTGCTCAACCCATGCACTGATCCAGTTAATTTCACTGATTATAAATCAGGACCAGAAACACACACTATTGCCATGTCCTTAAAGATTTATACATAGAATTTGACCCAAGTTCAAGTTAAAATCACATGCTCAAACATCAAACCATGATATAAAATTTGGTTGGGGGAACAGAGTAAGGGTTTGAAAGTGTCCAGTCGAGCACCTCTCTGAACATGGGAGATGGGGAGGGCAGGGGATAGAGTTTTCCGTATGCCTGAGCATAATCACAATTACCCATGGCACTTACAGAAGCTAATGTCTGAGCAACAGCTTTTGTGGCAGGATTTGGGGCTGTACAGGCAGCCGTCCCTGTGACAGCTCAACAATGCAGCACATGTCAGCTGACGTACCAAATATTCACAAAGTAGCTACAAAGTTACAAAAGCACATCACAACTGCAACTATAAAGATGGCATTCAGGTTAAACTGAAATATCTATGGAATGAAATATGGTTAACATTTTAAAATGGAAAATCCAATATTATACTGTAAAACAATGCTCAAGTTTATTGAAGAAAATCTGTTATTTCCGTTGCAAAACACATTTAAGTTTTATTTCTAGAAGCCCCCCCCCCACCACCCTTCCTTTCTGGTAATGCAAGTGCTTCATTACCCCGTTCCGCTTTTCTAATGATATTTTCTGTCTTCTCTTCTTTTGCCTACCCTTCCCTCATCTACACTAACTGGACTTCATCAAATCCAAAAGTCAACAGCCTTTTCAAGCGGTTACTACATTTCGCACACTTCAATACTTCTCTCAGTTAATGTCCATGTAGTAATCTGTCTCTGCAACGCAAGTGCTATTGGAAGCATGACTACCTCTTGCCCCCCCAGTCTGGCTATGATGCCCCCCCCGATGCTTTGAAGCCCCTGCAATGAGTGATTTGACAACTTTAATAGGATGCTCCTGGAATGGCCTCCTCGCCCACTCGTCTGTGTTTTCATTTCCAGCATTTTTACACACTGCTGCCCTGATGATGCCTCCAGCCTGCTTGTGGCGCATTGACACATTATTATCTCTTGAAGCCTTTATTTATTGCTCTTTGGAGTTGTCTCCAGACAACATTGAGTTACCTTGATAGTTCTATGATTTGACATTTCCCTGCTTTCCAGGGTTGGTGCATTACTAAAAATCGTCCCGGTTCTTTCATTTAGAGAGCCCAAGGTTGTTTCATATTAGATCCTTGGCCATCAGGTTTAATTTCTTTATTGCATAAATTGACTGTCCTCACGGCCATTGCTGTTGCATTGTGTGCTTCCACGATGGCAAAGATACCAATTTAATCTGCAATTGAAGAACCGGACAAAAACACAGGGAAGCTGTAATTAAAGGACACATATTGGTATGAAAACACAAAACAGCCTTCTGCTTCTATCAGATTAGACGAGAAACCTGTTACCGATGTCACGCTACACAGACAGTGGGGAACAAATACTGCGCAGCAATGTGGGGGCCCTTATCTTTGTATTTGTTGACACCTAACCTGTACTTGGCGAGGTGACCACGTGCATGTGTATGCATCTCTATCTCTGTCCACTGTGCGGGTATGTGTGTTTGTATGTGTGTGTGTGTTTACCGCAGTTTGTCCCCGCTCAGAGTGTCTCCTCTAGCTGAGTGGGAGGTCTGCGGGTTATCAGTGTAATTGGATCACCTCCCTGTCATCTTGTCCCAGTGTTTGTTGATAGCTCCTGTTTTAATTTGGCCTTTGTCTCTAATCTGCGGTAGCTGGCCCCCACCGCAGTAATCCCTTTAGATAAGTGGCAGACAGATTGGGTATCCGAGGACCAACAGCAACGCGCCCTGGTCCCCCATTTTGTAAGCCTCTGTAAATATGAAGGTGGAAGGCTATTTAATGGCGAAAGCAGGCTTGAGGGAAAGACAAAGGGATGAGTGAAAGGGCAGAGGAATAGGGGACAAAAAGGAAGAGAGGGGGGAGGGAGATAATGTGCGTTAGGGAAGTGAGGGGACTTCTCTCTAAAGCCAAGCCAAGGTCAAGAGAAGGTGTCAGCTCCAAGGTCCAGGGTCTTCGGAGCTCTTTGCAGCCGTTCCACTGAAAGTGTCTCAGTGTGGGGATTAGTACCGAGATTCAGTGTCACAGTTCCTTTTTATACTGAGGAAAGCACAATGTTTGCTCCTATTTTATGTTAAAGCAACCCCAGATCTTTCTTTGAATAAATGCCAAACCCAATCGGGATGAATGTCTGTTACAAACCTGAACGGATACACAGGCTGCTTTCTACAGTAGAACCTTGTTTATCTGAAACCAGCAGGAATGGTGGTCGTTCTGGAGACTGAAATGTTTGGTCGACCAAAATACTAAAGGATAGATTAATTATTTTTCCACCCAGGCCTAATTAAAAGGTTGATTACCATCATCATAGCACAACCTCGCTGACTGCTTTACTATTGAGAAACACAACTCGGTTGCAGCTTTTCACTGTGCTGAAATGCAGTCCAATGGGTTAAGTAATAAAGCCTTAAAAAATGTCATGTGCCAGCCGTGTATTTTATACTTAGGTTTTCAGTGCGATCCTACCACAAATAAACCTCCTTCGAAAAACCTCACCGGACACTAAGGCTATAGGCTACTGTCATTCAACGTAACCACCCGATATTCAAAGTGATTTAACGCTTAACACCTATGAGAGTTACATTACACAAATGACAGAGACATGAATCTATGGTATAACATATATGGTATTACAGTAAAAAAATATTTTTTACCAGTAACGCAGCAAGATAATGAGTTACTAATACAATGTGGGTAATATCATTACAGTTACCATGTCAAGTAACCATCGCGTTACCATCCGACATGTGCCACAAAAAATACAACATTATATGAATGTCAGTGGTTTTTACTGTTGCTCTTTCATTCATCAATAAACGGAAAAACAGTTAAAGGTTTAAACAGTTCAAAGCTCTGTGAAGCCGCCAGCCAATTAACCTGTTAAGTCTGTTTGTGCGTGATGTCACATCCACGGTACTTTTCACATTTTGTTTTTTCAAGTTTTTACAATTTTATTTGTATTTTAATGCATTTTATTTCAAAGATTGTATTGAAAATACCAAATGGCACATAATACACAACTCAGTATGAAACGGAATGTGTCCATGAATGTTGAATAACGTAAACAAGGGTAATATATGATAACATAAATAAGAATTTAGTCGTAAAGTGTCAAAATAAGCATAAAAATCGGAATCTCTAAGCATATGACTTATCTCTGAACTTATCATTTATTAAACAGTGATGTAAGGAGTGAATTGAAATCAATTATAAAATAATGAAATCCGATTCTGCTTTAGAGGTGCATTACTGCCCCAAGCTAGACTTTCCCAGTCCTTGCGATCACACCACACAAAAATGCTGACAAAGGCAGCTTGGCTAGCTAGAAGGCTCCGGCATATCAAAGAATAATACACCCAACATGGGAAATTCTGGAGTTCTGGGTGAATTTGGTTTTCATACCTTTTGATCGATTCCCAACAACCTCCTTGATTCATTCATATTACAGACTTGAATTGACCTGGAATGAGTGTTACTTGAAGGTGGAAACACTTCTTTTCACTCCAAATGCCTATGGAAAAAAATTGCCACACACCCACGAATCCAATGCCCACAGATGATACAACTTTCAAAATGCTAATGTCGCTGGGGTGTTTACACTACATGATCTTTTTTCTTAATTGTTCTTGTCTTGTGGACGTAGCGCTGTTCACACTACACAATGCATCCCAGAGGAGTGTGTTCATACCACATGATCTGATGGTGAGCGGCGAGAGACTTGTGAGACTATCTGGCACAAACATGCGCGATCCTTCACGAATATTTCTCAAAAGTTGTGTAGTCTGAACGGGGCATTAGATGGTTGTCACTGATTGCAAGTTTACCATTTTACACTATATTCTTTCTATCTATCAAGATTAAAAGATGCCCATTGTAAAACAATGACAGCGCACAAAAGTGCTCTCTCTCTCTCTCTCTCTCTTTTTTGCTCTCTCTCTCTCTTTCTCTCTCTCTCTCTCTCATTCTCTCTCTTTCGCTTTCTCTCTCTCTTTCTCTCTCTCTCATCCCTTCAACCTTCACACATTACCAAAGGTCTAATACCCAATGACAACTTTCTCTAAAAAACAACTGTGGCGGACCAAGGGGTGTGCACAACTGCAGACTGCAGCATGGCTTACTTTCCCGCGGGCGCCAAGCTGCCTCAAGTCGGCCGAATCAGCACCCACGGGACTCTAATTAGTCCGATTCGGGACAGGGAACTTTCTTAAAGTTTGTCTGTCTTCCAGAGGAGATCGGCGCATGGTCCCCCGGTCGGGAAGTGGCCTACCAAGTACCGGTATGGCTACAACGGGGTAGAAATCAGGTTTGCTGAACTCGGGCTGTTTGAAGACGATGATCCAGCAATGCCTTGTTTGACCCGGGGCTTTGGTGGAAGTGTCTTGGGGAGAAATTTGTTGTGTGCATGGGGATATTCACACGTATCCGGTCGTGTGGCTCCGAATTTGTTAGAAGGGGAAAAAGCATAGGGGACAGGCTGTGGTTAGTTCCTGGTGTCACACCCTGATTTTGGGCACAGATTGGCCAAGGTTTGACGCGTCGGTGAGAGAGGTTGGGGAGTGTGTTCACGGTCGGGAAGGAGATGTAAGTATTGCGTGGCACGCGGTGATGCAGAGGGGTCGGTGGGACGGGTCATGGGGCGGTCGAATCCCAAGTGGGATCTTCCCCAGTCCCTTTCACCTTCCTTATGAACGGTTTTCAGTTGGAGCAGTCGTGAGACGATACCTTACACGGGCCTTTGAGTTCGTAGTTAAAATCGATGGCGTATTGAATTGCCCAGACACTGCACTCACTCCCCCATATTTTTCGGTGATTAGGGACAGGTTATATCAAGTGAGCAATGACACTCAGACGGAGAGAAAATAACCCAATTGTTGGTTCCGAAGAGCCGCCAGGAAATGCTCTTCCAGGTGGCTCACTTCTGTTGGACGGGCATTTGGGCAGATGTGCGTAAATGGTGTGCTTTGTGTCCAGTTAGTAAACCCTCCAGCTATGCCAAAAGTGCCATGAGGCCCCTCCCCCTCGTCAAGGTCCTGTTGAAAAGACTTGGTGTGGACTTCATCGGGCTGTTTGACCGCAGTGGCGGGGCCATTGCACAGTATTGCGGCCAAAAGCGTGGCGCAGGCGCTGTGTCGGGACATGTTACTGGGCGTCCGCTCAATTCAGACCATCATTGATCATGGCTGACTTCCTTTCCCGCAGCTGCCCAGCTGCCTCGAGTCGTCCGAATCAGCGCCCACGCGGCGCTGATTGGTCCAATCTGGGGCAGGGAGCTCTCTTAATGTTTGTCTGTCATCCAGAGGGGATCAGCGCACGGGCTCGTCAGCCGACCAGGAGCCAGACTGGTGCGACATTCCTCCTGCGCCCAAACACATTATTCTTTATCATTTATCCATTAATTTTCAAAACTCTCGCCATGTCGGCAACCCACGGCCAGAAAGACTCCCTCCTTAAACCCGCACTGTTGAGCAGAGACTCCCACAACAACTAAACAACTTTCTCTCTTTATGCTATTTTCAGCCTGTCAAAAATATTTGGTTCTGTGGCAAATTTCCGTTTTCCTTGAGTCTCCTGGCCAATCCGAGAGGGTTAGCAACCCTATTTATGCGCAATAAGTAATGTTTTATGATTTAGCATTTTGGCATTAATATGAACTCCACACCAAATCACCAGCTGAATGAAAGAAGTGGCGATTTACAGTGTTCTTGCACCACTACGCCAGAGTACAGTTATACTGTATTATTATCTTTATGGTCCTTATTAAACTATACACAATATAAAAAAAAAAATATGAAATGCATTTTGACCAGATATTAAGCTGTAGTTGTAGCTCATGAAACACGCTGATCTCCGTAGTCGGTGCCCAACACAAATTCGAAATCTGTAACTAGTGGCAAGTTTGGGAGAAGGAGAGAGAAGATAGGCTGGATGTGCCACCTTGTTTGGGCTGTGTACCTTGTGAGCTCTTACACAATGTAGATACAGATAATATATGCACTCCATCTGTTACAGATTTCAACAGCCTTACCATTCATTGGACCACTGCAGCACTGTATTTGTGTTAATATCATAGCATTCATTTTTAGCAATACACAATACACTGAAATATTGAGGTTTGTCCAGGATTAATTTCCAGCACAATTCCTTGGCCAACACTCAAAACATCAGTATTTAACTAAAATAAGTAATATGTTACTCTTAAAACAGCAGTGCACTCACTACTTGCAGCCACTTTTCCTGAGTTCCATGAACATGACATCAATGTAGACCCCAAGAGAACCGACAACAGCAGTTTCTTGCAACTGTTCCCCAAGCCGCTCTTGTTCATTTTCTTGCCTGGGCGAGGAAATGGAATCCTGGCTGACCCCTTATAGCATAAGATGCTTATCGCAGCATTAGCTTGCAAAGAGCTTATGGAGGGTGAACGATTTGGAAGTCTAACCGAGGAGGGAGAGTGGTTTAGTCCTGACACCCAGTGGGAGGAGAGCAGCCTTCAGGTGCCTCTCCTTGGAAAAAGAAGAAAGAGAGAAGAAAAAAATTCCCCCGTCCCAGGCCTGTCTGGGAAAAATCCTAATTGAATTAGAGCAGAATGAAAACATCGAGGGTGATCTCACTTACTCTGCAAATGCATTGAGAGGCATTATTTAATCTTGGCATGATTCTGCGCTCTTTTAAGCCAAGGCACTTAAGACCACTGAGTGCATAGAAAAGTGACAGCCACCACAAGAGGAACTCAATCTCTTTTTTGCACAAGGGAGCACAAAGTTCATCCAACAATCAAAATTCCCCAGACCGAGTCAGAGAGCGCTTCACAAAATGTTTAGTTTGTGTTGGCAACAACGGTTGGGTCGACATTTTTTTGAAACATAGTCAGGTAAAGACTATAGACTACCACTGGATTAGTAGTAGTTATCTCATCAGAATATTTTGCAATATATGTCTTCATGCTAAGAATCTGTTTTAAGTCTTAACAAAAACTGAAAAGACTGCGGCAATCCTTGTTTGGTCTTGACATTTCCACTATGAGGTAAATGAGACAAGGATGATCCTCCAGGAATCTACATATACAGTAGAACACCAGCCATCAAGCTCTGCTAAACTAACTCTTCTCTTAAATTAAAGTATATCTCAGTTATTTTTCAACCGCGGCCGTATGTTGTTTCCCACCATTTATAGCTACCTTGCTCATTGCTTTATTATTGAAAAACTTGCCACTCTGCTGCAGCTTTTCATTGTGCTTACATGCAGTCCAATGGAGCAAATGGTTAAGCCTAAAAATATTTTTATATTACTTTTGTAATTTGGGGAGCTCACAACATTGTCGGACAGTCTTTGTATCATATTTGTATACACATACACAAGAAAAAAAATCGTAGCAAATCATGCATTGGATCAGGTTTTTCTGACCCTGCCTGTTTGCACTGCATCAGTGTTTCAGTGGTGCCATCAACCTGCCATCCCAGCGCTCGCCTGCTGTGCCGGCTTGAATTTGCCCTGTCCTCCCCGACAGCGGGACTCTCTCACCTGTTTGTTTTAATGTTTGCCAGAGAGCTTGCCTAAGGAGTTTTTCCCTGTGACGGTGAGAGGGTCATTTCCAGGTGTAAGGGGACTACGAGGGCAAGATCATGTACACAAGTAAACAGCATATTTTTCATAACTTTTCTTCAAAGTGTTGGTAATCCAACACATTCATTTTATATTAAACTCACCACATCTATAGCCATTGTACATCTACAGAGTGCTGCAGTCTGTAGATGTACTCGAATCGGTCAAATCAGCGCCCAGTATTATTTATACCATATTATTTATACTTCTGGCGAGCTGGCCTTTTGTTCTTCTTTATAATAAACACTCTCGCCATGTTGGCAAACCACGTCAAGAAAGACTCAGTCTCCCTCCCTAAACCCCTACCTGTGGCCAGAGACTCCAACAAGTGCCGCCTGAACAGGGACTCGGGAGGGGCAGGGCGCCGAGTGAAAGGTGCTTCTGAGCCGATCCACTGGCTGCGGAAGCGCTTCGCAGACCTGGACCTGAGGAGCGGGACTTCCTACTCTGCCAGCTGGAGCAGGTCCTCGCTGGCGTGAGCTCCCGGGAGCATGCCGCAACTGACCACTGGCCCGCCGCCACCAACGGGGAGCAAGCCAGAGGACCAGACCTGTGTCCGACCCCAGGACCCACGCAGGATTTGCCGGGTCCCCAGCCCATCACGATGCCCCGGTGGAGAATGTCCGGGGGCCCGCTGCGTCCGACCACAGGACCCACGCGGGATTCAACAGGTCCCCAGCCCATCACAATGCCCCAGGACCCACGCAGGATTCGCCAGGTCCCCAGCCCATCATGATGCCCCGGTGGAGAATGTCCAGGGGCCCGCTGCGTCCGACCCCAGGGGCCTGATGAACCTGCCAAGGACATGTTGATGAGGGAGGCTGGGGGAATGCATTCACGGTCGGTAGGGAGATGTGAGTGTTGTGTGGCGCGTGGTGACCCGGAGGGGTTGTTGGCGGGCCGGCGCAATCGCAACTGTGAGCTTCCCCTGTCCCTTGACCTTCCCTATCGATGATTATCCGCTGGAGCAGTCGCGGGACGACACCCTGCGCGGGGCCTTTAAGGTGGGTAGTTAAAATCGATGGAGTATGGATGCGCCCAGATGCTGCGCTCGCTCACCCGTATTTTTCGGTGATTAGGGACAGGTTATATCCAGTGAGCCGAAGAGCCGCCAGAAAATGCTCTTCCAGGCGGCTCACCATAAGTCGATGACCGGTCACCTCGCTCACATTAAAACACGACAAAAGACTTGGTATGGACCTTATCGGAGCCGTTAGACCGTTAGACTGCAGTGCCTGCTGGTATCGTTTTGTGATAGTCCTAGTGCATTATGCAACCTGGTACCCCGAGGTGGTGCCAATGCGCAGTATTACGGCCAAAATTGTGGCACGGGCCCGGTTTCAGGTCATCTCCCGAGTCGGGATTCCGAAGGAAATCCTGACTGACCAGGGCACTACCTTTATGTCATGTACACTTACTTACGAGTTACTGGGCGTCCGCTCAATTTGGAATAGCGTTTACCATCCCCAGACCGACGGTCTGGTGGAGCGCTTCTGGCCAGCGAGCCTTTTTGTTCATCTAGAGAAAAGAAAGACTCTGTCTCCGTCCCTAAACCCCTAGCTGTGTGCAGAGATTCCCACACTTTCACTTAAAAGGTAGCACTAGAATGAGCTTTTTCTTCAAATAAAATACCCCATGTAAGACCCCATGTAATATTTTCATAAAATCTGGTCATAAATCAGGTTTTTTAGGGTCTTGCACTTCCACAAATCAGCAGAAAAAAAAATTCTGCTTCCTACCTATTGTAAAGAACTTTCTCAAGGGTTTCTCAAGCGAGGCTGAGCTATGAACAGTTAGAAATGATGGGAACCAACATTCTAATGAAGCCTGGGTTGAAAAATAACAAACCAATCCTTCTTAAGATTTCTGTTTTTTGCAGCATATGTGCCTTTTTATGTTCCTCCATGGCCGAGTGTTGCTTTGTTGGCTCTCTATTTCTGCAACTTCTGCTGGACAGATTACCATCAGCCCCAGTTGGGCGTGGTCCACTGTCACTCAGACCATCTTTTGGCATTCTATCCCCCTCTAGCAGAATTATACTCAGTGGCATCAGCTCAGCCCACTGGTCCTTCCAGAACATTCCTTTTGTCAGAACAACAAAGTTGAGCTATTTACGCAGCATCCCACTGATCCTTCTCACAAACAAACCCCCCAAAAAAATGGAAGAAGGAGATGCGGAAAGTGTCAAACAGCCAAAGTCAGACAGAAACACTCCCTTCAGTCTACTATAACCCCCTCCATCTGATGAAAACTGCATTAGGTGCAATATCCAATTCAATCCCTTTCCCTCAACCCTTCCCGAGAAAGCTTTTAGCACACGTTTTAGCGCACAAAAGGTGCCTGTCTGGCCTTTGTAGCCCCAGTTTCTATTTAAGAAGGTGAGGGTGAGAATGCACAGGGGAAGAAATCAATACAGTGTCCTGGCTCTCAATCTTCTTGGCCTGCAGTAAAGGTGTTGCAGGGGGACATTGTTTGGAAGGCGGTAGGGATTTTATTTTATTTATTTTTTTGTCATTCATAAGCTTTGACAAATCCTTGACATCATTTGCTGGATTGTATCAATACCTTCTTCTCTGGGCCTGGGGAGGACGAATGGAAATCATTTGTCCGGGCTTTGTCAGGGGCGGGAGAGTCAAGTTTGACTGCCGGCTTCGGCGACATGAGAGGAGAAGAGTGCCCTGGACAAAGCCCCCCCCTAACCGCCGGCAGCTGAACGGCATTAGTGCTGCAAAGGAAGTTGAAAGTTCACCACAAAGACAAGCGAGTCGGTTTCTCCTCGGTCCTGCTGTCTAACTAGTGGAGGACACAGGGCAGCTGTTGCTCCAGGAAATAGACCCCAACTGGAGATCATTTTGGCTCTGCCCACCGGCAGAGATTCTCGTGGCTGGGTTTCCCCCTCGAGATGCGGTATTAATAATCGCAATGATGATTTGCTCTGTGGAAAATAAATAAATAAATAAATAAATAAGAAAACAAACTTGGAGGCATTTCAGAGAAAGAAGATGACATCAATCGGTGTCTGCCACATCAACATCGACGGATATTTATTTTAATCCTGAAACGCGTATAAATATGTGCACGTCCATGCACACGCGAACAACATCTCACATAAATATGCCCCCTCACACAACCCTATAATTCATGTATTCTTAGTGGGGGGGGGGGTGGTGCTGCTGCTGCAAGGGGATAAAAAGCAGCAGTGAGCTCTCTCCTTTCCTGCTTGTTTTGACAGTTGTGGGCTAGATTTGGGGAATGCTAAATCTCTTAATCTGCCCCTATTAATAAGAAAAACATCAGACTGTCTGTGATATTTTCACACGCTTTTCTGTGTGCACCGAAACAAATTGGAGAGGAAATGGCAAAATATTTTGGAGGAATGAAGGGTACAGAATTATGTAATAAAAAAAAGTATATATATCGCAGTAAGGCCCAGATCTAGTGAATTCATGTTAGGGTTGTATTAGCCTGTGTTGTGAATGTGTTTCTGTATTTGGAGGAGGGATGAGACGTGTTAATTTAGGGTGTCTGTGGCTGGGAGGTTATTCTATTTTGGTGCAACTCGCGCCAGCGTACACTGAACGAGACCAGACTAGTTTAATTGGTTTGATCCATGTCGGGGTCCCCAAAAAAAGTCAGCTATGGCACCCGTCCAGACAATTTACTGATTTTCCATCTATATGTTTAAAGTCTTCCCTGCCACCCTCTTTTTCTTTTAAATAAATTTTCCTATATATGAGAATTGATTTCTTTCTTCGCAGTGATAACACACCAAAATAGCATTTCCGGATAACATTTCCACTCAAATTATAAAATTACCCAGTGGGTGCTAGACATCATTTAGAAGACTAGCTTCCCCCAATTTTCGGTAGAAATTGTGTCCTGCTTGGTTTGCCCCTAATTTACCCTGGGAATCATTGAGCTGAGCGTAGACGTAGAAGCGTAGCATAGAAGTTCAATTATAGAAATTAAATTGAACGTGCCTGTCATTGCCTAAACTGCCCAAATGTTACTAACAGCAAAATATATGGGTTGAAAATACATTGAAATGACTGCTATTATGCTCATCTATGCACAGGCGACATGTCTGTGCATAGATGAGCATAAAAGCAATCATTTCAACCATCTCCATTTCATATTTTCAAGCAAACAATGTTCAGTTGAAAGTGGCCACAGACACATTCTATGGGATGTTCAAATATCTATTCTGTTGTGTTCTGCTTTAACACGCGGACATGAATGGGTTTAGCTGTAGCACAACTGTTTTCTGACCTGCTTGTCCTTCCAGTACATAGCTCGTTCCTGGGTGCTGGCCCCCATCAGCCCATGCGCTTCAAATTATCTAGTCCCACCGTGGATTACGTCAGTGCCCAACATTGACTAGGTTATGACATCTCCCTCAAGACCTTTTTTATAACATAAACCAAATTTTCTTTGTTAAACATACATTTCAACTCTTTTTAACAAACACAAACCAAACAACAATTACAAGAAGCAAAATCTGAGACTTTGAATGAACTTCAAACATACACAATCACAATTACATTTGTTCAGTCAACCTCTGTGAAGCCATTACGGCTTGACAAGACCTTCTTAACTCAACTTTCTCCTGTGATTGTATGGGTGTGCTGTGTGTGTGCATATGCATTGTGGATGGGAGTGTCTTGTGTGTGAGCATGTCATCTACCCCGAGATTGCCTTGATTTGTACTGTCCGTACATGATGGAGAAGGTGTCTCCTATTTCACCTGCATCTGTTTCCCTCTGGAGCTCGAACATGATATGACCTGGGTACCATGGCTTTGACTACTCGTGTATCAATGTTCCAGTTTTTTCCGTCATGTCTATTAACTGTCATTTTTTTGGAAGAGTGCTCAAAGCTCTTGACCCCTTGTCATAGTATATTTATTGTTTGCACTTTTCCCTCCTGTTGAACTGAGTCACTTTGTCACTACCTCTGCTCATTTGGAATTCAAGAAGTTCTGGTAGCCTTGTTCTGAATTTTCTGTTGAAAAACAATTCTGCAGGCGACTGCCCATGAGTCTGTGGCGTGGCTCGGTAGTTTAATAAGGCTATATATGAGTCAGTTATCGAGTCCAGTGCCTTTTTGATGAGCAGTTTGACAATTTTAACTCAATTTTCAACCAACCCATTGGATGGGGGTATAGTGGACTCGATGTGATGTGTGTGAATCCATAAGTTTCATCAAAGTTAGTGAAGGATCTACAGCTGAATTGAGTTCCATTTGTACAGTATCGGGAATTCCATGGCTCGCAAAGAAAGACTTGATGTGGGTCATCACTGTGGCTGTGGTGTCCTTCAGTGAAACTGAAGGACACCACATTACCCATTTCTGGGTAATGTGAATAATCTCATTAGCATAACGTAGTCCTTACCATGTAGTGAGAAGAGATATATTCCCACCTTACTGCATGGTCTTAAACCCAATTTCTTCTCAATCCACATCGGTTCTTTCCTGGGATTATTTTTGTGTATAAGACAGATTTCACATGTTCTAACAATATCTTCTATTGCACAGCTCATTTTTGATGAGTATAGTGCTGCCTTTGCCAGTCTTTTACATTTTCCATCTCAAAATGGCCCTTCTTGTATCTCAGTACCTTGTTGTAAGTTGACTTAAGGTTGGATAAAATTCTTGTTGTGTAGGTTTCATGATTGTTCAGCCATTGTTTGATTAGTTTCATTCTCAGTTATTGACTAGGTCAATCCCAGCCAGTTGTGGTGATAACTGAGTAGGCGGTACCAGCTGTTTTCCAATCAGGGGTAACACAGTGGAAGACTTGCTTGTGTAAGGACACAAACCAGCTAGTCTACCTGTGCCAGTCCACTGAGAGAGGACACAGAGGGCACCCTGCCTCAGCTAAGTACACATTATCAAAAATAATACACCATGTGCTTTCAGAATATTCCTGTTGTTCACCACAAGCACACATTCCTTTAACAGGAGAACTTGCAGCCCTGCCTACCTGCGATCACTTCAGAAAGCATTTGCTGCTGCCACCTCCTCCATGGCACTGTGGAACTGCCAGTCTGCGGTCAACAAGGCTGAATTAATTCCTGCCTTTGCCACCAACTCTGCACTCCAAGTTCTGGCATTCACAGAAACTTGGATTTGCACAGAGAACACACCAACCCCTGCTGCCCACTCGACCCCATTCAACTCCTCCCACAGGCTTGACTGGGCGAAGAGGAGGGACAGGTTTGCTCATCTTGCAAAAGTGAAAATCCACTCCTCTCCCTCTGCAATAATAACTTGTTTGAATATTATGCAATAACTTTTAATGATCCTGTTAAAATGTACATTGTTATTATCTATCGACCACCATCAACTGGGGAGCTTTGTGGAGTAACTGGACATGCGGCTCACATCCATCCCAGAGCATGGCTCTGCATTTTTAATCATGGGTGACCTCAACATCCACTTGGACAAACTACAAGCTGCTGACTTACTCACACTGCTGTCCTCATTCGACCTGAACCTCCTCCAGCGACGCACAAAGCAGGCAACCAACTGGACCTCATCTTAACACATAACTGTGTCGCTGACAACCCTCGTCATCCCAATAAACACTTCAGGTCATTTTTTTATTCAGTTTGCACTCTCTCTGCATCCATGTCCAACGATTCCCCTCCTTACAGTATGTCTGCTTCCATTGAGATCTTCGCTCAGTCTCCCCCACTCAATACTCTTCTCTGGTCTCTTCTTCCCTCCTCGTACCTGAACACCCTTTTTCACTTGATGTTAATAATGCCACAGACATGCTCTGCTCCACACTAACCTCATGTCTTGATAACCTCTGTCCCCTCTCCTCCAGACCAGCACAAGAAGCACCCTCCAACCCCAGGCTGTCAGGGACTCTCCGAGATCATCGGACAAAGCTCAGGTGGGCTCAGAGGAAGTGACCCAAGTCCAGAGACCGCACTCATCTGAATAAGTATCAGTCCTCTTTATCATTTTTCTCATCTAGTATTAATAATGCTAAAACCACTTACTATCAGGACAAAATTTACAACACTAGTGATTCACGCACACTCGTCTCTACTTTCAAAACTCCCCTGAACCCCCACCCCCTCCACCTCCATATACCCTGACTGATGATGACTTTGTCACCTTCTTTTAAGAGAAGGTGGTGGCTATTAGCAGCCAATTCTCTCCACCCCACTCTCTCACACCTAACCCTCCAGCACCTGACTCTTTTCATTCGTTCTTCCCCCATTTGATGCTGACATATCTAAAGTCCTCCTCTCCAGCCACTCTAGTACCTGTCCCCTTGACCTTATCCCCTCTCACCTCCTGAAAGCCATTTTTCCCACCCTCATACCCTCACTCACACACATCATCAACACATCACTGATGACAGGTACATTCCCAGGCTCAAGTAACTCTACTGCTCAAGAAACAATCACTAAACCCATCACAAGTAGAGAATTACAGACGTGTCTCTCTTCTGCCATTTGTATCCAAAACGTGCTGTATTTAAACAAACATCTTTTTCTCTCAGAGAATAACCCGTTGTTGTTGTTGTTGTCACTCCACCAGACTGACACTGAGAAACAGCTGCCCATAAGGTATATGTTCTGATTTTGCTTGATTTATTTGCAGCCTTTGACGCTGTTAATCATCATGTTCTCTTGTCCAGTCTTTCTGATCTTGGTATTACAGGGACTGCGCAGAGATGGTTTGAGTCTTACCTCTTGGGTAGATCCTACAGGGTGTGGTGGAAGGGAGAGGTGTCTCACCAGGTAAAGACCGGTGACCCACAGGGATCTGTGCTTGGCCCTCTTCTCACTGTACGCCTCCTCACTGGGATCGGTCATCCAGCGGCATGCTTTCTCTTCCCACTGCTACGCTCATGACACCCAGCTCTACCGCTCCTTTCCTCCAGGGCATACCACGTCTCTGCATGAATCCTGGTATGCCTCGCAGACATCACTTTCTGGATGAAGGAACACCACCTCCAACTGAATCTCTCCAAGACAGAACTCCTCTTCATCCCGATAAGTCCAACCATTCAACACTACAAATGTTGAGCTTGGCTCGTCATCATTAATACCATCCGAGTCTGCTAGAAATCTTGGGGTAGTTATTGACGACTAGCTAACCTTCTCTAATCAAATTTTCTGTCTCCTGATCCTGCAGATTCATTCTGTACAATATCAGGAAGATCAGATGGTATCTGGAGTAGCCCTTGTTACAGCTCCTTGTCCAGGTGCTTGTCATCTCACAACTAGACTACTACAACACTCTACTGGCTGATCTACCAGTGCGCACTGTTAAATCACTGCAGAGGATTCCGAATGCAGCAGCGTGCCTTTTTTTTTAACCAGCCAAAGTGTGCACATGTCACCTTCATCTTTCTCCACTGGCTCCCTGTATCTGTCCACATCAAGTTCAAATGGTTGATGCTGGCCTCCAGGGTCACTGGATCCGCACCCACATACATTGCATCAAGTATCAGGCCACACACCCCAACCCTCTCTCGAAGATCGGCAAATGAGCAGCAGCTGGTGGTGCCACCCCTGCGTGGAATTAGCTCTCAAGCCAGGCTCTTCTCATGTGTGGTGCCAAAGTGGTGGAACAAGCTACCCAGTTCATTACGCTCTGCAGCGACACTCGCAACCTTCAAGAAAGACCTGAAGACCCTGCTCTTTCAGGAATACCTGATCCTGTCTTAGCTATGACTAATATTCTTGTTTCTGTTGATGTTGACAAGCCTTAAGTTGTTGTATTGACAAAACACTAACAACAAAAGAGTTGTTGATGTTGACTAGCTGTTAAGTTGTTATTTGACATAGTGCACTAAAATGAAAAAATAAAGAAATGCACTAACAACAAACGAACGACACCTTTTAGTCGGATTACTTACAGCATCTTGCACTTGTATATGTTTGAATTTAGAAACAGGAGATCATGCACTTAAGTTCAATGTTGCTCCAATAGTTGATGTATGCTTTGATTGCTTCTAGCCTCACTGTGAGTCGCTTTGGACAAAAGCGTTCGCTAAATGAATAAATCTTTCAGGACCATTTGACATTTTCCCATGTGTGGGATGATTTCTCCATTATAAGCCTTTAGTTTTTTTTGGTGTTTATAGTTGGTGTTACCTTCAGTTTTGGTAGGTACGTTTCTGGTATGTTGTTAGCATGGCCACAGTGCAAAGGCAGGGCGCTGTCGAGGTCCGTGTCCTCTGCAGCAGTTGCTGTAAGTGCCCAGTTGATGTTCCTGTTTGCCTTTCTCCTTGTGGTTTGCCTGGGTGGACGGCTGTTGCTGTGTGACTTAGCAACTATCTCAACCTTATACTCATCTTCACGTACCCTGTTGCCATCCATGCATTTAAGGTGTTAATTCTCATGCTTGGCATACCTGTATGGCTTTCTCCAGGTTGAGGTCCTGCTTCCCTAACAGCTTCTCTATTAGGCCCTTATCTCTTACACCCATTACAGTCTGGTCTCTGATGAAAAAGCTCACCAAAGTTGCATGGCTCGTTCTTTCATTTCAGGTCCATTATGAAATCTTCGACAGATCCCACCTGTGTTCTGCTATTAAACGCATACCTTTTTATACGTATCGTTGATCTTAGGTTTTCCAGAATTTTTCAAATTTTGTTATTACCAGGGCATAGTCTTTCTGTTCATCCGGTGTTAGCTGAAAGCTGTTGTAAACATCTATGGCATCTGTTCCTGCCATCATTAAGAGCAGTGCAATCTTTTGTACGTCTTTGTACTTCTTTCTCCGTCGCTGCTATCACGGATAGATAGTATGAACCGGTGCTTGAATGTTTTCCATCCATCTTCTACATTCCACGTTAATTTTAGCTCACTAGGAGGCTTGAGCTGCTCCACCTTGCTATACCTAATACAACCACCTTTCTCGTTATGCTATCAATGTGAGCCGCACTAGCTAACCAGCTGTTACCTTGACTAAACAAGTGTGCTTCGTGCACCTTGTCCTTCAAAGTCAACATCAATCGTTGTGTTTTGCTTTAACGCACAGACATGAATGGGTTTAGTTATAGCACAACTTTATATCAACCTGCTTATCTTCCCAGTACATAGTACGTTCCTGGCTGCCGTCCCCATCAGCTGTTCCCCTTCTGGGTTACTCAGTCCCACCCTTGATTACGTCAGTGACCAACATTGACTATGATATTACACATATTCTGCTTTGTTTTGGGCCATAGATACAAATACTAACCTCCTCATATGGCTTTTGAACTTTCTATGAGAATTATTCTATATTTGAGTACTCAATTTTCCACTCAAAGTCCCGAGAATGTGACCCGAGAATTAGCAGATGGAAATACTTTGCAACCTCACAGCTTGCAGAGGAGGAGTTACCTCCACCACAAAAACCTGAACATTTTTGATCTCAAAGGATGTCTAGGAAGTCTAATATGGTATTCAATGCAATGCCATTGTCCCAGCAAAGTGTGAAAGGTACTTTCTGGGCTCAAACCCACATAGTTCCAAAATGTAGAAAAGCTGATTCTCACCACAAAGGTAGGTTCCATACATTTATATCACTAAAGGTTAGGGAGAATATGTCCGTGTCTTGTCCACTAGGCTGCAAATTGATTAACGACACGTTAGCTAGTTTGTTAGTATGCTAGAATGGTTAGCAGCATGCTGATGTGTCCTTGAGCAAGACACTTAACCCCCTAACTGCTCCCCAGGCACTGCTACATGGCAGCCCACTTCTCCTAGATACGCCAGTTACTAGGATGGGTAAAATGCAGAAAAATGCATTTTGTTGCTTCAGTACTTTTACTCTGTGCAATGACAATTAGTTTAATCTAATCTAAAGCTATAGGTTGCAGGTATGGTTATTAGGAGGTAGCATATTAATATTAGCAGCATTTTAGTTCATTAAGCACATTTGAATGCTTGATGGTCTACAGAAACAATTCACATCAGAGATAATTTACAAATACATTGACCTGCAAAAGTATGAAATGGGCTATCACGCAGCACCGAGGCATGGTGATCAAGACCAAAGAGAGTGATAGGGGAAGTGACTGGGTGACCGCTGCTGGGTTCTTCATCTATACGTTGCACGAAAGTGTCAAGATAACATTTCCCCAAACACTGTGATTCAGAGTCACTCCCTGCTAAGAAGGTGTGTTATTTCTATCAGCTTTTTATGAGGTTTGCTCAGATTGAGTATTTATTCCTAAAGAATCAGTCAAATTTACATATTTGTTACACAATATGTGAATACTGTATGTTTTTTATGTACTTAAACTGCCTTCATTTTTGGCGGCTGACAGTAAATGGTAGGGGCCCATTTCCATTACCGTTGGATTGTCATTTTCAAATAAAAAAATTATATGTAAGAGATAAAAGATGTTTTACATTAAAACAAGATTAATATATAACATTACATCGGTCAGTAGTACACTGTGAACTGCAGTCTTAAGCTACTTTCACACATGCACTGCAACTCTGAAATTATCCGGACATTACCTGGAGGATCTGTATGTGTGAATGCAAATGTCCGAATCAGTTGGACCGGACATTAAACAGACTTTACCCAGCCAGCACCCTGGTACAAAGTCTGCGTAATGCCCGATTGAGCGGTATGTGTGAACAGAGCCAGTGATGGTCTGGAGAATTCACACCGAGCGAGTTTGCATGACGTCTCTATCATGCAACTGGTGCATGATCGTGAGGTCATCAACACGCCCACTCGCCAAGGGTGAAGAAGTGTCATTTACCGCCATAACATATGAGGACAAAGGAGCAGAAGATAATGTATGTTTATATTGCGGAGACCTCCAAATAGTATCAATGCAAATAAAGTCACAATTACTGATAAGTCGGTAGCCTTGTCCACCATCTTGGGTGTGCTGTAAACTCTGCAGCATCATGCATCATTGCCTCACAGCCTGCCTCCTGCACGCTCTACCCAGACTCCGCCCCTCGCCTAAACCAAACTGAGTATTTCCAGTAGGTGTGAACGCATCTGACACAGACAATCACTGGTTGTATGATACATGTGTGAAACAGCAACTCCGGACAATGTCCGGACCTGATTATCTGGACATTGTCTGGAGTTCATGTGTGAAAGCAGCTTTAGGCTGTAAGAAGTACTCCTAAAGGCGCTGTAAACGATAGTTGCCCAAAATTCCTGAGCCAGTGCAGGGCTCCATGATGCACAAATTCAATTTTTAATGCAATCATCATATATACAGTACGTTGCATAATTAGGTTTCTGCCCTAGCGTATCAGACGTGGTTTTCCCACGCCACACATAATGATATAGTCTCCGTATTTTTGACCTAAGCCTTCTTTTTTGATCATTGGGAGTCAACCTGAATGATTGACATCCGAATCTTTCAAACTGATCCAGTAATGATCAGGCCACTGCTGTGCTCAGGGCAATCACACTCGTTGAAGAACGTTTTGCGTATTCTTATCCTGTCGGTAGATCATTTCATTTCTTTTAATGCTTGCGTTATTTATTAAATGCATTTTGCTTGTTAGATTTTTTTATATTTTTATGCAATTTGGTATATCTTCTTTAATAATATTCTTACCCTGTTTGAAATGTATTTTATTATTTTAATTATTTTAATTGTTTTATTATTAAGCACTTTAGGTTGCATGTCGTGTAGAAAGGTGCTACACAAATAAAGGTTATATAATACTACATTTTTACCTTTGTGAAATAAATGCAGTAATTGTAAAAATTGGATTTTGGGGAAAGGCCCTTTTCGAGCAGAGTTCAAACGGGGGAAGTTAAAAAGTCAATTCAGAAAAGCGGAACATGCAGCTGACCGGGCCGGAACAGGAACTGTGATGTTGCGTGAATAGAAAGAGGGAATCACAGGCTAGGATCCATTCACAACCTCCCCACACACACACGCACACACACACACACACGCACACACACACACACGCCGTAGCTGTCCCTCCCACCACCCATCCCTCCATCCTCTTGTGCACCCAACTTCATTTCCACTTCAAATTTTATCAAGCTTCCACCTCACCTCTCAAGGAGATAGGATTCAAGCCCTGACACGAATTACCCCCACCCCACACACACGCACATGCACACAGCACCTCACTACAGATTGACTTGATACTGCCACACCCAAGGGACGTGGGTAAAAAATAAAAGCACCCGCTCCTTTTCTTTGACCTATTTCCCGTCCCTTCCTTAGTTCGCTCTCTAGCCAGTGAAAACACAACATTGTAAATATTATATTAACAATATTATATTAACAATAACATCATGTTCTTAAAAATAAGGAAGATGTCTTGAAATTTACTGAAAGGAATTCATAATTTTTGGTCATTTTCTTTTTTTCTTTTGTTGTGTCCTCTTTCCATAAAAAAAAAACATTCCAAGCAAATCAGTTGATCTCAAAAAGGAAAACCAACAAAAAAAACAATTTCACGATTATCCGGCTTGTTTAAATGTAATTTCTTGCAGTGTAGCTTTACTTTGTGCCCTTTTTTTACCTTTCCTTTCTCTTTTCTAGTTATCATCCTGTACCAGTTTTTTAGTCCTCCGATGTTTTTTCACTCGCTCGTCCCATACTCTACCTCAGCCTAGTCTCTCCACCCTGTCAGGCTGCCTCTCCATCGTCACCTGTCTGGACGGCGCTCCCTTCCTCTTCCGGCATTGACGGACAGGCGCTGCTGTGTTCTGACGGAGTAATTTGCCAAAAAATCTAAAAGAAAGAAAAAAAGAATGAAAGTGGCATCTGGCATCAGACGCAGTGGGACAGGAAAAGAAGGGGATGATTTTCATCCATCACTGAGGCTGACATTTTCCAGCCTTTTCTTTTGTTTTGTTTTGAGGCGAAAGTTATTCGTTGTGACGACACCCAAGGTCAAAGCATAAGCTCAAAGTACAAAGACAGGTGCATGGGACACACATGGACGCAAACCCTATTACACTGGTATTTTCCCATCAAACTCTTTGTTGGGTCTATTTGCGCAAACAGACACAAACCCCTTTTGAATACCATTGCTGCGTCCGGAATGGTCTACTATGTTCAACATACTCCATGTTCACACAATCGTCCAGCGTATTTTAATATGTGAGTGAAAAAAGCACTGACTTCTCACAAATTCTACATTGTCAATGAAATTCGGGAAATTCATATAGCCTCTCAACTTTGTTTTAGCACATTGAGGGTTGAGGATGACATTGCAAAGAACGTTTTAATTCTGATGATATTTCACCTCATGTAGTCTTACCCCTAGTACTTTTCGCATAAACTAATTTGCCCTACTAAATAGTATTCTAGGAGGCCATTCCGGACAAAGCGCAGGTGTAACCGACATGGCTGGGAATGTATCCTCATCAGGGCGGTCCTAGTGATTTGGGGGCCTAGGGCAAACACAGGTAGCTGGCTGTTCGTGTTTTACCATAAGGTATCGCTGCAGCCAGGTCAATGTTAATGACTTGTAGGCTATTTAATCAAGATAAAGTGCAAAGGAAAAAAAAAAGTATTATTATTATTATTATTATTATTATACAAGTTTTCTTATGTGAATTTATATATTAACTAGGGCTGTCAATTCAAATAAAACAAAAAAAACAGGACTGGGAGCAAAACAATTCAAATAATAAATCATGATTAAGTGCATGATATTAGTGCTATTAATCACACAAATTTACTACGATTTGACCCTAACAAACAATTTTTTGGTTTTAAAAAAGCGTTGCATGTGAGTTATAGCCACACTATCATTCGATTATTGAGAACAGAAATACTAAATAATCTTCATCAAAATGTATGAAATTACATTTTCAACGCTGTCTTTCTCCTTTTCCTATCCATTGAGCCAATTGTTAAGACAAGCAAGGCTGTTTACGTGAAATGCTATATCAAAACATGAAAACAAACTACAACAAAAATTAAGAAAATTAATAGATAATAACAAATTTGCGGACCCCCTGCAATTCCCAAGGGGACTCCTAGGGGGTCGCAGACCCAGATCTGAAAACATCTGTGTGACATGAAGCTTTTCATATTCAAACAGTTGTTATGATTCCATTGTTTGGTTAAAAAGTATCGTTGTCAAAGAATTATTGCACTTTGAATACTTTTGTGTAACTTTGTCGGGGTTTCCTGATACGCCACTGCAACAGCGTTCCAAGTAAGCAGCCGCTGCTCCGCTTGTGCGTTGGTTGAATATCAGTAGAAATCACGAGTTTCCTGAAGACATCCCAAAATGGGAGCACTTCGGTAGTTGCTCTAAAAAATGTTTGAGTCTAATGGGCGAGGTGCAGGAGGCTGCAGCTACTTTTTCCATCGTTCAAACATTGAAAATTGAAAGTAAAACTGTTGCATTTGGGTCTCTGGTCTCTCTCTCTCTCGTTAGCGGTGTCAAAAGATTAATGCCGTTAAAAATGTATTGTAAATATGCTATGGGGCCTTTCATGGCCATCATCAGGCTGTAAAGTTCGCCCCTGGTCCTCATTACAAAATGGCTGGGAAGGTTGTGTTTCATCATCCACAGCCCGTTATACTCATTTGCAGGGAGTCCGGGTGGTGAGCATAGTGCTGATCCAACCAGGAAAGACTATTTTGTACATGTGGTTGTATTGTAAATCAGTAGCCCCGCGCACACACACACACACACACACACACACACACACACACACACACACACACACACACACACACAGGCACGCATGCACGCACACACGCACGCACGCACACATATACACACACACACACACACACACATACACACAGACCAGTCACCACCTCATCTTTCGCTGTCCAGCAGCAGAGCGATTTCTCACAGATAGTATTGATCTCAGGCGCAGGCCTCATTCATTACGAGTTGACTAGGGGCAGATGAGCTGAGTGTTATTGCTGAGCTGAGCATTTCTCCCTGGCCTGCAATGCCACAAGGGTATATTCCGGTTCTTATGCATAAGTAAATGTAACAATGCTCCAATATGTCTTACTGAGAGCACTGTTACATTATATTAGACATTCCATCAGTAGGGAGTCATTCATTGTCCAACAGCTACGTATGTGGAACGCGGAAACAGTCATGACTATCTTTGTTTGTTTTTCAAAACTATTCTTCCTTTTCGGAATTGTCAGATAACAGTCCAATTCGTTTGAATCATTTTCTGAGAGTGCTCTGTCTAACGCACCCCGTGTAACCGTTTTCACAGTCTGAGTCTGAGTCTGCTCTTCACTCGTTGTTAGGGGTCTCAGGACCTAGAAAGCCAGAAGGACAACAAGTCAAATGGATCTTGCTGCAAAGAATTGGAAGAAAAAGAAGGTGCGCGAGAGAAATTTTTTTTGATGGTTCTAAAGATTATCTTGCGAGATTACTCTGTGGTGTGAGGGATGTCCAGAGTGTTTTTTACTTCCCTGATTGCAAATTGCAAATATTAAACAATATTTACAATACGATATCAGGTAGTGCGGGGTGAACCTTGAGGATGGCCGAGGATGCGGACTGTGGATTGTCACATGGACCAATAGCCATTTGGGAGCCAAGCTAACTGAAACGGAAGAAGTCATAAACACAGCAGCAGCCATTGCAGCAAATGCCAACTCTGTGAAGCATAAAGCCCACGCTTCCTAGCTATCCTAGGAAGTAGTCATTTGGCAACTTCATTTGTCTTAATGGCCTCAAATGTCTAGCCTAGACAGGTGGGGGTATTTAAGTGTCTAACTGTATTTAAGTAGTGATGTCCAGTATAGGTATGTTAATTATTAACCATTTAACCGTTAACTGAAAATAAGAATTTGACCTATTAATATTATCAGTTAAACAGTTAAAAAAAATGTATTTAAAAAGCAACTAAAAAAACCCGTTGTTTCAATGGTGAAAGAAGAATTGGCTATTTAACGTAAGAAAATAGTTTACGCAGCCCATGGGTGAGGTCCTTTCCCAAACCTTCCCAAATGCCGGCCGTGGTAAGCTAAGCCAGTTACAAATATAACAGGGCAACAAAATAAAAATGCTATATTTTTAATAAACTGTTTAAAATGTAGTAGCGGTGTAAGACTGATCTAATTGTGTGGGCCCTGGAGTAAAAATGTAAAAATGCTATTACTCTATACGTTGAACGAATACTGACGTCCAAATCAAGTACTCGAGTTCTCATGCCCATCAAGTTGGAATATTGCCATTATCACAATATGATTTTTTTCCATTCGTCCGTTCTAAATAGTACATTTTAATCTTGTGTGATAACAGTTAATGATCGGTTAACGAGGGTCGGCTATCGGTCAGAAAATTATTCTAAATTACCATCTCTAGTCCAGTAGTTTAAGAAATGAAATTCATTTTGTCGTTCATAATATGAAGACAAACACGTCATTCAGGAGAAACGGGGGGGAAAAACAACCTTAAAATCAAAAGATACAACCAGAACATTGTTTGCCCTACATTCAATTTGAACTAAGTGGGCTACTAGAAAGCTCCCAGTCCTGGTATTCAATGTCAGGGGAACTTCTAAGACACTTGTTAATTAACTAAAAATCCTGGATGAGGGTCTGATGAGCACTCATTTCTGTCCTTGTTTACAGAGGATAGAAATGCTCCCACACCGACTGTAGTCCTCCTATCCCCTTTAGACCAGAGCACATACAGGTGTATTTCCCCAGAGGGAGCTGCTCACACTGCCAAATGTCGCCATTTTCCAATTGAAGTTGGGGGGGGGGGGGTTATCACCCCAATAGCCACAGTCCCCCCACCCCCTATATGTTCCATTTTCCTCTCCTCCTCTTTCTGCAGCAGCAGCAGGGCAAAAGAATGGGCCCGTATTTAACAATAAAATAATGAATGTCATTTTGAGAGGCGGGCAAGAAAGGAGGGAGGTTGGAGTTGGGTGAGAGGAGGTGGGTGGAGGGGGAGGGATTGGGGGGGGGTTATATCACCACGCAGGCTAAAATACGGCCCCCATGCCAGGGAGTGAAAATTTAAGCGAAGCCAGCCACAATGTGACATCATTTACTCAGAAAAAATCTCTAATTTGTCAGTGTTAATATTTCAAGAGGCCCCAGCGTTCCCTGTCACAGCGTTCCAGAGATGACTGATCAATCTATAAAGCGGCCACAGCTAATTTATTGAATATTTATGTGCAATGTCATGGGCAGAAAAAGGGGACTGGCAGGATTTATTCCGCGCGCGGGGCCGCTCCACTCCCTCCCGTTTTCCCAGAGCAGAGGGGACCTTTCCAAACTCATCTCTTGAGTTTTGGAGAAGACTCTGGGAGGGGCGTAGTATTAACGTGTTGGGTGGAAAAATGAACAAGCAATCGACAGACGGCCACGTTCATCTGGAGGCCAATGCTCTTCATAGCTGTTGAGGTGAGGTTTTGTAGACGTTTCCCTGTCTGAAATTCACCATCTACAAATGCAAAACAGCATTTGTAGATGAAAGCATGTTCTTGCACTATGTAACTTCTGTGTTTGGGTACAAAACTGTGGGAAAAGTGCATTATGCTTTTCGTCACTTCCTTGATGTTTGGCTCCGGTAACCACTGCTCTTTTTGCCTGGTCAAATATATATATAAAAAAAAAAAATCATAAACTCGCCAGTGAAAATGTCATACAAATAATGCTCATACAAAACGTAGCTGCTCCACCACCACCACCTGCAGCACATCTGGTACCTACATCGGTAGCAGGGAGCCCTGTCCCTCCCGAGTCCCCGCACCCTCTCTCCCCGCGGCTCCGTGAGCCGTGGACTATAGCGGAGTGCACGTTGAATTGGCGAGGTCCATGCAATGACCGCTGTACCCTAGGTGTACATTATATCCGCATTTGTAACATAGACTGTTATTGAAACATGACCGATAAGGTTAAAATTTGTCCTGTAAAATATATTTTTTTCAGACACCTGACCAAGTTTTATGAGAGTGGTAATTGCACTTAGAAACAAATCCCAAATACGAAAAGTTGCAAAGTGCTGCTGAAAATACACACAAATTTACGCAAAATAAAATTTGTGAATAAAGGTTAGGGTTAGGGTTGCTTTTTCTGTAATTTGCAGCAGCATAGCGGCCGCAAAAGCCGCACAATCCTTTTGTGAATTCGCCCCTCAGTTTTCAAAATTCACCAACCCCTTTTGTTTTTGGCTTTGGTGTCTGGATCCAACCTACAGGACTGGGAAAGTTTGTGGTTTAAAACAAGTTGGACGGAGGTGAGCGATGGTGATCAATTTGATTAGTTTTAATGTATATACCGTTGGTAAGTAGTATACAAATAGAAGTTTCAGTCTTTCAGCACAAATTCCCTACTGATTTTTTATACTTTGCTCCCCATACAGATGCATGGCATTGTCTTATGCCCTCTTATGCCCGCTTTACAGAATAACGTGGAGAAGGATTGTTTTTTTTTCGTGTAACCCGAAGTGTATGCAATTATTTACTCCCACGCGACAGAGAAATCCCCCCATTTTTCCATTTAGGCAGCCACAAAGCACTCTTTTTTTTTTTTTGCACAATAGGCATTTAGCATGGCCAGCATAATTATGACAGCACATCAGGGTGAAAGTGCTGGGACACTGCCAAGGAAAAGCAGGCTTGGGCCGTCCTTCAATGCCGCCCATGAAGATCATTATGAATGACAATTAGCGCCGGTGGGATAAGGCAGCACGTGCTTGGGAAAAATGGGAGAAAGAAAACAAAAAAAAATGCCATTGGCACAGAGTGTGGTTATGATTTGGTGTGTGTGTGTGTGTGTGTGTGTGTGTGTGTGTGTGTGTGTGTGTGTGTGATGTGGAAATGTTACATTACTCAGGGAGATGCCGAGGGCATCGACAAAGTACCAGAATGGAGTTGCAGTGCTGTGGTCAACATTTAAAACTCCAGTCGGCACATCTCCAACACCCAGTGTGTGAGTCAGGTTAACATGCACAAAATAAAATGACTAAGGCCCGTATTCCGAATAAAATGAAGCCAGTTCCAGGGAAATTAATAGTAGCGATCAGGGAGCGAGGACTTATCTGACCTGCTTTGAGACATGAAATCTCAGCAGCAATCCGGGTAACAGTGGACTGACAGGGAGTGACCAACAACATTTACAAACTAGTGATGCAAGACTCATTAAATGAGGAGTCACTTTGGTAAGAGTGACTCCTCATTTCATTTGTTCATATCTGCAACATAACTGCAGCCTGACACAGTCACACAGGCTGAAATGAGACTTAAATTTCGAATGAAAATACCCAAGAGCCCCCAGTGGCGAGTCACACATCCGTCCCAAGCAGAGGCAATGACACCTGAACTGATTCTCAAATGAGACCTGTGAGTCATGAGTCACGCATGCGACTCATCAACCCCTCGCATGTTCAGCACTTTTATGAAGGTTGCGATAGTTTTGCCTGCCACAGGCCACGCGAGTGCCTTTCCAGGGCCCTCCGACACAGAGACACAGGCTATAGGGTTGAAAAGTACTTTTTTATTGTCGAGAGTGGGTAAGATGGAAAACATGTCATGATAGGGGCTCCTCTAGTGTGTGTGTGTGGGGATGGGGGTGTGGCAGTTTTGCCTAAAACATGCATGCCAGCCAAGTGGCATTTTCAGAGCCCTCCGGCAAAGAGACACAGGAGACGGTGGGTTGTAAACATCAGTTTATTGTAGAGAGGAGGCTAGTTGGAGTTTGACAGGAGCAGATGGAACATGTCATGATAGGGCTCCTAACCTGAGTGTGTGTGACGGTTTTACTGGCTGCACGTTAGACCAAACAACGAGCAACAGGTATGCAGCCACCCTGATCCCAATCACCTAGATCCATGTGAGGCGTGGCTGCTAACCCCACCATCCACACACCACAGGGGGTTTTACCTGTTGCTCGTTGATTGCACTTACTAGCAACAGGGGTACAGCCACCCTGGTCCCAGTCCCAATTACTTTGACCCAAGACAGGTGTGGCTGCTTAAATCACCCCACCCCCACACCATAAACTCATTGAATTACTATATCATGGTACATTTTTCAAAATTAGTTATTACACCTTTAAGCTGTTTACATGAGTTGCAATGGAACCAAATGTCAAATCATAACAGAAAATGTGTTGCTACCTTTGTCACCAAACTGTGTCACTTGCTGGATTGTGGTGAGTGTCGCAAAATGTTGTGAAATCTCTGATTTTCAAGTCATTTTATATCATTATGGTCATATCATATTATTAAATAACCCGACTAGGATTTTTTTAATATTACTACAGTAGAATATGATTGTATTTTGAATACTTATTTTTGGATTATTTTGATGCCTCAACCAACCATCAAAATAGTCAATGGAAGTTGGATGAGAGCAGAGGAAGTGACATCACGCATTTTATTAGAGACTTTCTTGAAATTAACCCTGTTTCTGTATTGTTTTTTTCACCCGTCCAAGAATTTTTGAATATTCAGCTGTTCAGCTTTCAATTGAATAGGCATGAGCGGATTTTGATCAACACACAATACACATACACATGCCACAGTTAAATGAGTGTATGATAATCTAGGTCTTTTAACAGGAATATGCTCCGGGTTTTATTCTGATTAGATATTACGAATACGGTGTACATGACAGTTGCAATATTGGGAATATTGAGTTATTACAGAGAATAAAATTAAAAAATCATAGTTTACTTCATTAGCACATATATATTAAAAAGACAGTAGGAATTTATAAAAAAAAAGTTTGAACATTGTGTGGGAGAGGTTGGGAGCCAAAAATGGCTTATGAGGATACCTCCCCAATACAAAAATCAATACTCAAACTTAAAAAACGAAAGAAAGATAAAAACAAAGATTGCTTAATTCATCAAAGTTTCAAGACTAAATACAAAGTCTTGAATACAAAATTGATAGAAATGTACAATTTACATAGAAGTTTATGTTTACAAATTGAGATGCATTACAATGAAATCAATGAAGTGTTATACATCTTTGTTAATTAGAGTCCTTTTCAGATATTTTTTGAATGATGATAATGTAGGTGTTGATTGTTGTGATGAAAGTAGATTGTTCCAAAGAGATGGTCCTCTGTATTTTAATGAATATTGATTGAGGGAAGTCAGACAATACGTAAGATGGAAGTCCTTTGTGTCTTGTGAAATATGAGAAAATGTCTGAGGAAGACATAAAAAAAACTGGAAAGTACTAGGCAATTCATGAGTAAGGTGTCCATATTTATACATGAAATCAAAAGTCTGGATTAGGTTCACATTAGAAATTGATAGAAGTTTGTAATTTCTGAAGAGAGGAGAAGATGAGGCGTATCTTTTAGCAAAGCTAATCAAAAATGTGTTTTGGATTAGGAAAATCTCATTGAGATAAGTGGGCCAAACAGTAATACACTGCATAATGTATGGATACATTTAGCTGTAATAAACAGTGAAAATACAGGAATCAATGAATGAACTCTGCTCAAGATACCAAATGACTTCATAGTCTTTTTACAGACAAGTTCAAAATGGTATTTCCAGCTAAAATTTTCATCTACTATGACTCCTATGAATTTAATGTGGGGAACATGAGTAATTTCAATGTTGTCTCTGAATACTCTTTTTCTTATGTATACTTTTTGTATATTTTATGGACAAAATATCAATAGTTTGTTTATCTGAAACCATTGAGAAATAGATGATAGCTCATCATTTGCTTCTCAAATCAGTGTGCTAAAGTTTTCATGTGAAACAAGACGTGCCATCAGCAAATAAAAGCGGCAGTTCATTTTCACAGACCCTAGGTGCAGTATGTCATTTATGTAAATGAAAAACAAGAGAGGTGCAAAGATGGAACCCTGAGGTACTCCACAAAGTACCTTCGCTCTATTTTAATTATGCCTATTGATAGATACCTGTAAATACTGTTACTACTACTATACTAAAACTGTTACTATAC
Source organism: Zeus faber (assembly GCF_960531495.2). NCBI lineage: Eukaryota > Metazoa > Chordata > Actinopteri > Zeiformes > Zeidae > Zeus > Zeus faber. Next base: position 32,862,320 of record NC_137197.1, on the reverse strand, counting down.
TAAATACTGTTCTGTCCTTTATATAATCAAGCAACCATTTTAGAGCAACATCTTAAGAGGCATATTTTTGTAATTTTGCAATAAGGATATTGTGATTGACAGTGTCAAAGGCCATTGACAGGTCTAAAAATATGCCGAGAGAGATTTTTTTGTTGGCTGTAGAGATTTTGTGAAGCTGAGAAAGAGCCATTTCTGTTGACATTCTTTTCTGAAAACCATATTGATGGCTGTACAGTATGTTGCTCTCAGCATATGTTTTTTTATTTTTTTATCCTGACTATCTTACTAGTTCCTCAAGAACTTTGGAAAACAGGATAAAACAGATATAGGATGATACTTAGTAAATATTCTGTGATCACCAGATTTGAACAGCGGTGTAACTATAGCTACTTTAAGGTCACTTGGTACAATGTGTTTTTTGTCACAAGTTAGGTTGCCATGTGTCATTCTGTCACTTATCATATCCTCATCCAAAGTATTGTGTCTGTCTATGCCTGTCTATATATACTGGTCCTGTTCACTCACGCAGTGCAAGATTTTCTCGTACCTTCCACCCAACTTTGCAGTGTCTTATTATGAATCCTTGTCTCCCTGGTTCCACCCAGCTTTCCAGTGTCTTATTATGTATCCTTGCCTGCCTGGTTCCGACCGGGTTCCCGGATTCTGGATTCTGGATTACCCTTTGCTTGCCCCTTTCGGATTGCTAGCCTTACAGACTGATTTCCTGGTTTGACCTCCTAGCCTGTATTTTTTCTGTCTTCTGCCTAAGCCTCATTAAAGAACTGTTACGTTTAATAGATTGTACTCAGCCATGACAGTTTTGAGGGATAGAGTTAAAACATGGGGGAGCGGCTCAATGATAGCAAAAACTACTTTCTTTACAAGACTAGACCTTATTTCATCATGCCCTGCAGAGGATTCTTTCATTTCCAGTATAGTATCCTGCACTTCTTTAGAGGTAGGATGGTCATACATACTCATCCAAGGATACTGATTTTCTTATTTTTGTTTTTCACCTGATCAATGTCCACATGGAAAGATACAGGTCATGTCTTATTTAGAGTATTGTCTTTATCAGATTACGAACAGAATATTTGTCGATGTGCACTAAATATCACAATGGTAATTGGGATACAGTGGTACCTCGACTGACGACTGCATCTACTTACGACTAATCCAAGATATGATTAGCGATAGTCGTGAAAATTTGAATCGACTTGCAACCGACTGCTCCAAGATACGACCGTGGAAATTTGCAGTTGGTGCGTCGGCAGCCAGTCAGCAGTCAGTCAGCGGGCGACCTACATCGTGTGTGCATGTAGTTTGTGGCTTATCGATATTTTTTTCATATTTACTGTGTTTGTGCTGTGTATTTTGTTTATTTTCACCCTTCATGATTTCATAATTTATATGGGAAAAATGACTTCGACATACGACTGATTTAACATACGACCGTTCTTATAGAACGAATTACAGTTGTAAGTCGAGGTACCACTGTATTCCCATCCTTTAGCCGCTTACAGCTCAGAGGAGCAAATCTACTACTTCCTTCTACCTCCTCCCACAGCCCACAATGGCCAGGCCTGGCTTCATTATGCCAACGCTAATTAGAAGTTCCTGAAAAAAGAAAACACAGAGGCAGACATTACAGAAAGACAGTGCGACGGGCATATGGCATAATATGGTATTAATGAACACTCTAAATTCAAACTCAGGTCATCGGCATCGCGCCGCAGAACGTGTCAATGATCCAATGGAAGGGATGGGGGGCTGGGGGAGGGGAAGGTGGGGGGTTGGCTGGGAGGGAGTAAAGGAAGTGACCTTCTTCTAAAATGCACAGACTAATTTTGAAGGGGTTGGGGGGAGTTGCAGGGGGGAGCACCCCCCACCCCTCACCCTCGGGCAATCTCCATTGTTTTACTTGTTTAATTTTTTGGCCTGCAATTATTGATCTGATATTTTGATGGCAGAGGAAGGAGAAGGAGTCATTAAAAATGTTTATTTTCTTCTTATCCACTGTTTTTTGACCACTGCTAACCTGTTTTGCTCATTGTCTCCACTTGCCCTCCTCTTCTCTTCTTTCCTGCATTTCCTCTGCCGGTCCACTGGGTTAATTCCATGGATATCACAGAAACATGTATATATTGCGCAAGTCTCTAAAAGGTAAGGAACATTAAGATGAACGGACATAATAAACATTCAAGAAAATTTTATAAACATGGAATACATTCAAGTGGAGAAGTTGAAAAAAAGGTAGAAAGAATAGTCTCTGATGTACTTATTAATCTCTCTCTCTCTTTCGCTCTCTCTCTCTCTCTCTCTCTCTCTCTCTCTCTCTCTCTCTCTCTCTCTCTGTGGCTCCGTGTTTTAACATGTCATTCGTTGTCAACTGCAAGGGAGATGGATACCCTCCCCACCACCATCCCTACTTGGAGGGGATGCAGGGGGGCCACATTTAGCTTGAGTGATAGACCCCCCCACCCTCCGAACCCCTGGGGCACCTTCCACTCGCTTCCCCCTGTTTTTCTCTTAGTTAATCTGCCGGTGGTGACCGGCGATTGGAGTGACAGGGCGAGGATGGAGTGACGAGCGAGAGGATGACAAGGTCACCCAAGGTAAAGGAGAGTAATGCTTCACCTCGATTTCAAAATAGCAGCCCCGCCGGGCAAAATTAAGCTCCTGATAATTGCCCCCATCCCCTTCTCAAATAGGCATTTTCAACCTGTTTGGCCAAACAAATAGAATTTCCTGAAAGGTCCCATATCATACTCATTTTCAACAAGTTCATATAGGTCTCTGAAGTCCCCAAAACATGTCTTTGAAGTTTTTTGCTGAAAATACTACTTCGATTATGCATTCTAGTCATCCTGTTCTCGACGGGCTGTTTAAGTGTGTGTTGCTTTAAATGCAAATGAGCTGCTGCTCCCCATGCACCACTGTGGAACTGTTTGTGGCTTGGGAGGTGGGGGAGTTACATCTACAATAAAAACACACTGTTTTTATTGGTTTTGTTTGGAGAAACGCACAGCAGATCGTGCAGCAGAGTACGCAGTGGAGCAGAGATCGCTCTCATTGTGCGGTGCACTGCCTTTTTTATTTTTAGAAAGTTAAAAAATACGGGAAAATCCCATAGAGATACTCTGATGGGGAACGGTGTTAATTTTACTGATCCTCCGCTTGACATAGGAGGGAGAGGGAAATCTGAATGGCTTGTTGAATCACATTTTTTCTGAAATAGAGAGCCCACAAAAAAAAGTCTGGGTTGGGTTATTTCACATTTTGTGTGTTAGTAGGCCAGGGCAGGGAGCTTTCTTAATGTTTGTCTTTCTTACAGAGGGGGATCGGAGCAAGGGACTCCTAAGCCGTCCAGGAGCTAGTGAAGCTGTCATTCCTCCTCCTTCCTTTCCAATTGATTGTCATTATTATTGTTTATCTCATTGGCCAGCAAGCCTTTCTGTTCTGTTTTTAATAAAAGCTCACGCCATGTCGGTGCCCCAGTGCTGGAAGAATCCCACAGTCAGTTTTTCATAATATGTCCCCTTTAACATGGATGGCATCCTGACGGGTATGTCCATTTGTGTGAAGCCAAACACGAGCCAAATCATTTTAGAAATGCTGTTCTGTGTGTCCTGGCAGATCCACAGTGCTCCTGCTCATCATGTTACACAGGGGCCTCTCTCCTCCCCAGAGAGAACTCACTCTCCCTCTCGGCTCGGAGGAGCTGTGGACCCCTCATACCAACCCTCAAACCCCCACCCCCCAGGGGCTGCTCTCCCAAGCGGAGCTCGATGTGGCTGTGTTTGTTTAAAAAGACAGCCTTAATCCTTCTCCGCTGCAGCTGTCTCAGATCAGGTCGCAGATCAGGGCACACGGGGATAGGGAGGTGGAGGCTGCAGGTGCAGACTTTCTTCCTCCACACAGATGCAGCTGACACGGTGGACGCAAGTTCCGTTTTCTAGTCTCTTACGTTGACTACAGTGGGTTGCCTTGCACCACAACTATGATCATGGATGGGGGGGAGCTTTGAGGGGGAGTGGGTCAGATGGTGTGAATGAAGGGCGAACAGCGGATACAAGGCCCCAGCCCATCACTCTTTGTGCTGAGGGTCTTTTATGTACCTGTCTGCCTGCCCCTCCCCATACTCCTGCTTCTGCTTCACCCCCTGCATCCTGTGTGACTGATAAGGCAAAGGGCAACAGCACCCGTCTGTGTGCATGGGTGGGTGCAGACATATTGGCACGTCCTCACGCACGTATGTGTCTGGGATGGTGAACGTTCACTAATCCTTCTCCACTGCAGCTGTCTCAGATCTCGCAGATCAGGGGACACAAGTGAAGGCTGCAGGTGCAGACTTCCTCCCTACACAGATGCAGCTGACGCACTGGAGAAAGTGAGATTTGACTTGGAAAACAGACGGGATATGATGTTTCAATTTGGACATCAGTCAAGACACTTTGTTGTAGATCAAGGGGGTTTGATCATACTCGCTGGAATTAAGGGCAAACAATTATACATCAGAGTTACTCATCCCCCAAATTATATTTGGAACTCATGTTAATTCTGTGATGTGCGATACTTTTAAAGTGATTTTTCTTTAAAGCAGGAAACTCATATTATTGTTGGACATGTGTGCATGTAAGTGTATTTTCTGAACATGATTTGAATGATAGTAATATCGTATGTTATTAAGGACAACCTTTTGCAATTGCTGCAGCACACAGTAACGTTGACTATAGTGGTTTGCCTTTCTGGCGAAAAAAATTAAGTAGTAACTTCCTGTTCCAGGTCTTTTGGGTTGGATACAGTGGATTGCCTTCTCTCTTGTATTACACTCTTGGTTTATATTATATATACAATTCTAAATTATGGGAACCAACATTTTAATAAGGCCGAGGTGAAATAACATACAGTACCTATCCTTTGAGGGTTGTGGTACGAGTTAAATTAGTGAGCATGAGAACTGATGTGTATGCCTGTGCACTCCAATACAGTGCCTGTCTGTCCTACAGTTGTCAATTGGTGTGTGTATGTATGTGTCTGTGTGGTTATTTATGAGGACATTCATTGTACAAAGGCTCACCGTCCGGCTCACCGTTGACCGATAACTTCAACCGAATGGAAGTTTTGGAACAGGTTAAACAGTATCGTTAGAGTTACCTTGTGTGGATTTAACACATAACACCTTGGGAGAGAGAAAGAAAGGTCAGCCATGTACAGAAGTGAGCTGAATTTACTGTTGCCACGATGCGCCTTTAAAGACTATGTGCGTATGCGAATTGCACCACAACGGCATCATGAACGGAGGAGGGGGTTGGGGGGGGCTTGGAGGGGGAGTGGGTCAGAGGGTGCGAATGAAGGCCGAACAGCGGAAACAATGCCCTGGCTCATCACTCTTTGTGCCAGGGGTCTTTTATGTATCTGTCCGCCAGCCCCTCCCAATACCCCTGCTTCTCCTTCACCCCCCGCCCCCTGTGTGACTGATAAGGCAAAGGGCAACAGCACCCGTCTGTGTGCATGGGTGGGTGCACACGTATTGGCACGTCCTCGTGCACGTATGTGTCTGGCATGGTGAACGTTCACTTGTGTTATTTGTGCCTTGTACGTGATGGGAAATTGTAATTTATTGACTGCAGGTGATCCGGCCCTTTTGAAAGCAACTATTCTGGTTGATGCAACCTTATGCTACAATGACACAACTATTTAATGATAATATTACTAATAATAACTTAAAGTTATGGCTATGGTTATGGTCGTCAATATAGGGAGTGGCCAGATTTGACCAGATAGATTCAAATGATTCAATGCTCTGCGTCAATCATCAGTACAGTATCTCTTCTCAGAGGTTACGTAGGTAAATAATTCACAGTCCACTTAGAATTGTGTACACAACAGAAAATAATACATCTTCTTAGAGGCCGAGATATTTAACTCATCTGAAATCATTGTTACGGGTAAAATCGAAAAGATACACTTAAAAATTCGATCTTAATTTTTTTACTGCAAGCTTTCAGAACTGTTTTTGAACTGAACTGAACTGATTTGGGGAATTTTCTCCAAAAAGTGTCCCTTAAACGGCTTTCAACAGATGCCATTAGGGTGACTAGATGCCAACAAATCAAATGTGATGTGGCATGTTACCAATGCTACGAGGCAGTCTAACAATTTTGATATAATGTGTATCTAACTTAAAAAATAAACATTTCTATTCTGCCCCTTAGCTCGTAACAGCTGGACACACTTTTTTCTCGTGGGCCTCACGTGTACTGTGTTGTTTCACGTCATATTCCTCTCCTTGCTAAATTTAAAAACTCAACTCTTTTTGCAAGTTTAGCAAAAAACTCTCTGGGAATCTCCTTCCACCTGCTTCACCCAGTTATAAGTAGTTTCCCAATCTTGGTTTGTTTTCTTTCTTGTAGTTTCTATCATATTCTGCCTAAGTCGGCATAGTTTGTGAGTTTGGTGTTTTGCAATATTCCCTGCTTTCTTCACAGCCATTGGATAAAAGCCAGATTTTGGAAAACTGTTTGTCCTGCAGTGGTTTGACTTTTGAAAACTAGAGCCAATCAAAATGTGGGACATTGATTCCATATGTAGGACAGAGGACGAGGGATAAAAATGCTGTGCAGTAAAATATAAAGAGGGACGCCTCGTCACCCAGACGTCAAAGATTGAAGGCATCCTTTGGCATTCTCCAAAACCTATAACCTCCTGGATGTAGGAAATAGGGTGGAAGATGAGAAAAATACCCCTTTCTTCACCACCTTCGTCCATTGCTCAGGGTTTTACACTCTTGTGCTTACATCAAAACAAAACAATAGAATATAAATATAAAAGAAGAACAATAAGGTTTTTAGCGCTACAGGCACAAATACCTAATACAAATGAGTGTCAATAACTGGGGAAAAAATGAAATGTACATTCAACTGCACAGTAAATTATACTTGAATAAAAAGGGATGGAAAGAAAGAGAGACAATCTGAAAGATTTTGAAAAACTGTAAGCAGTATAAACCTGAAAACTGAAATTTTACACAATAAAATAAATATATGGCAGGATAATGCAAAACAAACCTGAACGTTTAAAATTAAGCAGTGTAAACCAGAACATTTTAAGCAGTATAAACCTGAGGAATTCAAGAAGTCAAACAGAATACTGACACTTAATTATAAAAACATCTTAACAGTAAACAGCAAACATACACTTCTGCAGGGGCGTTGTTAGGGGTGGGGACGTCCGGGGCCAAATGTTAGATGAATAGATCGCGATCTTAATACATTTTTTACAAAATTAACATTATTATTCTCATTCCTAAAAATAACAATAATAAAAAAAACAGTGCCAGATCTATTCATCTGCCATTCCGATCATGCATTAAAGGCCTTGAAAATAATATGACCCAGAGTGCCTTGCAGCATGGTTTGATTGGGCTAAGTCCCTGATGTCCTTGAATCTCAGGAACGCCCCTGCACCTCTGTATTAAGAAATGACTAATATTGTTACTACTGATTACTTTCCTCACACTGTTGTGAAAGTGGGCATAAGATATAACTCTGTGAAATGTCTTTATTTATTATATTACTTTTATGCTAAGCTAAGGCTAGCCAAGTATATACACTGATCAGCCACAACATTAAAACCACTGACAAGTGAAGTGAATAACATTGCTCATCTTGTTCCAATGGCATCTGTCAAGGGGTGGTATGCGGCTGCGTAGCCGGAGACCGGTCAGAGTGCCCATGCTGACCCCTGTCCACTGCTGAAAGCACCTACAAGGGGCACGGGAGCTTCAGAACCAGACCACGGAGCATTGGAAGAAGTCTGATCATTTACATTTTCCTTCACATCATGTGGATGGCCGGAGTTAGGGTCCGATATGATCGAGCATCCGTGGGATGTGCTGGAACAACAAGCCCGATCCACGGGGGTCCCACCTTGCAACTTAGAGGACTTAAAGGATCTGCTGCTAATGTCTTGGTGCTGGATACCACAGGACACCTTCGGAGGTCTTGACGGGTAAGAGCTGTTTTGGTGGCATGAGGTGGAGCTACACAATATTAGTGGTTATCAGTGGTGGTTTTAATGTCATGTCTGATCGGTGTACATACACAGATATATGATATATATATATATCAATCAATCAATCATATATATAACAAATATATATATATTTGGCGAATGTGTGATAATTCTATAATATAATACAATACAATATAATATAATTAAATATAATATAATGAAAAAATATTTGTTCATTATTTATCCTTATTGTCAGTTTTTACATTACAAAAAAAAAAATCTTAGAACCATTCTATTGAGAGCGGGCTACAAGAGTTACAAAAACACACACACACACAAAAGAAAATTACAGTAGGAAGAACTTAGATCGACAGGGAACCGCGACACTGCGCAGGAACAGTGCAGCAATGCAATGCTGGACCGACGCTGGCATCCCTCTGGCTGGCACAAGGGTACGCCAAGTTGTAGGATTTACCCCAGAACCCTTGGGCCTCTCCGTGAAAAGGCTCAGTTGGCTCGAGGGACCTAGGGCCTAGCTGCAGATGGGGTCCCATTGTCCTGGGTGGCAGGGGTGGGTGTTGATGGTGTGGGATTCTCGATGAATTGTAAACAAGTATAAAATGGAGCGAGAGACAGCAGAAGAGGAGGCCAGAAGGAGTGTGAAGGTACAGTCACACCACCGTTGATGGAGCTGCTGCATGAAGCCAAGTCACTCTCGTCTGGTCGCCAGGTCAGTGCCCCTGGCTTTTGTGGCCGTGTTGACTCAAAATCGACTGGCTGTTGTGGGCACATCAAACATTTCAAATCTCTCTCCCCTTCCATATTTAATATAGATCGAGTAAAGAGAGTTTAATATAG
>NC_137197.1:32820946-32843446 GCF_960531495.2 Zeus faber | reverse complement strand
TATTTTATATCGTTGAAGAAATGTATTAAATATTGAACATCTTTTTGGTTGTACATTGTTTCATCTCACTTGTCAAATTCAATGAAAATGACAACACAATACAGTAAATAAATACATAATTTTTGCTTTTTGCCTTTTAAGGGGTATTTCTACTACTTCAGAATCGCTGTATCTTGATTATATCATTATCATGGGCAATCTATTTATTGTGATAGTATTTTATCGTGAGTTCCTCTGTGATTCCCACCCCTAATAGATATAATAATATAATTAATAGACAATAAGATTAAGATTATATTATATTTAAATGAACAAAGATCACATTAAAATTTGTTGTTAACTATATTTGTCTTGCATGTGAAGTCCTTGAAAATGAAAGAAATGTGCTTAAAAAGGTACTTGAAAGTGCTTGAATTGAATTTTGTATTACAAAGTCTTACAAAAAACACAAAACACACACACACACACACACACACAACCACACACACACACACCCACACCCACCCACACACACACACACACACACACACACACACAATATCAGAGATCAGGTGAGAAGGTTTCTGCTCTACGCCAGAGCTTGAAAGCAGCATGCTGTGAAAATGACTTCTCGAACGTTGCACTGGAATTTGTCTGGCAGTGCTGCTTCGATGCAGTGCACGGATCTGACACACTGTATCTATTTAAAAACATGGCATGCAGAGGAGAGGGTAAACCAGTGCCACGTGGGAGTCATTTCTCAGAATCTGAATCAGAATCAGTTTATTCCGCCAGGTACATATACATATACTAGGAATTTGTCATAGTGAGATTTGGTGCGTTTCACTACAGACCATTAGCAATAAAGAAAAAAAGAAAAAAGAAAAGCTTAACAGTCTGAAAAAATGGAGAATGAAGAAAAAAAATGAATAAAAAGTGAATTAAAAAATAAATGAATACATAAATAAAATAAAATCTAATTAAATTAAATTTAAAATAAAATTGTCAAATATATATAAATAGCCCAAAAAAATACAACAAAAAACTCCAGAATGATATATAAAATATATATAAAATCAGATATATGAAAATATACAGACTATACAAAATGCGAACACCGAAATACAGTTGTTAATTTAACTAATTAATTGTTAATGTTAATGTAGTCTTCTGTTTTTATCTTACGCCAGGGTGAGGGTTAGGTATATGGGAAAGTAAATGTGTTAGGGTTAGGGTTAGGGGTTAGATTTAGGGTTTGGGTTTGATTTCCAACTTAGCCAAGATGTACTCAAAACACACACAGGAGCACCACACACAAACTCGTGCACATGTACCAGACAGACAAATACACGAAATGACCACGGTGGCCCAAACAGCTATAAACAGTTCTTTCTGGAGAGATTGTCTTTGGTCTAAACTTTTCGGTATTGCCAGCCTGTGTCAACAATAACCTCCACTATTTCTAAAGTCGGCACACACGACAGAGAACGCAGCAAGGTACTTCCCCCTACTCCCAAACGGTATCGTCTTTCCATAATAAACATCTTGAATCTTGATATTCGCTTGCGTTCGGATTCTGAGTGGCAAATTGACTGAGAAAATAACCATATTACGACACAGTGGGAGAAGGACCTTGTTGCGTGGAAGCAAAACAAAGGAATACACACGCCAGAATGCAAATGTCTCCTCTCAACTCAGGCAGATCACATCAGTAGAGAGAGTGTGTGTGCATGAGGAAACACAAAGAGGTGATATGACAGAGGATGTACGATAACTTGATGAGAGAAAGCTTTCAATGGCTTTCTAGCTCTTCAAGCTGGTTTTGTGGGTCCAGCGCAATTGTAAGTCATCTTGAATTGAAATCCCAACTAATAAATAGAGTAATCTTTAAGGACGGGTTGGTTATTTTTCAACTAAGCCCTTAATTAAATTGTTGGTTCCCATCATTCATAACTGTTCATAGAACCACCTTGCTGAACACTATTAAGAAAATAAGCTTTTTTAGGGGGCTTTTAAAATGAAATTTTTTTGGGGGGTTTATTTACAGTATAGTCACCTAGCCAGTCTCATATTCACCGAAATCCACCTACTCACCTCCTCACCTCCTCACTCCACCCACCCCCTTTCTTCACAGCACCCCCAACACTCATCGACATAGTGCTGAAGTCCTGCTCACCAGACTATGGCCACTGGACTTCTTCGTTTATGAAAAGTTTTTCTAAATCAATTTTGGAGATTAAACTCAGAGTTAAATTTATAGTACTACACTGCTGTTTTTCATTTGTTTGTTGGTTTGTTTGTTTGCTGTCTTTTTTTACTGTAAGTAGCGGAGAGGGGATGGAGCGGGCGTGGGGGGGGGGGGGATGTGTATTAGAAAGTCCTCAATCACACACGTTTAATCTCGAATGAGTTTGGCGTAAAAGGATTAGTGAGTTGGTGGGAGTCGTGTGTGTGTGTGTGTGTGTGTGTGTGTGTGTGTGTGTGTGTGTGTGTGTGTGTGTGTGTGTGTGTGTGCTGTGTGTGTGTGTGTGTGTGTGGGTGTGTGTGTGTGTGTGTGTGTGTGTGTCTGAAGGTGGGGGGGTAAAGGGAAATGCCCAATTTCCCTTTACCCCCCCCAATCCTGCCCGCTGCAAACTCTCCGCCCCCATCCCTCAATCCACTTTTTTTGCTCCGTTTCCTTCCCCTTAGGTCGCCCTTTCTTTCACTCTCTTTCTCTTTCTCTGCTGCTCAGCTTGCCCATCCTTTCCTCTGTCTCTCTCTCTTTCTTCCTCTTTCTCTCACTGCTTCATCTCTTGTTGTGCTCTGGTGCCCCCATCCCTGAAAACCGGCCATCTGCTCTTAGTAGTGTGTGTGTGTGTGTGTGTGTGTGTGTGTGTGTGTGTGTGTGTGTGTGTGTGTGTGTGTGCGTGTGTGTGTGTGTGTGTGTGTGTGTGTGTGTGTGTGTGTGTGTGTGTGTGTGTGTGTGTGTGTGCGTGTGTGTGTTTGTGTGTGTGTGTGTGTGTGTGTTGGGCGTATTTGGTGTATTTGTGTAATCTATGATTATTTGTTCCATTGTGTGTATGAGTAATTGAATTTGACTTTTGGTGTATATCAGTTGCACAAACTGTGGCAGCGGCCTGTGACGTTACATCGGACCGAATTTTGCCATCCCTGCTGCCTGATATTTGGTGCTTTGCCACCAGTAGAGGTGTATTACAGAGCTCATTACCAAAGATTCTACCAGATACCAGCTTGTGGATTTAAATCCGACACAATAACTCGGGCACGTTGGCGACCCCCACCTCAGATGCGCGATATGCCACGCTCTGTACAATTCCCCAATCCAAATCAGATTTCTACAATAAACGGCAACTCCTTCGCCCCCAGTCAATTGTGACATTGACAACTATCCATGTTTTTTTTCGGTAAGCCGATGGTTATGTTCCCTCTAGACTGTGAGGCGTTCAACGGACCATTTGATGGGTTTCTAAAGTAGCTTGCTGCAGCATAACCCCAAGCATCCTGCTACCCCAGCAACTCTTTCAATTGCTGATGGTTGTGATGTGTGAATCACGTCACTTCCTGTCTGGCGATACTATTTTCAGGGAAAATCAGCAAATCAAAACTGTTGTCATGCTTTTCGTCTTTAAAATGTAATTGTACCACCAAATAGTCACCAGAAAAGTCAGAATTCTACAACTTTAATGTTCATAAGGTGCATAATAGGGTTCATAGGTGCATAATAGGGTTAGGGTCTGATGGAAAGGAGATAGGAGAAGTTGCGGATTGTGACAGTGGAGGAAACAAGGTGTGTGGGAGGGAGTATGGTGCATGGCACGAGAAAATTGCACTCTGTGTGTGTGTCTGTGTGTGTGTGTGTGTGTGTGTGTGTGTGTGTGTGTCTGAGTGTGTGTGTGTGTCTGTCTGTGTGGGTGTGGGTGTGTGTGTCAGTGTGAGACGCAAAGAGGAAGTATTTAGGTTAATCAGTGGCCCTTGGTTTACACAGAGCTGTGATGCATGTCCCTGCGGGAATGCACTTATAAAGTGCCAATGCAGGCGCGACGGGCAGTGATCCTACCCCCCTCTCCACCCTCCCTATAGAAACATCCTTTACATGTGGGGAGTGGGCACCAAGATGGAAAGGGGAGTCCTGGGAACTGTTTTGGATGAAAGAATAATGAAGTTGCATTTTTTTCTCTGTCTGTTTGTGTTATGGGGTGTGTCCTCTTGTTGCCAGTGGTGTATCAGTGTAGTTACGTTAAAAAGAAGGCTCGCTATTTTTCAACCCAGTCATTTTGAACATGTTTGAGGCCAGGATTTCTACATTTATTGCACAACCTCTAGACTTAGCGCTCTTCTGCTGCGTCTCGCTGTGCTTAAATGCAGTCTAGAGTAAAAAAAAAATAATAATAAAAACATTAAATCCCATTTTCAAAAATCGGAAACACGTAGTCACACCTGTTTTGGAGTATTTTTGAATGTAACTTATAGTCATAAAATGTTTTTTTTTGCAATTGCCTCAGTACAACAAGACGTGACAACCACAATACTGTATTCCATGCACTTTAATTTATTTATCTTTTATCTTTTTTCTTTTTTTTTTACAGGGGGCTTACTTTAGGCCAGCGTCTAGTCCATACGTTACTTATTCATGTAGAAATACCAGGATTAAATTTTGGACTTAAATACTTTCCTTTTAAGAGGCAAACCATTCATCTTTAATTAAAGGTTATCATTTTGTCAGCTAACACTTTTTTTTTTTTACTTTTCACAAGTGCTGTCCACATTGATAGTCTTCTCTTGAAACAATTCCATTTTCTTTCTTCGTCCCATATTATAGGTTTCAAACAATCAATTTTTTAAAGCAATTTCCCAAAACATTCTCTGTAAGTATCTGTCAACATGGTCATTTAAAAAAAACCCTACAATCTGATAATTGTCCTTAATTAAAAATCTGCTAACTTCATAAATATCAATTAACACTGGGGGGATGCCGCGTCCCAAAGTTTGGGGTGGCGCAGATGGATCTGGTGACACTTTTTGCAGTGAAGAAAGGACTGATGTAAATGCAAGAGGATCCTCATCATCCGCCACACAATATGCCACACCCACCTTTGGAACGTGAGATACTGGGGATAAGATAGGGCCCTGTGATAAGATAAGGCGAAGCCTCCAAAAGTGATTTCTCGCACAAGCCATGTGGTCTATTCAATTGAGATGGCAAGATATGCATGAAATAAATTGGATTTGGATGGCGGAGATAATACATTTGTACGTTTGCAGTGATTTCCACACCTCCGATTAGATCGATTGTCTATTGTGATCTTTGCATTTTGCAGAATTGCGAGGTGAGAATTAGGATGACGTTCAATTGTTTTCACGGTTGTGTGAAAACAATAGCATAGCTAGATTCCGACACAGATGTGCACGGGCCTTATCGGCATTCTGGAACGTTCCACCCCTTAGCTTCAGACTCGTATATAGAAACAACGGATAAGATGTCTCTGCACTGTATAGTCTTGGTCTGTTGCTCACCTAGAGCATAAACTCTCTTTCTCTCTGTTCCTCTCTTTGTCCCACAGCCAGACTTAATGAAGAATTCCAGTTGCCAGGCTGGGCGGGTGGCTCTTGGACATTGGGGATTTTTCATCCTGTATTGTTGGCATGGGTCATTAATTGTGCTTTGCTATGAGACCAGTGGTCTTGTCATTTGGGTATAGCAGCACTATACATCTCCTAACCTCCCACCCCTAGCCCTGCACCAACACCTACAAACACACTCCCACACACACTGCCCTCCTTGTCACGGTCTGGGCGTGTCAGGACCTACCAACCCCCTCCCACTCACTCCACCCCAATTTCTACACCCCTCCAGAATAGACTGACCCACTTACTGACTACAATGCTTAACAAGCTCACCAATTTGCAGGATGGATGTGGAGTGGTTAATCATTGAGTTGGAGAAACAAAATATTATATAAAATTCTAGTGAGAAAAACGACAAAGATTTATCCAAACAGCAGCCCTGGCAAAATTGTCCACTTGCGTTGTGAGTGAAGGTGTCAAACCAATTACACATGATGAGAGAAGTGCAGTGCCCAACATTAACTAGGGTGATGGCTGAGCACTGAACCCAAATATAGGTTATCCTAATTGTGCTGTAAATGTTTTTGTGAAGTATATCCCTTTCATGCTTTTCAAAGTATATAATGTATCTTTCTAATTTACCATAGTAAACATTGTTCCACAATTTTTAAAACAAGATCTTTTTTAAATTGCAGACTTTGAGTCTTTCTGCTCGCCAATGGTGTGTTCTGATTGGAAGCACTTTCAAAGGTCAAAGTTGGAAAACTAGGTCAATATTGAAAATATTTTAACATTAAAGCGTATTCTGTACTCAGCAGCATGCTCTGATCTTGTGAGGAGACAGAAGTGAGTACAGTCCAGTACAGTGTGTCCAACATGGAGGCGCCCAGCTGCACAAATTAAATCACAGACAATCTGCTCCAACTCAGACAAATAACAAAGCAAATTGGGGGAAAAAAAAAAAAAAATATATATATATATATATATATATCTATATATATATATATATAGATATATATATAAATTTTAAAAAACTACACAAATCAAAAGTGGAGGACCTCGAGGATTATATCAATTATAATTATTATAACGAGTATGTGATGGAAGAGGACCAGGACTGTAACAATTCGGCAAGGAGAGGAAGAAGGCAGACTCAGCTACTAATACAGATGATCTAATATCCAGCGCTGTAGAGGTTAGTGTCTTGGATGATATTAACAAGAAGCTGGACATGCTTGGTCCGCTCCTCCGAGACATTTCCGAGATTAAAGCCAGCCTTGATTTCCTGCGCCACACGGTCGGCGAGATGCAAAAGGACAAAGCGGATCTAAAAACCTCTGTGAAGCTTCTCACAACAGAGAAGGAAGCTATAAAAAAAGTATAATAAAATTAAATAATGAAAGAGACGATCCTGGATATCCAATCCAGACGTATGTGGGACAACCTCATATTTTAACATCGAGACCACGGAAAACATGGTGAAAGACAGACACCGTGAAGCAGATCATCTTCCATCGGGTTCACCGACTGGGACACTGTGTCGGGAACCGTCCCCGCTGCATCATTGTTAAGTTTGAACACTTGAAGCACAAGGAGCTGCTAAAAAGCAAAGGACAGGAGCTGAAAGGAACCACGCTAGTTATGAACGATCAATTCACCTGGGAGATCGACAAGCGACGGAGGGTGCTGTATGGCAGACAGGTAAACGGGTATCACTGGTTGTTGATAAACTAAGTAAAGACGGTCTGTTATTCCAAGACTCCTCCACCACATCCTGGTTATTCTGATAATTCTGATATGCACAATGTAGAAATTAGCATCCAATCTATGTCAAGATTGTGAATATTGATCACTCTCATCATCTCACCTTCCGAATCCCTCCCTCCCTACTTCTCTCATGACTCCAACCCTCCATCCACTCTCTCACTATATGTATGTCTGACTCCATCGAAGTAGGCCACATGGTGAGCCCTGCGCCAAGCACACCCAGCCAGGTTCAGGCCGCCTGGTGACAGGACCAGACGGAACGCCTAACCAGCCCCGGCACGACACACCATCCTGCCAATGGCCAAGACCCGAACCTGCAACCACGCCCCAACCCAAAACACGGACGCCAGCTGCAAGCACTGCATATATGTACAGTATATAGGTATGTATATGTATGTGACAAATTATCTCTTGAACTTGAACTTGAACTTGTTTTTGGATATTGCCAATAGTTTTTTCATTGAGATGTATGCTATTAATAACTGTAACCATTGGGATGTGGTGAGAGTCTGATTTTCCAATTGAGTAATATTATTTTCTTGGCAATTGTTAAGGCGATCAAAATGGGTTGGTGGTGTTTAAGTGGTGGGTCGACTAAAGCGAGGTCACCGAGAAGTCATATAGTCAGGGAGACTGGAATGCTGCGACCCGGAAGGGTTGATAGCTTCTTGGTGATGTTGGTCCAGAATGCTAGGCTAGTTTGGCAGAGCTAGAAGGCATAAAAGTACTCATCTCTAGTATTTAGGGAACAGTGAGAGAAAATGTCTTCATCCACAAAACCCATTTTGAACATTTTGCATTCCGTGATCTGAGCTCTGTGCAGAATCTTATATTGGATGAATTGCATTTTGGAGTTGCGGGTCATAGAAAAGGTGTTGGCTGATATTGGTGGGAACAGCAAGGTCTCTTTCCCATTCCATTGTAGGTAAAGATAAAGTGTCATCTGTTTTGAATAAAAATTTGCATATTCTTGAAAAAATATATATATATTTTTTGATTTTTTTAAATGACCGATATGAGTAAGATAATCATTCATTGGAGGTGGTTAGAGGATGTTTGTCAATTTGATTCAAACTTTTCGAGACTGCTGTAGTTGAAGCAATTGAAGCAATTGAAGTAACTGAAGCAAGCCGTGGCCACCAATATTTTACCTTTGGGTTAAGGTTGGGAAGGATATGAGCAAATTTTTTTCAAAGATGTGTTCCAGATAAGTAATTCCTTGTCGTTTCCAAGGCCTAAAGATTATTGGTCTGGTTTTAACCAGAAAATCTGAGTTGTGCCAGATTGCCGTGAATTTGTTTGGAGATAGAGTGTGACCACTGAGTTTGAGGACTCTCCACCAGGCTGACAGAGTTCAAGATTCAAGATTCAAGACGGTTTTTAGGTCACATACATATACATATTCATATATGCAGTGAAATGTCAATGTAAAATAATATAAATAATAATAATAATAATATAAAATAAAATAAAATTAAATTAAATAAAATAACTCAACGATAATGCAGAGTGGGGGTACAAAATAGAGATAAAGGGAATAGACATGTATATGGGATAAGCTATTGTGTATATACAGATATGTGCATTAGAGTGGCATGTGAATAAAGTGGGGTAGTGTGTGTGGAGATATACAGTACAGTATACAAAAGTACGGCCCCTCCCGCTAGCGGTAAGCCTGCCGGTCATCAGCATGTTCCCCGGAATGCTCGCCCCTCGCCCTCAATCCCGGATATATGATGCAGGGTTGTGACGCTGGAGCTGGCTAAGATGGTACCTGCCTGGTCCCCTCCTGCCTCTGAGGATCCCGAGCAGTCCCCATTCTGGGGGTCGCGTCTCGCATTTTTCTCTCGGGACACCCGGAGATCCCCCAGGAGAGGATGTGGCCCAAGGGGTACCCAAGGCCGTCCGCAGCCAGGCGCTCCCCAGTCTCCGTGGCCGGGCACTCCCCAGTCTCCGCAGCCGGGCGCTCCCCACTCTCTGCGGCCGGGCACTCCCCACTCTCCGCGGCCGGGCGCTCCCAGTCTCTGCGGCCAGGCGCTCCCCAATCTCCGCGGCGGGGCACTCCCCAGTCTCCGCTGCCGGGCACTCCCCACTCGCCGGCCGCCACCCACGAGGCCCAGCCGGTTTCCGTCACCGCTGGTCTGCACGACGCTGGTCCCGGTCTGCCGCCTCCATAGCCGAGGTCCAGCCATTCCCTGCCACTTCCGTCGCCGAGGTCCTGCCAGACGCCGCTGCTGCCAAGGTCCTGCCAGCCCCTGCCCTGAAGCTGGGTCGACCCCCTAATGGCCCGGCTCCCGGACCCAGCCCCCTGGTCACCCTCCAGAGCCGCCTGGCTCATCCGTCCTGAGGCCAGGTCGACCCCCCGAACGGTCCGGCTTCAGGACCCGGTCCCTTGGACGTCCTCCGGAAGGCCTCCTCTCACCTGCCCTGTTGGCCTGGGCAGAGTTCCAGCTCCCCGGCCATCCGCTTGAGGAGGCCTATGTTTTCTGTCCCCCTCTAGCTCCCCCTGTCTGTGTTTCATGTCACTTCAGTTCCCTGTCACTACACATCTGTCCCCAGTCAGTTATCACACCACCTGTCTCCACTTCCCTCGTCAATCCCCTTGCATTTAACCTGGTGCTATTCACTCTGTCGGTGTCGGTTCGTGCTTGTTGCTTGTTTCTGCCTGCTTGTTGCCGTCTGTGTTTTCTGCCTAGGTTGCTGAATGCCCCTTCCCCCGTTCCAGGTCCCTGCCTGTTTCCCTGTGTGTACCCTGGACTCTCGGCTCCTGATTCCCCACCGGCTCCTCTGCTCCTGGTCCCTGAGCCTGACTTACCTGTCTGGTCGTGAGTCTCCTGTCTTCCCCGTCGCAGTCCTTGCCAGTCCTGATCCCTTGTTTGTTGCCTGTCCCGGATTCTGTATTCCCTCAATAAACCCCTGTCAATATTCTCTAACCGTGTGTCTTGCAATTAGGTTCCTTATCCTGACCATCCCACCCGTGACAGTACAGTAAGGCAGTGGGGCCTATGTGTGTGTCTCAGTGAGCACCCCTGTTGAGGTCAGCATTGACAGTTCGCATGGCTTGTGAGAAGAAACTCAATCTCAGTCTCTCTGTTCTCGCTGTGTGACTGCAGAGGCGCTTGCCTGACCACAGCAAATGGAACAGTCTGTTGTTGGGGTGGGGATCCCACAGGCTCTGCTACTACACCTCCTGGTGTATAAATTCTGCAGAGAGGGTAGTGCAGTTCCAGTGGTATGTTTAGCTGAACGCACAACCCTCTGCAGGTCCCGCCTGTCAGAACAGTTCCCAAACCAGGCAGTGATGCGCCTGTCAGGATGCTCTGCACTGCTCCAGAGTAGAAGGACTTGAGGATCCTCATGAGACCCTGAATTTCTCCATCTGGCTGAGTTGGTATAGACGCTGCCTTGCCTTTCTCACCAGAGTGTCTGTATGTAAAGTCCATGTTAAATCCTCTGTGATGTGGACTCCCAGGTACTTGAAGCTGCTCACTCTGTTGACAGAAGTCCCATTAATCAACAATGGTGCGTGTGTCTTCGGTTGTAATCCTCTCCACAACAAGTCCACAATCAGCTCCTTAGTTTTGCTGACATTCAGGAGGAGGTTGTTGTCCTGGCACCAGAGTGACAGGTCAGTCACCTCCACGCGGTAGGCCACGGTATCCCTGTGTTGTCAGAAAACTTGATGATGGTGTTGGAGCTGGACCTGGTCGCACAGTCATGTGTGTACAGGGAGTACAGTAGGGGGCTGAGGACGCAGCCCTGGGGAGGATCCTGTGTTCAAAGTGAGGGAGCTGGACATGTAACGTAGCTATGAAGCTCACAGGTACTTCCGTAAACTCACTGACATCATTGGAACTTTATTGGAACATGTCCCAGTCTACATCGGTAGAGTGCCCTGAAGCGCGGCCTCTGATTGGTCCAACCACTACTTTACATCCCTCGTCACCACTGCTTCACGCGCAATGCACGGCTTGAAAACGGGAACCATTGTGGTGTGATCAGATTTCCTGAAAGCAGGGATGTTGGCACACGTGATGTGTTGATAGAAATTTAGCATAACTTTTTGAAGATTCGCCCTGTTAAAGTCCCTAGTCACCACCACAGCCGCGTCAGGATGTTCATTCTCAAGTCCGCACAACACATCAAATAGGTCTGATAGCGCTGTGTCGGTGTCCGCTTGCGGTGGAATATAAACTGCTCTAATGATGACCATGATGAATTCCCGGGGAAGGTAGAATGGACAGCATGAGATGGTCAGCTGTTCAAAGTTCGCTGAGCAGGAGCAGGAGAGAGTCTTGATGTTTTTGGGGTTTAACCAGCGGCTGTTTATGATGAGGCAGACGCCTCCACCCTTGAATTTTGCCGACTCCTCCGACTTGTCGGCGTGGAACACGGAGAAGGACTTGGCTAGACGTATGGCATGGTCCAGCATCAGTTGTTGCGAGTTGTTGCAATGAATGAGTTTTAAAAGCAATTATGTTTCCTAATTGATTTGGTAAGGAATAGTAGATCAGATAATGATAACTCCTCACATTCTGTTTGTTCAATGTCTCGCCATCCATGGCACAATTTTTGCTCTGGTTGTAACCATTTAATTATAAATTGAAGATGGTTCACTAGATAGGAGTATCTAAAATTTGGGGCTGCTAGGGCTTCACAGTCTTTCTTTTTCTGTAGTGTTGCTAGTATATTCTCGGTTTCTTGTATTTCCAATAAAATGTATTGACTATTGAGTCTAGAGTGTAAAAACAATGTACTGTTGCACTCGGGTCACTGAAAACATATAGTTAATTTTTGAAAGTGTATTCATTTTCACCACTGCTATCCCACCAATTAGTGAGATGGTTAGGTTGTTCCATCGAATTAGGTCTTCTTCATTGGATTTGAGCAATGGAGTAAAGTTAAGGGTAAATAAATCTGACAGATTGGTGGAGATATACATACCAGGGTATCTAATATTGCAGTCCCCCCCACTGAGTGGTAAGTCAATCAGATTGAACACCTCTGGTAGGGATGATATTGGGTTCCGTACGTACAACAAGATATCGTCTGCATACAAACTGATTTTGTGAACCGAGTTTCCTTTTTGTATGCCTACGATATTACAGTTTTGATGGATGGCCGCCACCAGGGGTTCAATTATGATGGCGAATAGTAAAGGGGAGAGCGGACATTCTTCTCTCGTGCCGCATTGTAGAGTGAAATGCTGTAAAGTGTAACCATTGGTGATGACAGAAGCAGATGGGGAGTTGTAGAGGATTCTGATCCGTAGAATGAGTGACTCTCTAAAGCCAAATTTGTTGAGGATTGAAAAGAGATATGTCCAATAAACTATGTCCAATGCTTTTTCGGCATCTAAAAACGCAATAACAGTATTTAAGTTGTTCCTTTGAGATATACCGACCAGACTGAATAAACGACGCATATTGCTGGATGACTGTCTGCCTTTGATAAAGCCTGTTTGGTCTGGATGAATTATAAATGGAATTACTTTTTCAATTCTGTTGGTTAGTGTTTTACTAATTATCTCAAGGTCTAATAATCTTAAGGTTTATAAGTCTATGACTGGAGGTGAGGGTTGCATCCTTATTGGGTTTGAGCAAAACCGAAATGAGACGAGGCATTTATTCATGTGCGGAGGCATGGTGGAGGTTGACTTAATCTCTGTAACCATTCTGATGAATAATTGGGATTTAAGTGGCCAGAAGTGTTTATAGAATTCCACTGGGTACCCATCTGATCCAGGTGATGAAGAGAGCTTTCCTGAGTTCTTCTAGAGTAAGTGATTGATCTAATGTGGTAGCCTGCTCCGTCGAAAGTTTAGGGAGGTCAATATTATCAAGGAATGAGTGAATGTTTGATATATTAGATTCATTATCCGAGTTATTAAAGTCTCTCAATATGTTATCGATATCTTGTATGTTATCATACTCAGTGGATTTTTGATGGCTGTAATAAATGTTTTTTCTCTGTCGTGTTTCAATTGATTGGCAGGAAATTTACCTGATTTGTCATTGAATTAACATTCATTTGCTCGTGTTTGTTGCATGAGGAATTGTGTCTTTTGATGAATGATATTATGAAGTTCAGATGTAATTGTCCAGGTCTCATTTTGGGTTTGCTCAGTGGATCAGTGGGCTTGTTGTAAGTGCAGCTCGTTTAGTTGTTGTTAGAGTTTATTTTGGCATTCTTGTCCATTCTTTTTTTTGTGAGTGGAGAATGATATAATACTACCTCTTAGCTTAGCTTAGGAAACTAACTGCCTTAGCTGTTTCCCAGTGTAAGGATGGTGATATTTCTTGGGAGTCATTCAGTTCTATGAAGTCCATTCTGAACTCCATCCTTTGGAAAATAAATGGTTAAATTCTTTATCACTCAACAGTGAGGCGTTAAACAGCCACATGCCGGGAGGGCCTGGTTGGTTTCATTTATGAGGTTGAAACGAATCGGCCCGTGATCGGAAATGACGGAAACAGGGTGGATTTCAGGATTAGTGTTTTTGGACATTACAGAGTTACTTGTCAAGAAAAGATAGATTCTAGAGAAACTTTGGTGGGGTGGGGAATAATATGTGTATTCTCTAGAATGTGGGTTATTTGATCGCCAACAATCGTCAAGAGCAAGATCAACCATATATTGTTTTATAGTGTCCGACAAACGCCAGGATTTGTGATTATTAATTATTATTATTATAAGCCCACATGGGGTTTCCTCCACCTACCATCAGTAAGGATCCCCACCAAAAACATGCACACATCATCGTCTGACCAGCGATAGACACTCGTTACCAGGTCCCCGGGCGCGTCCACGAATGCTGCCCACTGCTCTTGGCTGCCCCCCCCGGAGGAAGGACAAGCCAGGATGGGTCAAATGCAGAGGCCTCATTTCACCGGCACCATCCAAAGCATGTGCATGTGTGTGTGTGTATGCATGTGTTTCGGTGTGTTGCGTGACAATTAAAGATTCTTCTCCTTCCTCTTCTTCTTCTTCTTCTTCTTCTTCTTCTTCTTCTTCTTCTTCTATTTCTGGTTTGAGAATGGTCTAAACTTGGATCCAGTACTGTGTTGAAGTCTCCTCCCAATATGATAATTGTCAGAGAATTCTAAGGGTTTGAAAATATATTGTGCAAGATTTGGGTCGTCCTCATCGAGGCCATAAATATAAGCTATGGTTAATTTGATGTTACCTAAAATTCCATTCATCATTATGTCCGTAACGCTCTTCTGGGTCTGATATTGTGGTTTTACTTTGATATGGGATACTTTTTATCAATATAGAAACGCCTTTTTTTTTTTAGTTGTATGATGCAGAAAACATCTGATGTACCCATTTAGCTTTGAGTTTGAGGTGCTCGGATGCAGTGAGGTGAGTTTCTTGCAGTAGACAGAAGCTGGGGTTCATCCTGGTGAGGTAACTTCGGATTTTGGTACGTTTATCAGACGACAGTCTGATGTTTCTGTTTTTCCATGTATATGTTTGTTTGCTTCTATGTTTATGGTTTTCCATGTAAATGTCATTGTTTGGTTCTCTGTTTATTTGTTTCACCCGTGGTAATTCTCCCCCTCTTGGAGTAGTTACTAGTTGTTTATCGACCAAAACATGGTCAAATTTGTTTATAGACCAAAACGTGGTTCTCCAAAGAAGGGGATTGGTGGTGGTTCTGTACAACAAAATCCATGCTCTTGTTATCCTGCAGTTCTTGATGATTAATAAGAATTAATAAAAAGTGTCGCAGGTTGAGAACTTGAACTCCACTTGCAGACTAACTCTGTATTATACTTGAAAAAACAGTTTACCTTCAGCTTAACAACTATCTAACCTCAAACAGCCTTTTAGACACCTATCAATCTGACTTTCGACCTCACCATTGCAAAGAAACAGCATTTATTAAAGTTCTGAATGATCTACACATAAACACTGATGCAAAGAAAATCTGTTCTTCTGCTCCTGGATCTCAGTGCTGCCTTCAACACTGTTGACCATCAGATTTTATTAGCGCAATTACAAAAATGGGTTGGCCTATCTGGCCCGGTTCTAAATTGGTTCAAAACCTACCTTCAGGACAGGAAGTTCTTTGTGTCCATTGGAAAATTTGTGTCAAGCAAAGTGGATATTGTATGTGGAGTGCCCCAAGGTTCGATTCTGGGACCATTATTGTTTAACCTCTATATGCTTCCACTGGCACATATTGGAAAGAAACACAAAATAAATTACCATAATTTAAAGATGATTCACAACTGTACATATCCCTATCTCCTGATGACTTACTCCCCATACACTCCCTCACTGAGTGTATTAAGATATTAATGCATGAATGTCAAATAACTTTTTACAACTGAACAAAGACAAAACGGAAATACTCATCTTTGGTGCAAAGGCTCAAAGACAGAAAATTGCAGCTCATCTTAGTTCTCTGTCCCTGGAGAGCACGAATGAAGCCAAAAATCTGGGTGCAAACATAGACGGCAATCTAAATTTTAAGAGCCATATCAATAAAATCACATCTAGATCAAATCATCAAATCACACTACCATCTAAAACACATTTCAAAATTAAAAGGCTTCCTGTCAAAAGCAGACTCCGAAAAATTAATCCATGCATTCATAACCAGTAGATTGGACTACTGTAATGGCCTATTCACCGGCCTCCCGAAATCAGCTGTGCAGCGGCTACAGTTAATCCAAAATGCGGCCGCACGCGTTCTCACTGGGTCAAAAAAGTTTGAACATATCACACCTGTTCTTAGATCTCTACATTGGCTCCCTGTCAAAAATAATTGATTTTAAGATTCTGCTACTTGTATATAAAGCTATAAATGGCCTTGCACCTCAGTGTATAAAATAAATGCTAATTATACACGAACCAGCAAGAACTCTCAGGTCCACAGGCAGTGGTCTTTTAACTATCCCTCATATCAACTCTAAAGCAGGAGAAGCTGCTTTCTGTATCAATGCCCCAAGTAAATGGAACACCCTACCGAGGGACCTGAGAGAGGCCCCCACACTGAATACTTTCAAAAGCAGGTTAAAAACCGTGCTGTTCACTACAGTCTATGACTGATTGACGGACATCTGTCTGTCTGTCTGTCTGTCTGTCTGTCTGTCTGTCTGTCTGTCTGTGTTACTGGTGCTGGTGCTGTGGCTGCTGCTAACCTTATACCTAAACTTAACCCTTGCTTACCTTATGGCTAAAATAAAGCATCTCTAACCCTATACCGTAACTTAAACACCTCTAACCTTATACCTCAACTTAACCGTCTCTAACCTGAGTGACTTCTCCGGTTCCGGTGAGAGCTACCACTTCCTGACTTCTTTGCGTGTGTGTTGCTGTGGTCCTTTTTGCCGTTGTTTTGTGGCTGCTGCTGCTACTGCTGCTGTTTCTGTTGCTGGATTATAAGAAGGGTGTGTTTTCGGAGAGATAGTCAAAAGGATCTCCCTCCCGAGGTCAGAATGAAAAACTTGACCCATAATTTAGGGACGCTAATTAAAGGACCATGACTGGATTAAGATGAGACAGTCCACACAGTTGAAATTTCCGTTTCCGGTGAGGGCTACCATTTCCGGTTCCGGTGACGTCTTTGCTCTGCGTTACTTCCTTGAGATGAGATGGTACATGCTGTTGACTCAATACAGATGAGGAGATTTCTGGTTCCGGTGAGAGCTACCACTTCCGGTTCCGATGACGTCTTTGCTTGTGCGCTGTTGCTGCTACTATTGCTGCTGCTTTTTTCTGTTGCTGCTATAGTTTCTGCTGGTATTGTCGCTGCTGCTGCTAACCTTATACCTAAACTTAACCATCCACTGTGACTGGATTTAGTTGAGATGGTGCACACAGTTGAAATCTCAATGTCTGGTGAGGGCAACCACTTCCGGTTCCGGTGACGTCCTTTGTGTGCGTTGCTTCCCTGAGAACTGTTGACTCAATACAGACAAGATTTCTGGTTCCGGTGAGAGCTACCACTTCCACTTCCGGTGACGTCCTCGCTTGTGCGCTGTCACTGCTGCTGTTGCTGCTGTTTTTGCTGCTGCTATTGTTGCTGCTCGTACAGTAGCCGCTAGTGTCATTGATGCTGGTGGTGTTGTTGGTGCTGCTAACCTTATACCTTAACTGGTGTTGTTGTTGCCGCTGCTAACCTCATACCTAAACTTAACCATCTCTGACCTTATTCCTTAACTTAATCATCTCAAACATTATACCTAAACAATCCCTAAACTTATACCTAAACTTAACCATCTCTAACCTTATACCCTAATTTAAATATCTCTAACTTTGTACCTCAACTCAACATCTCGAACATCTCTAACCTGAGTGACTTTTCTGGTTCCGGTGAGGGCTACCACTTTCAGTTCTGGCCTTTGCGTGTGCTTTGCTGTAGTTCCTGTTTTGGTTTTGCTGTTGTTGCTGTTGGTGTTGATGATGCTGCTATTTCTGTTGCTGTGGTTGTTTCTGTTGTGATATTACACTTAGAGGATCATAAGAAGGGTGTGTTTTCGGAGAGAGAGAGTCAAAAGGATCTCCCGCCCGAGGTCTGATTGAAAACTTGACCCGTAACTTAGGGTCGCTAATTAAAGGACTGTGACTGGATTGATATGAGACGGTGCACACAGTTGAAATTCCCTTTTTCCAGTGAGAGTTACCACTTCCGGTTCCGGTGACGTCTTTGCTGTGCTTTACTTCGTTGAGATGAGATGGTACACACTGTTGACTCAATACAGATGAGGAGATTTCTGGTTCCAGTGGGAGCTACCACTTCCAGTCCCTGTGACGTCTTCGCTCGTGCGCTGTTGCTGTTGCTGCTATTGTTACTGCTGCTGTTGCTGCTGTTTTTGTTGCTGCTGTTGTCTGCTGCTGGTGCTGCTAACCTTATACCTTAACTGGTGTTGTCGTTGCTGCTGCTAACCATATACCTAAACATAACCCTCGCTTACCTTATACCTCAACTTAACGTAACTTAATACCTCAACTTAACCATCTCTAACCTGAGTGACCTTGTCGGTTCCGGTGAGAGCTACCACTTCCAATTCCGGTGACGTCTTTGCATGCGCGTTGCTGCTGTTGTTTTAATGTTGTTTTGCTGTTGTTGCTGCTGGTGTCGATGTTGCTGCTGCCACTGTGGTTTGAGTCGCTTTTATTTTTGTTTTTGTTGTCTTTGTTGTTGCTTTTGTTGTTGCTGTTGTTTCAGGGGCATTCTTTTGTAATGACCGGCTGACAACTACATTCTCTCTTTCTTTTTTGTATTTCTTTGTAAAGTGCATTGTGTTGCCCTGGTATGAAATGCGCTCTATAAATAAAGTGCGACTTGACTTGACTTGACTAGATGCAATGGCATACAAATACTATGTGTTTTATGCCCAGCATGCTGATAGCACAGGTTGGAAAAAAATGTAAAATAATTAAATAAATAAACAAACTAATGAATGAATATATATATATATATATATATATATATATATATATATAAAAAGTGTATTCCAACCGCAGCCTAAATTTAGGTTATTTAGCAGCCTAAGTTTCGGTCAGGTTAAGCTCAGTGGAAGCTGTATGGCTGGCTGGATGTTTTGATGCTGATCATGGGCAAGCACCTTCAGGGTTGATATAAGTTGTTGCCCTTAGACTATTCTGACGACTGCAATCTCTCTGTGTGTGCAGGTGTGTGTGTGTTTGTGAGAAGCTGCAGACTTTAAACACTCCCCTTTATCCCACTCCACAACTGAAGGGATTGTTATGTTTTGTCAGAGGCATCTGCTTGGCGGCAGAGCCTGGGGTAAGACTAGGCCTGCTGGTTGGAGGTCGAGCTCAACTGTAGAGCGGACTACATGGGTCCCATTAACACCTCTCCAGCACTGAGTGCTGACTGTCACCACCACCTGCAGTCCATACTAACAGTGCGCCACAACACTGGCCAATTACCACAGGAAGTCCCACACATCTTCCGGGATTTACCCAGAGCTTGGAGCCAGAGGAACAAAAGTCTGCATTTTATGTGACATTATACCATTCAACAAAGAGCTTTTTACCAAATTTTGTTTGCATTTAGTAATTCAACTGCCTCTACACCACAGTCCTCAGTCATCGCAGGTTACTTTATTCCATTTTCTTTTTATCTCTGCTTTATGCTAGCTTCATTTGATTTGTTGTTGTTTGTTGCAACAATTTTACCGGTGACATAAGATTGCCCACGACATAAGCTCAACTTAGATATATGATAGGTGTTTCTACCAAAAAGTCTCCTTAATGATCTCTCACTCCTTATGGGTTCTTGTACCTTATTCTAGTTTCATGCATGCTCATCCTTTTGATTCATCGCAGAATCGAATCTGAATCGAGTGTTTATATGTTATGATGTTATTTTTCATCTATCAAAATGAGTGTTATTTTCTAAAAGTTTTCACTCTCCCCTTGCCATGGCTCTGTCTTTGCTTTTCAGCCTTAAATATACAGTATATGAATGAAGTAATAAGCACCTATGGTCCTTATTTCACTTTGCGAATTCGTGGCGGAAAATAGTCGAAGCCGTGAAGTGTGGGTGACAGCTCTTATTAAAGAACACTTTTTGCAAACCTCGGCATCAAGGGCGACAACTTATCACTGCTTCCCAGCGCAATCTAAGCAAAGCTGGGCTTTTGTAAATTTTTTGGTTGCGTTTTGTTTTAAAGCTGTGGAAGATATATTTTTTAAATAAAAAACACAGGCTTTTTGTTTCTGCGTTGTAAGGGGAGACAGAAAGTGGACCAAGACAACCAAGAGAGACTCCAAACCACAAATTCATACATTCAAATACATCCCATGTGTTTTCTATTTTCCTTGATTTCACAGAATTCCACGACTAATTTGCTGTGAAAAGCAGCAATGGATGCAGAGATAATTTCCAGAACAAAACCAACGTAATTAGTGTGTGTGTGTGTGTGTGTGTGTGTGTGTGTGTGTGTGTGTGTGTGTGTGCGTGCGTGCGTGCGTGCGTGCGTGCGTGCGTGCGTGCGTGCGTGTGTGTGTGTGTGTGTGTGTGTGCGTGTGTGTGTGTGTGTGTGTGTGGCCAGTTTCAGGAGAGCATCCCCCCTGGTAATACTCGGTTGGCTTTGGCTTCCCAGCCTTCTTTAAGCTCCTTAAAGATCCTGCTTTCACTCAACCCATCCCTGTGGTACCCACTCTTTTGTGTTTATGGATTTTTCGTATTTTCCTTCATTCCGTGCTTTCTTCTTTCCTCGTCTGTCATCGCTTTCCATTGCACTGAAACAACCCAAGTTGTTACCAGCAAGAGTGTTTGGAGGACTACCTTGGCGAATATCTGCAAAGTGTCCTTGCTTGGACGGACTTTGTCTCTTAGACCAGGAACTGTCCGCCCCTGCTGTGGCAAAATGAGCGAACCGTGATGAAAATAGCATTTTATCCGTGTTTACCTACAGCCGTGAGGCCCTTGCCATAAATATTTCCTTCCTCGCAGCACTCTAGAAAACAAATTGGAAGCATTAGAAATGAATGGGTAAGGAGGCACTGCTGCCCACGCCTCCAGGGTTAGCCAGGGGGCAAGGGGGTGTAAGTGCACCAGTTTACAGGCAGTCCTCCTGCTTTATCCTTCAGCGTGGATGCATGAAGTCAGGACTTTGCATGGAAGGGCCAGATGCCAGACATCAGACAACATGAGGTATCCCAACATCTCCCTACCATCCTTTTCCTCCTCTTAGCCCTTGCCCCCTTTTGCACTTGCTGCTCTCTTTCAACATTCGGTGTTTGACAAGAGAGGGCCCTGTGCTAAATTCTCTGGATGTAGTTTTGTGCATTAGTGTGCATTTGTGTGTGCTTGTGGCCTATTTGGTTTACCTACTAACTGATTATTTGCCGCCCCTCCTCCCAAATGTGGCCTGTCTGTGCGTACCACACCCCTGCCCTCACGTTGGAGTGGCTTTCAGCAGCTCTAATGAGGATTAGCATGTTTGTGTTGTTTAAATGTGTGTCCTCCTAATCCTTTTAGCAATAAGCTGTTTTTTCGCAGGAAGTAGGAGTGAAATTCATGTGCGCCTCATGCTTCAATGTGCTCATGCACCTGGGCCAGCCTAGAAAGAAGCAACGCGTTTTTCCTTATTAATGCCTTGCCGATTTTGATTCGTTCCTGATGCTGTGAGGTTGGTTTTTAGACTGAGATTTGTTTTTCCAGAGGTGTTCAATTCTGACTGTCTGAAAGCCTGGACTGGAACTGGGCTTTTTGGTAATGAGAAGGACTAGCTGCTGCAATTACTTACGAGCTTGGCCTTGTTCCTTCTAGTACATTATATCTGGAACTGAAAACCCGGGAGGAAGCCGAGCGACATTGGCTAGATCTGGCTTCTGGCTATGAGTGGGAGGAGCCTTGAGCCAGGGTAATGGAGGTCCAAGGAAGCATCACCCCACCCTTCTGCCCCCCCCCCCCCCCCGTCTGTGGGGTTGGCTTCTTGTTGAGGGAAATGTGCCAGAGCACCGGGCTTGGAGCCGGGTCGGTGTCAAGTTCTGTCAGTCAGCATGCAGCTTCCTCCTGGGACTCTGATCCTCTCCCACTCCCCTCTCTGCAGGGCCCTCCTTTCCTCTGCTCTAGTCCACATGGGCCCATCAAAGGCTGATTTTCCATGCTGGCGGGCCAGCCTGGGAGGCTGGCGGCCAGGGGACAGGTGGGAGACAGGGGAGGCAGGGTGCAGGGTGTGCCAGCATCGGAGCCCCGGGACAGCACTGGGCTCAGGCCAGCAAGTGAACTGAAAATAGTCCAGCCCTGCCATGCAGGCCTTTGAGTGCATGTGGATACAAACTTACAGCCAGAAACACAGCCAGGCGCACACACAAACACACATACGCATATTCAGAAAGTTTACAGAGCACCAATCGGGGGGAGCCAAACAGATAAAAACGGCATAAGGTCCATCAGAATTTAACAGGATCTATTCATTGATGTTATGGCATGCTTCTGCATCAATAAAACATTAAAAAAATGTGAGGCACACACTTCATGAATCAGTTTAACAGCATGCTATTTCAGTGCCTGCGCTGGCCAAAATTCCATATATATTTTATAGACATGTACTGTACACAATATGCTGCAATAAAAGTGTGATCCATGTCTGTGCAGACAAAGGCATATAACTGGAATATACAGCGAGGTGAATTTAAATCTGCCTCAGGCTGTGCCGGCTGGCAGTCACAATTTTGTATGTTTCAAATAAATTT